>NC_133122.1:168950961-169550961 GCF_033568475.1 Henckelia pumila
AAGCACAAACCCATGTTTGACCAAATACGATCCTAAAACCAAATTTTTTCTTATTTCAGGAAAATGAAGCACATTCACAAGTGTCACTTCCATGCCCGAAATCATTTTTAACACCACCTTTCCAGTTTTCACAAAGTCTGACGTAGCAGAATTTCTCATGAAAAGATTTCTCCGAGATATTGGAGTATATGTGGAGCATTTCTTTGTTAGAATATATGTGGCAGGTAGCACCAATATCAACCCACCATTCGTTTGGTTTGTCCACCAAATTCTTCTCGAACATCACTGCAGTTAAGTCAAAATAAGATAAATCAAAAGGTACTGACCTTGATTGAACCATGTTCTCTTGCTCCTTCCGCTTCTTTGGACGTCTGCAATCCTTTGCCATATGATTCAGCTTTCTGAACTTGTAACAATTTCTCTTTAATTTCTTTTGATTCTTTCCTGGTTGTTATTCTTTCCTTTGTGATATGTCCCTCTTCTTCACATTGTTACTTGATTCCACAGTTTTAACTTTTTATACTATCTTCTTGTTGTTTTTCTCGGTGTTCTGATTTTATTCCTCAATTCTTAGTCTAGTGATTAAATATTCGGGTTTTATTTCCTTCCTCTTGTGCTTTAAATATTTTTTGAAATACTTCCACAAAAGAGGGATTTTATTTATGAACGCAACAACTTGAAAAGACTCGCACAGACTCATCCTCTCTGCATGAGTCTCGTGCCATAATACTTGTATTTCCTGCACTTGACTCACTATAGATTTAGAGTCTACCATCTTGAAATCCAGAAAACGTCACACGATGAACTTTTTAAGACCATCATCCTCTGCTTTGTACTCCTTTCCAAACATCTCCCATTATTCTTTTGCAGTTTTTACTTGACAATACACATTGTATAACGCATTGTAAATCTCATTTAGGATATAGTTTTTGCAAAGGAAGTTTCTCTGATTCCATGCATCTAACACGGACCTCCTTCGAGGATCGACTTCATCTTCAGGAATGGAAGGAGGATCTTCTTTTAGGAATCTCGTCAGACTCAAAGTTATGAGATTGAACAACATCTTTTGTTCCCATCTTTTGAAGTCTGCGTCGTTAAAATTTTCTAGTTTTTGTCCATGTGTCGCAGGAACGTTAGTTGTTGATGATGATTCCATCTTCAAATTTCAGAAAAAATTCTTAAGCATGTGGAATATGGGTGTTATGAAACTTGAATATGGTAGAGAAACATAAATAGATTCAATAGTTGAGGCTCGTGTTGAACAAGATTATCTTTAGAAGATTTTACCTCACTCTTGGTGCTGACGGTATTTGACAATCTTCTCTCAAGATACAAAAACATCAACTTGTGATTAAATCACTGTAAATCACAAGTTTCTTAACCAGAAATGTTATAAATTTTCTTTGGTAAAAGAAAGAAGAAGAAGTAAGATGTATGCAGATAATGCGGTGAAAAAAATCTGAGAATGTGTTTAAAATGATGTTTGATTGCAGAGAACTCGAAAATGCATCACAAATTTTCATGAAACAGGTCTTATGGCGCACCCGCGCTGTTTCCAGGCACCCCCGCACTGCACGCTTCGTCTGGAAAAAATTATGGACAGAAGCATGAGTGCAGGGGCGCCCCTTCTTGGGTTCCCTTGCACTGTCCGAGCTGCCTGAGAATTCCCTTTGAGGCGCAGGGGCGCTTGTCGGGCGCCCCTACGCTTCCCATGCTGCCTGAAATTTTCAGGAAATTTTTCGCTGCTGGGTTTCTTCGTTTCGTCCTAGTTTTTCGTTCTATTTGCTTAATTTCAATCCATCAAGCCTATAAAAAATTCAAACAATTAAATCGAATAAATTATAAGTCATAAACACTTTATTTCTACTTTTTATGCATGTTATACCTCGTTAAGTGACTTGTAAATCATGTGTCCCTTTATTCATATTGGAGCATAAGGAATAACTTTAGAGTTTCAGTCAAACTACGACAAAAAAGTATCGTTTTAGAAAAATGTTGACATTAATTTTCTTCAATTTCATACAAACATATTTTTCACCACCACCTACATGGTTCAAAAACTGTGGAAGATTTTTGTTCAAGTCTCATGTACAGTCACCTATTTAAAATAGTGTTTAGAATTGCTTTTAGGAAGTACTTTTGATTTTACAAAATTCATCATTTTCACACAAACGCATTTTCCCCACAACCTACATGTTTAAAAATTGTGGAAGATTTTTGTTCAAGTCTAGTGCACACTTATCTATTTAAGGCGTTTATAGTGTTTACGATTGCTTTTAGGAAACATTTTTGAATTTTTCTTTCACAAATCTATTTAAGGCGTAGTGTTTACGATTGCTTCTAGGAAACATTTTTGAGTTTTTCTTTCACAAAATTTCTAGTGCACACTTATCTATTTAAGGCGTTTATAGTGTTTACGATTGCTTTTAGGAAACATTTTTTAATTTTTCTTTCACAAATCTATTTAAGGCGTAGTGTTTACGATTGCTTCTAGGAAACATTTTTGAGTTTTTCTTTCACAAAATTTTGAAAATTTTGTGAAAGAAAACTCAAAAGAACTTCCTAGGAACAATCTCAAATACTACCTAAGAGTACAAAATTTTGTGAAAAACAAGCTCAAAAGCATTGGTTAGAAGCAATCTCAAACACTAGCTAAGAATACACAGTAGTTTCATGACATTCTTCGTTATTCAAACCACTGAAATACTTCACTTTGTTTCACCATGCTTTTCGTTATTAAGTCATTTGTTGAGTTAAAGTGGAAAAGGTAAATTAAAGATTGATAATCATCGGTTTAGTTGGATTCAAGGAATATGTATGTGTGTATAAAATGAATTATACTTGGAAATTAATAGCTTGTCATTTATATACAAACATAAACCATTTTTGTCAAAGAAAAAAATTGAACTATTTGTAATTAAACTTAAAAGTTATCTATGGGTACGTGGTCGGTATACAATTAAAGTAGATTTTTCGTCGCTTAAAATATATTAAACAGACGTGGGAGCGGAGGGAGAGGACTAAAACCAATGGTGGTCTTCATCGGCGGAATGCTGCAATTATTAACGAATCTAATTATTATTTCAATGCGCAACAAAAATATTCTCAATTAATCGTCTTTTTTTTGGGTGGTGGAGAGACTCACAAATAGCAACTGAACATTATCGTGGGACCTTTCAATACTTCGTTACATTATCATAATATATATATATATATATATATATATATATATATATATATATATATATGAGTTATTTTATGGTGTCAACAACTATGCCCAACTCGTGCCCACCATGTACAATAGGTGAGTTGACCAGCACAATTGGTGAGTTGACAATTACATGGTGGCCACAAGTTGGGCATATTTATTGGACACCATAAAAAATTATATATATATATATATATATATATATATATATATATATATATATATATATACTAGTACCCAAAGAGCATGTGCATAAAATATATATTATTTGAAATTAAATATTATTTTATAAACGTGAATTTAATTATAAATTTTGTTTAAATATTAGGATAATGTGATAGTGATTAGGATAATGAGCATAATGGAACAAAATGTGAGAAGTTTTTGAATAAAAAATTTACTTGTTTGAACTTTCATTATTAAACATATTAGTAGAATGATAAAAGATAAATTTGAAAATATATTAAAATGATCAAATATAGTTTTTCTATGAAATTTATGTATTATAATATAGTAAATTATATATATATATATATATATATATATATAATTGATCTCATAATTGTTCTCCCTGACACATATTACCATGCGTATATATATAAATAACGATAACGTGTCATCCATAAATTGAATGTAGAATTGATTTCATATCATAAATAAGACCAAACGCGCGCTTGTCACTTTATTAAAATTTATAATTGGTGATATTGGTGCAAATCAAATATTTTAAACTGCACAACAACTCAAATATCATGATTCGATTGTTATACCCATCAAATACAATTATTGCACCAACATCATCGAACTCACATAGATATCCCTAATAGATATACACGAGAGATCAAACTCGTGTGTGTTGCTGGTCAAGGAATTACTTTTAAAAAATCGAGTTTAAGAAATGCATCATTGCTATGTTATTGGAATATTAATATATCTTTTGATGATTAAAAAAAAATCGTAGTAATATTGTTATGGGAAAATAGTTTTTTTTTATCCATTAACTTCGTTTTTAATTTTTAGTTCATTAAATTTTTAAAATTTTGTTTTGGCATGGTACGTAAGCTAACTTTTAATTATCAGTTATTTTGGTCTAACGGATGACGTGACACTGAAAAATGCTGACATAAAATCGAAAAATGTTGATGTGACATTGGAAAATATTTACGAGTTAAGCTACCATGTCAGAAATTGGAGCAAAATAACAGAAAATTAAAAATCAGTGTACCAAAACTAAATTTTAAAAATGTTAATGAATCAAAACAAAAAAATTACAATTTAATTAAAAAAAATCGTTTTTCCTATTGTTAAAAAAACTTTAAGCCATCTTGTTGCGGTACATAAGAATATTATTATCGATGAATACTATTTTAGCACATCTATTATTTCCAGAAACATTGTACATCAAGAACTTTTTTCTGATAAGTACCAACGGAACTGTCTATATGACATAATTATAAACCAAAAAAAGCATTAAAAAAAACCCATAATAAATTGATATCTTGCGAGAAAATTAGTTGTAGTGGCCCAACCCAAAATCAGTATCTAATCAGAGATTAAACATGCAATTATATCTTAATACGACAAATATAAATCCAGCGGAACCTTAAATCATTAGTACAACATACACCGGCAGAACAATCGGACTAAATAAAATATTTATACAATCCCATCGAACGGAAAGTACTAAAACTGTCCAAGCTAACAACCTGAGCAGAGATAGGATCACTACGCAACCACTGCAGGCCAACGATCGCTGCCTCCGGGTCCGTCCAACCTCAGACCTGCCCAATGGAATATGATGTCCAACACAAAACACTTGGACATGAGCATAAATGCTCAGTACAGAAGTACAAATATACATATACTATTCATGCATATGCAATATGAAGGGTACTGGAAAACCTATCCAGAATACTGCTCAGTCAAGACGACATGGTATGTAGCACGTTGGGCCGTCGCATCACGAGGTGACTCCCATACCATAAAAACTCGTGGATATAACCGGAACCAAATCCATGGATCCATCCACTAAAATACGGGGCTGAGCGACCTCTACAACAAGCTATGCAGGATCAAGACATAAAGCTCAACGTGTACATGCATGTCGCATAATATCAATACACATAATAATGTCACACAAAACATGCAAACACAATACATGTATATTAAATCTGGTATCTCGGATAATATTTCCGTATCTCTCTAAAGAGAAAACCCCAAGAACCCTAGCAATCTAGCAGTCCAGGCACTCAAAATCTTCGCCTATAAGCAATAATCACTATATCACTTATAATGCTCTAAAAACCTTAACTAGCTAATAGATACTCCCTAATATTTTTAGGGCACCAAAGTCATACCTTCGTCCGTCGTTAGTCCTCTGATGGAGACTGCCTCAGAACTTAGGCACAGCTTCGCTACAATGCCGGGATCGCTCCGCTACTTCCGGATTCTCAATAGGATGCCTAGAATTCCCAAGATCTTACTAGAAAGGGCTAGAAACGAGAGGAAAAAGAGTGAATGAGCGAGTTGAAAGTGAGCCACGAATCCCATATTTATAAAGCACGATCGGACCGTCCGATTTCAAGAACGGAGCGTCCGATCACGAACAGAGCGTCCGATCCACCAACGGAGCGTCCGATGTCACATCAGTTCGTAAGCAATGACGTCATCTTGCTGATGTCATGGATGACATCAGCCCTGCTAGATCGGAATGTCCGATCTCAAGAACGGACCGTCCGATCTCTCCGATGGATTGAACCCTTCTGGCCTAATTTCCGAGCGTTCTGTACCTATTTTCGGACTCCGCTAACTTATCGGAAATTTCATTAATCATGTTTGACCCGCTTAGTCATAATTAAGTACTTGATTAACTTAATTTGGATGCGGGCTACTACATTCTCCACACTTCAAAAATTTCGTCCTCAAAATTCGGTTTATGATAACGGAGAACAATTTATGAAATAACTTAATTATAACACTGTAGTTTACAATTACAACTAAACTGACCAAGTCGCCTCCTCAGTGCCTCGACGCTGCCACTGAACCATGACTAGAGGATTGCGCTTATTCTGAAGTACCTTGTCTTTTCTATCCAAAATTCTGAGAGGTCTCTCCACATATGATAAGTCAGGTTCTAGCTGAACCTCTGTCGGATGCAGAATGTGTGACTCATCTGCAACGTACTGAAAAAGTAAGGATACGTGGAACACGTTATGAATACTAAAAAGATAGGGCGGTAACGCCAAACGATAAGCCAAATCGCCGACCTTCTCAAAGATCTCGAACTGACCAATAAATCGTGGTGCTAACTTACCCTTGAGACCAAACCGCATCACCTTCCGAAAAGGTGAAACTCGCAAAAAGACATGCTCTCCTGTCTCAAAGTGCAAAGGTCTGTGCTTGGTATTGACATAACTGGCATGTCTATCCTGTGCAGTCTTGATCATCTTCCTGATCAATTCAATCTTGTCAACAATTTGTTGAATCAACTCTAGTCCATCAACCTGTCTTTCCCCTAACTCATCCCAGAACAAAGGTGTTCAACAACGATGACCATAAAGAGTCTCAAATGATGCCATACCAATGCTGTGATGATAGCTATTGTTATAGGCAAACTCTATCATCGGCAGATGATCTTGCCAGGATAACCCAAAATCCATCACTGAAGTCCTCATCATATCCTCTAATGTCCGAATCGTCCACTCAGACTGACCGCCAGTCTCTGGATGATATGCTGTGATGAGACTCAAAGTAGTCCCCAAAGCTTGCTGAAAACTACCCCAAAATCGTGAGGTGAATCTCGGATCTCTATCATTGACAATACTCAACGGCACTCCATGCAGACGCACAACCTCCTGGATGTACAATCTCGCCATGCGATCAAAACCGAACTCGCGATTGTACGGAAGAAAATGGGCAGACTTGGACAACCGGTCCACTATAACCCAAATGGCATCACAATGTCTGGAAGACATCGGCAAATGGGTGACAAAATCCATCTTCACATGCTCCTACTTCCACTCGGGATCTCCAAGCTATGAATCATACCACCCGGTCAACGATTCTCTGCCTTAACCTGCTGGCATACAAGGCAACGAGAAACGTACTGATAAACAATGTGCTTCATCCCCTTCCACCAGAATCTTGAATGTAGATCTTTGTACATCTTAGCACTACCGGGGTGTACAGAGAATCTACTGCGATTGGCTTTAGATAAAATCTCCTCACGAAGAGATGAATCATCAGGCAAAACGACTCTACCAGACAAACGCAACAATCCATCAGACTAGAAATGGAAACCAGATGTGTTGTCTCTCTGAGCAAGCCTAGTCAAATTCTGTGTCTTCAAGTCGGAAGACTGAATCTCTCGGATGCATGTAAACAAAGCTGGCTCCGCTATTACTGAAAACACTCGAATCCCTTGCTGATATTTCATGTGGAGAAAAGTGAAACCCAATGAACACCACTCAAGAATAGTACTAGCCACTGCACCGGTTCGAAGAACACTGACATAAACCCTACGACTGAGTGCATCCATGGCTGGATTCGCAGAACCCGGATGATACTTGATTTCGCAATCATAATCCTTAAGAAGATCCATCCAGCGACACTATCTCATTTTCAGTTCCGCCTGAGTGAACAAGTATTCCAAACTTTTGTGATCCGAAAAGATCTTGAACCTCTCGCCATACAGGTAATGACGCCAAATCTTCAGTGCAAACACAATTGCTGCAAATTCCAAATCGTGCACTGGGTAATTTCCTTCATGAGTCTTCATCTATCGAGAAGCATAGGCTATCACATGCCCTCTCTGCGTCAACACGCATCCCAGAACCTAAAGAGTCGGTATACACCACATAACCACCCAATCCAGACGGCAAAGCAAGCACTGGTGTGCTAGTCAAATGCCTTCTTAACTCATCGAAACTCTGCTCACACTCGATAGACCATACAAAAGGAACATCCTTTTCAGTCAACTGCGTCAACAGTCGAGCAATCCGTGAAAATTTCTCTATGAATCTCCTGTAGTATCCTGCCAAACCCAAGAAACTACGAATATCAGAAGCTGTCGTCGGACGCGAGCAATTTAGAATAGATTATGTCTTACTCGGATCCACTGAAACGCCGTCTCGCGAAATGACATGACCGACAAACACCACTCGATCAATCCAAAACTCGCACTTGCTTAACTTGGCATACAACTGCCTCTCTCGCAGAATCTGTAGTACAACCCTCAAGTGCTGAGAATGTTCCTTAAGACTGCGTGAATAGACTATAATATCGTCGATAAAAACCACGACGAATCTGTCTAAGAAATCCCGAAATACTCTGTTCATAAGGTCCATGAACACTGCTGGTGCGTTCGTCAAACTGAAAGGCATCACTAAGAACTCTTAGTGACCATACCTCGTACGAAACGTAGTCTTCGAAATATCCTCATCACGAACTCGCGACTGATGATACCCTGACCTCAAGTCAGTCTTAGAATACACAGAAGTACCCTGTAGCTGATCAAACAGATCATCAATGCGCGGTAAAGGATACTTGTTCTTGATCGTCACTCGGTTCAACTGTTTATAATCGATACACAGATGCATAGAAACGTCCTTCTTCTTGACGAATAACACTGGAGCTACCCAAGGTGAAACACTCGGACTAATATAACCTTTGTCCAACAAATCCTGCAGCTCCTGCTGTAACTCTCTCATCTTCGATGAAGCTAAACGGTAAGGCGCTCGAGAGATCAGTGTTGTCCCTGGCATAAGCTCAATCCCGAACTCAACCTCACGGACGGGAGGAAACCCTGGAATCTCATCGGGAAAAACATCTGTATACTCACATACCACTGGCAACTCTTCAAGAGATCTAACTGCCATGGACGCATCAATAACATAGATAAGATAGACTTCCCCACCAGCCCCCAAAGCCAGGAAAGCTCTCAAAGCTGATACCAAAAGCATAGGGGTTCGCGCTCCCTAACCATATAAAAACTGGAGCGACCCTACCCGGATCCACTACCAAATCAGAGTTATAAAGCACATGCATTAATATTAAAAGCGTAAATAGCGGAATACTCAAAATACAACAAATCTGATTGGTAGAATACAACCGACGATAAACCAAAGCGTATAATACTTATACAACCAAATCGAAAGTTCATAGGGTCACAACCCTACCACTAAACTCTCGGCGCCACCGACACCGGCCTCACTCCTGGTGCGACCCTCCTGAACCGTCTAGCCTTAAACTTCCCCCGCCACAAGGTATCCAAAGAACACCAAACAGAGGGGCGTGAGCGACAACGCTCAATACAAAAGCAATGATATATAAACAAATATGCAGCACATAAATGACTTTAAAATCCTGGGTAAAATAGTCTGCTCAGGACGCCACAGAATATACAGCACCTTGCCAGAGAGCGACTCAGTGGGGGTACTCGTATATTCATCCTATCAACTATAGCGTCTACTCCACCGTCGTGGTCGCTCCTAGTGATAGCAAAACCAGGGGCTGAGCCTATCCAAAACCTGACCCGAATCCAAAATAAGACACAAGGCTCACACAGAAACTGGCAATACCTGACTCGAGTCCATGATGAGTTACAAGTTTCCTATAGAAACTGTCAATGAATTACATCTCACAAAATGCAGTCCAGTATAAAACATGTTTGTGCTAAAGCGGTAAATCATGGAAAACATATAGCACATATTTATGCAACATATAAGCATATATATCATGACGACTATCTCGGTCAGTACTTACGTACCTCTAACAGTGCGGGTCAAACCTAGCACCACTTGTCTAGATCCCACGTCTACAAGTCCACACTACGACGTCTACAATTCAAATACCCATGCATCTTAAATAAGCTCTAAAAGCCTTAACTAAGCTATTCCATACTCCTAAATATTTTTAGGAAGACAAAGTCATACCTGCATCCGTCGTCAGCCCTTTGCTGTTGCTTGCCTCAAAACTAGGCCACAGCTTCGCAACGGCACTTGGATCACTCCGCTACTTCCGGATTCCCAATAGGACGCCTAGAATTTCCTAAATCTAAGTTAGAAGGCAAATAAATGAGAGAAAGGAGGAACTCGGTGCGCTTGAAAATGAAGCTCAACACCTCTATCTATAGACAGAGTTCGGACCGTCCGTTCCCCGATCGGAGCGTTCGAACACGATCGGAGCGTCCAAACACGATCGGGGCGTCCGATCCCGACATTGAAGCGTCCGATGTCCCATCCGAACATAAGCAATGACGTCACCTTGCTAACGTAGAAGATGACGTAAGCTATGGCCCCGATCGGACCGTCCGATGCTGCCAACGGAGCGTCTAATCCTGATCGGATCCTCCGATCTCCACTTTGGAGCCTCCGATCTGCTTTGGCCCAATTTTCTTACTTTTTGATAATTAATCCCTTAATCACTTCATTGGGTTACGGGTCACTACATTCTACCCCACTAAATAAATTTCATCCTCGAAATTTAAGTCTAGAGGAAAACCCGAAAAGTCAAAAAAATGTTATTTATTACAACTAAACATTACAAAGTACAATTCTTGCTTACAAATAAAAGTACAAAGCATCAAAACAACTCTGGATGCTCAGCTCGTATCCGGTTCTCCAACTCCCAAGTCGCTTCTTCAGTTCCCCTATGCTGCCACTGCACCATCACTAGAGGTATGCGCTTGTTGCAAAGCACCTTGTCCTTCCTATCAAGAATCATGAGAGGTCTTTGTACATAGGACAAATCCTGATCCAATTGCACCTCAGTCGGATGCAAGATGTGCGACTCATCTGCCACGTACTGCCTCAACAAGGACACATAAAACACATCATGGATACTGAAAAGATACGGTGGCAAAGCTATACGATAAGCCACATCTCCAACCTTCTCAAAAATCTCAAATGGACCAATAAATCTCGGCGATAACTTACCCTTGAGTCCAAATTTCATCACCTTCCGGAAAGGTGAGACTCGTAGGAACACATGTTCCCCTACCTCAAAATACAATGGTATTCGGCGAGTGTTAGCGTAGCTAGCCTGTCGATCCTGAGCTGCCTTAATCCTCTTACGGATAAATTCCACTGCATCGGTCATCTGCTGAATCATCTATGGACCTTCAACTTGACGCTCTCCAACTTCGTCCCAAAACAACGGCGTACAACAACGGTGTCCATAAAGAGTATCGAATGGTGTCATGCCAATGCTGTGATGGTAACTGTTATTATACTCAAACTCCACCAACGCCAAATAGTCATGCCACGCTGGTCCAAAATCCATTACTGTCGTTCGAAGCATGTCCTCTAGAGTACGAATAGTCCTCTCACTCTACCCGTTGGTCTTCGGGTGATAAGCTGTACTCAAACTCAGAGTAGTTCCAAGAGCTCGCTGGAAGCTACCCCAAAACCTATAGGTAAACCTCGTATCTCTGTCGCTGACAATAGTCAACGAAATTACATGCAGACGTACAATCTCTTGCACGTACAGAAGTGCCATCCGATCGAAAGTAAAGTCCCGATTGTAAGCAAGAAATGCGCGGACTTCGAAAATCGAGCAACAACAACCAAGATAGCATCACAATTCCTGGAAGACATTGGCAAGTGGGTGACAAAATCCATCTTCACATGCTCCCAATTTCACTCAGGAATATCTAAACTCTGAAGAAATCCACAGGGTCATCAAAATTCTGTCTTGACCTGCTGACATACATGGCACCGAGATACGAATTGATAAACACTGCGCTTCATCCCTTTCCACCAAAATCTCGTTCGTAGGTCCTTGTACATTTTCATACTGCATGGATGTAAAGAAAATGTACTATGGTGAGCCTGAGACAAGATCTCCTCTCGTAGTGTGGAATCATCAGGAACTGCCACACGTCCGGAAAGACACAACAGACCATCATTCTACAAATGAAAACTAGAAGTATTTCCATCCTAAGCCAATCGGGCTAACTTCTGCATCTTCGGGTCAACATCCTGCAACTCACGTATACACGTATACAATGTTGGTTCGGAAAGTAATGACGAAACGCGCACCCCTTTTTGTTCCTTCTTATGTCAAAAAGTGAAACCCAAGGAACAACACTCCTCTACTACTCGTGCAACTGAGCTGGTACGAAGCGAACTCACATACACTTTGCGGCTAAGAGCATCCGCAAATGGATTAGAAGAGCTTGGATGGTACTTGATCTCGCAATCATAGTCCTTCAATAAGTCCATCCAGCGACGCTGCCTCATGTTCAACTCTGCCTGAGTGAAGAAATATTTCAAACTCTTATGGTCAGTGAAGATCTCGAACCTCTCCCGTAAAAATAATGACGTCATATGTTAAGAGCAAAGACAATGGCTGCAAGCTCTAAATCATGTACGGGATAGTTTTATTCATGAGTCTTCAATTGCCTAGAGGAATAGGCAATCACATAACCTCTCTACGACAATATGAAACCCAAACCCTAGAGAGAAGCATCACTGTGAACTACAAAGCCACCTGATCCAGACGGTAGAGCAAACACTGGAGCTGTAGTCAGACGGTGTTGCAACTCGTGAAAACTCTCCTCGCACTCTGACGTCCAAATGAAAGGCACATCCTTCTTTGTCAGATGCCTCAAAGGCTTAGAAATCTGAGAAAAGTTCTCCACAAATATTCGGTAGTAGCCGAACATCCGAAGAAAACTACGAATCTCTGAAACCGTCGTCAAACGCGACCAGTTCAAAATAGCTTCCGTCTTACTAAGATCAATGGAAACTCCATCTCGTGAAATCACATGACCAAGGAAGACAACTCGGTCAATCCAGAAATCATACTTGCTCAACTTCGCATACAACTGCCTCTCTCTCAGTATCTGCAATACTGTGTAGAGATGGAAAACGTGGTCGTCAACACTGCAGAATATACAAGGATATCATCAATGAACACCACCACAAACTTATCCAGAAATTCACGGAACACTCTATTCATGAAATCCATGAAGACAGCTGGAGCATTCGTCAACCCAAACGAAATCACTAAGAACTCGTAGTAACCATACCGCGTACGAAATGCTGTCTTGGAGATATCCTTCTCTTTAACCCTCAACTGGTGATATCCTAACCGCAGATCAATCTTTGAGTAAACGGAAGTACGCTGCTATTGATCAAATAGATCATCTATCCACGGAAGAGGATACTTATTCTTCACCGTCGCTTGATTAAGCTTTTTATAGTCTATGCAAAGACGCACCGATCCATCTTTGTTCTTGACAAAAAGGACTGGGGCTCCCCATGGCAAAACACTCGGTCGAATGTAGCTCTTATCAAGAAGATCTTGAAGTTGATTCTGCAACTCTCTCATCTCTGAGGGTGCCAATCGATACGGAGATCTAGAAATCGGTGTTTTCCCTGGCATTAACTCAATGCCAAACTCGATCTCTCTCACTGGTGGTAAACTTGGAATCTCCTCCAAAAACACATTGGGAAACTCACGGACTACGGGTATCTCTTGGATGTATGGTCCCTCCAAGGATGCATCGATGACGTAGATAAGGTAGCCTTCCCCGTCAGATTCTAAAGCACGTCGGACTTTTAGAGTAGAAACCACTGACATCGGAGGTCGCACTCCCTCACCATAGAAATACCATGCCTCGCCATCCTCGGGACAAAACTGAACGAACCGCTGATAGCAATCCACTATAGCTCTATAAGTAGTCAGGAGATAAATCCCAATAATACAGTCGAAATCTTCCATGGCTAAAACCATCAGGTTAGCACTAATCTGATGCCCCTCAAAGTAAAAAATGCAACCCACGACTAGAAGCTTGGCCAAGAACTCTTGACCCATCGGGGTCGATACTGTTAGCAACACGTCTAAAGGGATAAACGACAATCTATACCTCTTAGAAAATTGTGCTGAGATGAATGAGTGTGATGCACTAGTGACAACCAAGACATAAGAATAAATACCACAAAAAATACAGGTACCTGCGATCATCCGGTCAATGTTCGCCTCCTCCTGCTCCTGGTTCAGGTCAAAGACCTGCCCCTGAACACGTGACCGTAAGGAAGAATGACCTCGAGAAAAAGTCTGTCATGGCGATGGCTGTGACTACTGACGCTGCTACTGAGAGTGCTGCTTCTGATATTATTGATGTGGCTGCTGCTGCACAGATGCCTGAGTGCTTATGGATCCACTAGCTGCTCCCATTAGATTAGGGCAGTCCCTCTTCATGTGGCCCTCCTGTCCGCACTGAAAACATGCGTTGGTCACTCGAGGACACTGTCCTGCAGGATGTCTCCTCCTGCACTGCTGACAACGGTTCCACTTCTGACTACTAAATTGGTGCACTCCGTCGGATCCGGAATAAGAAGAAGAAGAAGTGCCTCCCTGCTTCTTGAAAGACTAGCCTCTCGGCCCCAAAGAGCTAGTCGGTCTGGAAGAGGAAGAACTCATGGACCTGTTCCTCCGAATGTTGTCCTCTACCTGGTGATAATGGCTCACCAAGTCCTCATAGTTAAGATCACCACCCACAACAACCAACTAGTGGATCTCAGGGTTAAGACCCTTAAGGAAGAGAAAATACTGCACATAGAGCTACCGGCAAACTGCGAACAATAAGGATGAAGCTCGATGAACTTCTGCTGGTACTCGTCGATAGTAATCGACCCTTGCCGCAATCTCAACAGCGCGCTAGCCTTTGAGTGCAGTAGGGATGGAGGAAAATAAAGTTCTTGAAAGCCTCCCAAAAATCTCCCCAAATAGCAACTCCTCTGCTTGCTATGATCAGTGTAGAAATGGATCTCCACCACTTCCTGGCATTGCCTTGCAGTAGGAAACCCAACGTCTCCATCTTCTGCTCCTCAGTACACTTATACTGTCGAAAGAAGTTCTCTAAGCACTCAATCCAGTCCTTGGCAACTCCAGGTGTCTCGCCCCCTATCAATGGCTTCGGACTCATCTGAAGGATCGGTGCATACTGAAACGATCTCTATCCTCACGGTTCCTGCGCCGTTCCTGTCTACGACCATCTCGATCGCCCCAATGACCGCCTCCACTATCTTGACACTCGTGGTAGTCTGCCATCTGATCAAAAGCAAAAGAGTATTTCAATCCGCTTTGCTTAATTCCCTAGTTGTAGTGCGCTCTGATACCAATAAATGTAGCGACCCTACCCGGATCCACTACCAAATCAGATTTATAAAGCGCATGCATTAATATTAAAAGCGTGAATAGCGGAATACTCAAAATACAAAAAATATGATCGGCAGAATACAACCGATGATAAACCAAAGCGTATAATACTTATACAACCAAATCAAAAGTTCATAGGGTCACAACCCTACAACTAAACTCTCCCTGCCACCGGCACCGGCCTCACTCCTGGTGCGAGCCTCGTGGACCGTCTAGCCTCAAACCTGCCCGGCCACAAGGTATCCAAAGAACACCAAACACAAAATCCTGGGTAAAACAGTCTGCTCAGGGCATCACCGAATATACAACACCTTTCCAGAGAGCGACTCCGCGGGGGTACTCGTATATTCACCCTATCAACTATAGCGTCTACTCCACCGTCGTGGTTTCTCCTAGTGATAGCATAACCAGAGGCTTAGCCTCCCCAAAACCTGGCCCGAATCCAAAACAGGACACAAGGCTAACATGGAAACTGACAATACCTGACTCAATTCCATGATGAGTTACAAGCTCCCTATGGAAACTGTCAATGACTCACATCTCACAAGATGCATTCCAGTATTAAAACATGCATGTACTAAAGCGGTAAATCAAAACATATGGCATATACTCATGCAACATATAAGCATATATATCATGTCGGTTATCTCGGTCAGTACTTACGTACCTCTAACACTGCGGGTCAAACCTAGCACCACACATCTAGATCCCACGCCTACAAGTCAACACTACATCGTCTACAATGAAAATACCCATGCATCATTAAATAAACTCTAAAAGTCATAACTAAGCTATTCCATAATCCTAAATATTTTTAGGAAGCCAAAGTTATACATGCGTCCGTCGTCAGCCCTTTGCTGTCGCTTGCCTCAAAACTAGGCCACAACTCCGCTACGACGCTTGGATCACTCCGCTAATTCTGGATTCCAATAGGACGCCTAGAATTTCCTAGATCTAAGTTAGAAGGCTAAAGAAATGAGAGAAGAGAGGAACTCGGTACGCTTGAAAATGAAGCTCGGCACCTCTATTTATAGACGGAGTTCGGACTGTCCGTTCCCCGATCGAACCGTCCGAACACGATGATAGCGTCCGATTCCGACATCGGAGCATCCGATGTCCCATCCACACGTAAGAAATGACGTCACCTTGCTGACATAGAAGATGAAGAAATTCTTGGCCCCGGTCAAACCGTCCGATGCTGCCGACGAAGCGTCCGATCCCAATTGGAGCCTCCGATCTCCACTTCAGTGCGTCCGATCTGCTCTGTCCCAATTTTCTTAATTTTTGATAATTAATCCCTTAATCACTTCATTGGGTTACGATCACCACAAAAACCAACTATCGACCTCAACCGAGCGAAACTGCCCTATCTTTTGATAGCAGTCTACAGTGGCTCGGTATGCAGTCAAAACATCTATACCCAATATTCAATCGAATCCATCCATTGCTAGAATCATAAGATTCGCTGCTATATCAGAACCCTCAAACGCTAACGAACAACCCATGAGTAATTGCCTAGCCAAAGTAGAATGACCAGTCAGGGTAGATACAGAAACCACTACGTCAAGAAACAAATACGGAAATCTATGATGCTTAACAAACCGTGCAGAAATGAAAGAATGCGATGCACCGGTATCAATGAGAACGAAAGCAGGAATATCGCATAAAAGAAATGTACCTGCGATAACATCCTCGTTCTCCTGCTGAATCTGATCCTGAATTAGTGCAAATACTTGACCGAAAACACAAGGCCTCTGATTGGTGCTCCCTACTGACTGTCCTTGAGACCTCTGTGGAACAGAAGACTGTGAACCAAAACCAGATGCGGAAACTCCAGTAACCTGTGTGTTGGAGAACGCGGCGATCAGATCAATCAGGATTGATACCCGGTGCAGCGGAAGTTTAAAATTTTATATGGAACGATTCCATAATGGGTATCAAAACTTAACGATTAAATTGTGTGTGTAAAAATTAAATAACAATTATAAATTTTTACCTCCAATCTCGAAACGAGATTAAGGACACCAACAGATTGCTCTGCTCTTGTTGTATATCCCTGGAACTGATGGACGAACTGTTCTTCAATCAGGTCCACGAACGGATAATTAATCCCTCTGATAGATTGCACTAGATGTTGGAAAACTGGCGGTCAGATCAATCACGATTGATACCCGGTGCAGCGGAAGTTTAAAAATTTTGTTATGGAACAATTCCATAGTGTGGGTATCAACCGTTCAACGATTAAATTATTTGTGTGTGTAAAATTTAAATAACAATTAAATAAATTTTACCTCAAATCTCGCAACGAGATTAATGGACACCAACAGAACAATTCTGCTCTTGTTGTCTCTCCCTGGAACCGATGAACGCCTTCAATCAGGTCCACGAACAGAGGTTTAATCCCTCTGATAGATTGCACTAGAAAATCTATCAGAAGTTTTCTGCGAAGAGAATAAACGAATCTGATTCGTTATTCCATACTGCGATTCAAAATCACAGACCGGAATTTCTCTGTGACAGAGCAAGGGGGCGGCCGAAATATTATTTGAGAGGAACTAGGGTTTTCGATTTTTGCTCTCAAAAATTATGACCTGTTGTGTTTAATTTCTGTACTGAAATAACTTATTTATAATGCAGGCCACTAACACCTTAGGGCCCATTAGTCATAAGCTGGGGCCCGACAAGCAAAGCCCACTCGTTCAGAAATTAATATAAAATTCATCGTGACTCCGATTGATGAAACGATTTCACCAATGTGCACAGAAACCATTTCTGCACGTTTTAAAGTCAAAATAAATTTTCCTGAATCCGAATTCAGTGGTTTCCAAAAATGTCCATCCCTATGTCATTTTAGGAAATCCTACTCCCTTACTCTTATTTAAGAAGTCCAACTCCTTAGTTCATTAAATTTAACTCTTTAAATTTAACTATCTCAACGGGGATTAAAACTCCATTACACTGTGTGACCCTCAATGGTTCAGGGATACAGCTAGCCGTGGGCTCACAACTCCTTGTGACTCGGAACAACACTTTTCGACTTGCCCAACGAATCATGGTAAAGCGCCTAGCAACATCGCCCCATGATTCCCTAGGTATCACTGATAGTGCCTACAAGAACCAGTAGATTTTGGTTAGCGTACAGTACGGTCCCTTCATCCATATATCCCGATCGAATCAACAACCATTGGTATATCGAGAGTCGCTCAAGATTCGATAACTATGCAATACATCTTGAAGATCAAATTAGTGACATCGCATGTGCTACTAAGAAACCATTTCTTAAATCACATCAAGTACTCTGGCCAGAGATTTGTCACACTAATATCTCCTCAGATCGCATAGGATATCCACACTCGCAAGTATGTGGTGAATCCTTGACAACAATGCATTGACTCCTATATGTGTCGTAACTGTACCCAATCTCGACACCTGATGACCCCCTCAGAGTCGGTAAACGAGTCAAAGCACAGTACTAGCATATAGAGTCTCCATGATGTTTCAAGTCGTAAGGACTAATGGTGTACAACCAAAACCGCGGACTTTATCCACTCGATAAGTGATAACCACTTGGAAAGTCCGGATAGGGTAGTTCGACTATTCATCCTATGAATATCCATTTGCATGCTTCGAACATCTCCATGTTCCCTACCAATGAAACGTGGTACTCCGCATCGCAAATGCTAGTCTCAAACTCGAGCGATCCTTATCCTTATTATCGGACGGCTCAATCGACTAGGAACGGTTTTAGAATATACAGTGACTATAAGATGTATTTCATGATAGACATCTCCATGTTCTACCACATCTTACATACACTATAGTATATTCAAGGTCTTTATCAAAACAACAATAGTATATCACAATATAACAATATGAAGTAATATAAAGTCATTGCCATAAAAGTGTAAATAATATTAAACAAAAGATTGTTTATACAAAGAGTCAACAAAGCCCATAGCCACACAGTTGGCTCACTGGGCACCCACTCTTACAATCTCCCACTTGCCCTATAGCCAACTAGTCATACTACGTAGACCCATTGCTTCGCGATGTTTGTCAAACAATGGTCCTGGCAAAGGCTTAGTAAGTGGATCAGCGATATTGTCTGCAGAGGCCACTCGTTCGACACTGATGTCTCCTCTTTCCACAATCTCCCGGATTATGTGGTATTTCCTCAGTACGTGTTTGGATCTTTGATGAGACCTTGGTTCCTTTGCTTGAGCAACGGCACCCGTGTTGTCGCAGTACACCGGGACTGGACCAACAAATTCAGGAATGACGCCCAACTCTTGGACGAAATTCCTCATCCAAACGGCCTCTTTAGCAGCAGCTGATGCTGCAATGTATTCAGCCTCAGTGGTGGAATCCGCTGTGGTGTCCTGCTTGGAACTCTTCCAAGAGACAGCACCGCCATTGAGCATGAACACAAATCCAGAGGTTGACTTCGAGTCATCCACATCACTTTGGAAGCTAGAGTCGGTATAGCCTTCCAGTTTGAGTTCTCGTCCTCCATAAACCATGAACATATTCTTAGTCCTTCGCAAGTACTTAAGAATGTCCTTCACGGCTTTCCAATGCATCTGACCAGGATTAGACTGATATCTGCTCGTGACACTCAGAGCAAATGCTACATCCGGTCTGGTAGATATCATCCCATACATGATACTACCTATAGCTGACGCATATGGTACATGTGTCATATTCTCTATCTCTGCTTCAGTCTTGGGACACATAGACTTGGATAGAGAAACTCCATGACACATGGGTAGATGTCCTCTCTCGGACCCATCCATTGAAAACCGTTTCAATATGGTATCGATGTAGGTTGATTGAGTGAGTCCTATCATTCTCTTAGATCTATCCCTATAGATCTGTATCCCAAGAATGTAGGATGCCTCACCCAAATCCTTCATCAAAAATCTACCTGATAACCATATCTTTGTTGACTGCAACATCCCTACATCATTCCCAATGAGTAGGATGTCATCAACATAAAGTACCAAGAATGTTACCGCATCCTTAACTACTTTCTTGTACACGCAAGGTTCCTCCGGGTTCTTTATGAAACCAAAATCTTTTATTGTTTCATCAAATTTATGGTTCCAACTTCTTGATGCTTGTTTTAGACCATAAATTGATCTCTGAAGCTTGCATACCTTATGCTCGCTTCCCATGGATGTGAACCCCTCAGGCTGCTTCATATAGATTTCTTCCTTAATGTCTCCATTAAGAAAAGCAGTCTTCACATCCATCTGCCATATCTCATAGTCATACCATGCAGCTATGGCAATTAGGATTCTTATGGACTTGAAAATTGCGACTGGTGAAAAGGTTTCATCATAGTCAACTCTTGCCTTTGAGTATAACCTTTCGCCACCAATCGAGCCTTGTAAGTCAATATCTTACCATCAGGCCCAAGCTTTCTTTTGTAGATCCATTTACACCCTATTGGAACAATTCCATCGGGAGGATCCACTAAAGACCAGACTTGGTTAGTATGCATCGAATCCAATTCAGACTGCATAGCTTCAAGCCATAAATTCGAATCCGCATCAGAAATTGCTTCCTTGAAGCTTCTTGGATCACATCCAATGTCGGGTTCATCTTGACCCTCTTCAAGAAGAAGACCATATCGAACTGGAGGTATAGAAGTCCTCTCGGATCTTCTAGGTGCAGGCGTGTCCAGCAATGGTTCCTGAGGTGTGGGATCGTTATTTTGTATTTCGGGTTCTTCTCGAACTTCTTCGAGTTCCATCATCTCGCCTTTCTTATCCAATAAGAACTCCTTCTCCAAGAAGGTGGCATTCCGTGAAACAAACACCTTTGTTTCAGCAGGATAATAGAAATAATATCCGATTGAATTCTTCGGATACCCCACAAAATAACACAAGCTGGATCGACTATCCAACTTATCTCCCACTGTCCGCTTCACGTAAGCAGGACATCCCCAAATCCTCAAGTACGAATACTTAGGAGCTTTGCCATTCCATAACTCGTATGGTGTTTTGTCCACTGCTTTAGTGTGGACGTTATTCAACAACAATACCGCCGTTTCAAGCGCATAGCCCCAAAACGAAGGTGGAAGCTCAGTGAAGCTCATCATGGATCGAACCATGTCCAACAAAGTTCGATTACGACGCTCCGATACACCATTAAGCTGTGGTGTCATAGGAGGAGTCCACTGAGAGAGAATCCCATTCTCTTTTAGATAGTCCAAAAACTCGGTACTCAAGTATTCTCCACCTCGATCCGATCGAAGTGCTTTAATACTTTTACCTAGCTTGTTTTCTACTTCAGCCTTGAATTCTTTGAACTTTTCAAATGCTTCAGACTTATATTTCATTAAATATAAATACCCATACCTAGAATAATCATCAGTAAAGGTAATGAAGTAGGTGTGGCCATGTTGAGTCCCTACTCTAAATGGACCACAAACATCTGTATGGATCAAATCCAACAGATTTTGACTACGCTCAGGCTTCCCCTTAAAAGGAGATTTAGTCATTTTCCCTTTTAGGCAGGATTCACAAGTAGGTAGAGAGTTAATATCAGACATATCAAACATGCCCTCTCCCACTAGCTTGTTCATCCTCCTTGAGGAAATATGACCTAGCCTAGCGTGCCATAGGTTTGCCGGGTTTTGACTATCGATTTTCCTTTTGTTTGTTGTTGCCGGTTTGTCAATACAATTCACTGGAACGTCTTTTAGTTTTAAATTATATAGATCGTTTTCAAGTTGTCCATTTCCAATTAAACATTCATTCTTGTAAATATTGCAAATCCCATTCACAAAATTGCAAGAATAACCATCTCTATCAAGCATAGAAATAGAAATAATATTTTTAATTAAATCTGGAACAAATAAAACATCTCTTAAAAAGTAACTTAAAACCGTTCTGCAAAATTTAAATAAATATTTCCCATAGCTATGGATTTAACTCTGGAACCATTCCCGAGCCTTGACTGGGTCTCACCCATCCTTAGCCTATTACTTCTTATCATCATTTGCAACTCATTGCAAATATGAGATCTACATCTGGTATCCAATACCCAAGAAGTAGTATTAAAAATATTTATTTCAATGTATAACATACCCTTTGCAGTTCGCAACTGCTCGAGGTATTCCTTGCAGTTACGTTTCCAATAACCGGGTTTCTTGCAGTGATGGCAAACTTGTTTAGACTTGTCCAATTTTGTATGTAACATTTTGCCTTGAGATCATGGTCCAACCATTTCTCTAGTTACATCAGCCGGGGCTGTTTTCGGAGAAGCCTTTTCTAACACTTAGAAAATCTTTTCCGAACTTAGGACAATCTTAACTTATGGAATCATTCTGTATTTGTTTGCGCCAATAAGTTTGTTTTGTTGGAGAACAGAAATATGTGGATTACTGAGATGAAACAGACAAATATCAATGATTGTTTAAGCAATTTACTAAGACATAAAATAGGCGAAATTTAATTTTATGAATCTCACTCCCACTATTTTAACGATTTCACTACCCTCTAGTGAAAACGGGAAACTTTTTCCTTAGTGAGAACATGGAGTCCAATTGACAAACTTATGGTCCCGAATAATATCAGCCAACCATAATTCTCAAAAGGTAGAGCCCAATTGCTTCCAAAGCAACCCCCATGTATTTACCTCATGTCCAATAAGGGCCCAATAATATGACGCCGTTTAAAGTGACATGTCAAGATGACCCATCAATATTAAGTTGTGATGGACGGTCGCCATGTGGATCCCCCAATAATATGAGCCGATCCCATGGGAGTTCCACCCAACTTACAACATTTGTCGATCCAATGTACAGCTTTCCGACGGACGGGCCCCCCCAATAATATGAGCCGGACCGTATCCGCGGGTAGCATCACATACATTGACCGTTGATGGAAGGTAGGAACATTTAAACAAATTTAAATTTCCTTTATTTATCTTGATATCAATTTTAAATCATATTTAAAATGAGGGATTTTTAATTATAAAAATATTTGTCTCATCATATTTAATTTATTGCATGCTTGCCGGATTCACGCAATTATGTCTAAACATGCATACAATCATAATATCAAATATTATATAGGATGATCGATTCCATTTCTAATTGACCCGTGGTTGCCAATCACGGGTCTTAGTCCAATCCTAGGTAATATGCAGTATGCAAATGCAATCCTATTACATATGCTTCCAATTTACATTTCTTCAGTCTTCATTGTCTGCTGGGCCCACCATCTTCAAATCTTGATCTCCCACTAAATCTAATGTATTTACAATAAATAACAATGACAAGTAGGGGATACATTTTTAGGGGGTGGGAACGGGCTATAAACCAAGCCCACTTTTATTACATATGACATTCATATCGGGCCATAAACCAGGCCCATTAATAAAACCAACAATAATAAAGACAAAATGTAAATTTCTAACATACACCTACAAAATTGGTCATGGCAATCGATCATCCTTATCCAATAACATTTAATTCAAAATTAATTTATTGGATAACATGCTGTGGCAATTCAAATTTAAACAAGATAAAATCATATTTTATATATAAAATCTCATTTCACATATAAAATCATATTTTATCTCTATATCAAATAAAATCATATTTTATCTATAAAATCCAATTTTACAAATAAAATCATATTTTACTCAATATATCATAAGATCATATCTTATCATCAATTGTACCAAAATAATTGATTTCAAAATTCAATTTACGGATAAAATATTAAAATTTTCCAAAAATTCAAATTTATCCAAAATCAATTTTAAAATTTACGGACTCGAACAATTCGATCCGAAATCTCGTGAACCAATCAAAAACAATTTTTGACCGGACCAAAAATAAAATTTTAAATATTAAAATTAATAAAAATATAATTTTTCCCGCGGGCCGCCCGGGACACTCCCGGGCCGGCCCGCACCCGGGGCGCGGGCCGGGGGCAGCCCGGCTGCCCCCTTAGGGCGGCGCCGAGCGCCGCCCCTGGGCGGCGCCGAGCGCCGCCTCGGCGCTGCACTGCGCAGCGCCCATCGCTGCGCTGGGCAGCGCACAGCGCTGCCCTGGGCGGCGACGGTCGCCGCCTTGGGCGGCGCCGTGCGCCGCCTGGGGCAGCAACAATTGCTGCCCCACCGGGCAGCGATCCAATCGCTGCCCGGGTTTTGCCCCGAAAATTTTTTTTTTTTATTTAAAAATATTTATTTTGTTTCAAAAACCGAGACTCAAAAATTTTGTACAATTGATTAATTTAATCGTTTGATCTGAGCAACCTGGCTCTGATACCACTGTTGGAAAACTGGCGGTCAGATCAATCACGATTGATACCCGGTGCAGCGGAAGTTTAAAAATTTTGTTATGGAACAATTCCATAGTGTGGGTATCAACCGTTCAACGATTAAATTATTTGTGTGTGTAAAATTTAAATAACAATTAAATAAATTTTACCTCAAATCTCGCAACGAGATTAATGGACACCAACAGAACAATTCTGCTCTTGTTGTCTCTCCCTGGAACCGATGAACGCCTTCAATCAGGTCCACGAACAGAGGTTTAATCCCTCTGATAGATTGCACTAGAAAATCTATCAGAAGTTTTCTGCGAAGAGAATAAACGAATCTGATTCGTTATTCCTTACTGCGATTCAAAATCACAGACCGGAATTTCTCTGTGACAGAGCAAGGGGGCGGCCGAAATATTATTTGAGAGGAACTAGGGTTTTCGATTTTTGCTCTCAAAAATTATGACCTGTTGTGTTTAATTTCTGTACTGAAATAACTTATTTATAATGCAGGCCACTAACACCTTAGGGCCCATTAGTCATAAGCTGGGGCCCGACAAGCAAAGCCCACTCGTTCAGAAATTAATATAAAATTCATCGTGACTCCGATTGATGAAACGATTTCACCAATGTGCACAGAAACCATTTCTGCACGTTTTAAAGTCAAAATAAATTTTCCTGAATCCGAATTCAGTGGTTTCCAAAAATGTCCATCCCTATGTCATTTTAGAAAATCCTACTCCCTTACTCTTATTTAAGAAGTCCAACTCCTTAGTTCATTAAATTTAACTCTTTAAATTTAACTATCTCAACGGGGATTAAAACTCCATTACACTGTGTGACCCTCAATGGTTCAGGGATACAGCTAGCCGTGGGCTCACAACTCCTTGTGACTCGGAACAACACTTTCCGACTTGCCCAACGAATCATGGTAAAGCGCCTAGCAACATCGCCCCATGATTCCCTAGGTATCACTGATAGTGCCTACAAGAACCAGTAGATTTTGGTTAGCGTACAGTACGGTCCCTTCATCCATATATCCCGATCGAATCAACAACCATTGGTATATCGAGAGTCGCTCAAGATTCGATAACTATGCAATACATCTTGAAGATCAAATTAGTGACATCGCATGTGCTACTAAGAAACCATTTCTTAAATCACATCAAGTACTCTGGCCAGAGATTTGTCACACTAATATCTCCTCAGATCGCATAGGATATCCACACTCGCAAGTATGTGGTGAATCCTTGACAACAATGCATTGACTCCTATATGTGTCGTAACTGTACCCAATCTCGACACCTGATGACCCCCTCAGAGTCGGTAAACGAGTCAAAGCACAGTACTAGCATATAGAGTCTCCATGATGTTTCAAGTCGTAAGGACTAATGGTGTACGACCAAAACCGCGGACTTTATCCACTCGATAAGTGATAACCACTTGGAAAGTCCGGATAGGGTAGTTCGACTATTCATCCTATGAATATCCATTTGCATGCTTCGAACATCTCCATGTTCCCTACCAATGAAACGTGGTACTCCGCATCGCAAATGCTAGTCTCAAACTCGAGCGATCCTTATCCTTATTATCGGACGGCTCAATCGACTAGGAACGGTTTTAGAATATACAGTGACTATAAGATGTATTTCATGATAGACATCTCCATGTTCTACCACATCTTACATACACTATAGTATATTCAAGGTCTTTATCAAAACAACAATAGTATATCACAATATAACAATATGAAGTAATATAAAGTCATTGCCATAAAAGTGTAAATAATATTAAACAAAAGATTGTTTATACAAAGAGTCAACAAAGCCCATAGCCACACAGTTGGCTCACTGGGCACCCACTCTTACACTAGAAAATCTATCAGAAGTTTCTACGAAGAGATTAACGAATTTGATCCGTTAAACCAGACTATAATTCAAAATTCACAGACTGGATTTTTCCGAGCAGAGGGGAAAAGGGGGCGGCCACTTCAGAGAAAAATAATTAGGGTTTTTCAAAAATTTGTGACCTGATGTGTGTAATTTCTGTACTGCAATAACTTATAGTGTGTAATTTCTGTACTGCAATAACTTATTTATAATGTAGGCCACTAACAGCTTAGGGCCCATTAGTCATAAGTTCAAGCCCGACAAGCAAAGCCCGCATGTTCAGAAATTAATATAAAATTCATCATGACTCCGATTGATAAACCGATTTCACCAATGTGCACAGAAACCATTTCTGCACCTTTTAAAGTCAAGATAAATTTTTCTGAATCCGAATTCAGTGGTTTCCAAAAATGCCCATCCCTATGTCATTTTAGGAAATCTCACTCCTCTACTCATAATTAAGAAGTCCAACTTCTTTGTTCATTAAATTTAACTCTTTAAATTTAACTATCTCAACGGGGATTAAAAATTCATTACTCTGTGTGACCCTCAATGGTTCAGGGATACAGCTAGCCGTGGGCTCACAACCCCTTGTGACTCGGAACAACAATTTCCGACTTGCCCATCGAATCATGGTAAGAGCGTCTAGCAACATCGCCCCATGATTCCCTAGGTATCACTGATAGTGCCTGCAAGAACCAATAGATTTTGGTTAGCGTACAGTACGGTCCCTTCATCCATATATCCCGATCGAATCAACAACCATTGGTATATCGAGAGTCGTTCGAGATTCGATAACTATGCAATACATCTTGAAGATCAAATAGTGACATCGCATGTGTTACTAAGAAACCATTTCTTAAAACACATCATGTACTCTGGCGAGATATTCGTCACACTAATATCTCCTCAGATCGCATAGGATATCCACACTCGCAAGTATGTGGTGAATCCTTGACAACAAAGCATCGACTCCTATATGTGTTGTAACTGTACCCAATCCCGACACCTGATGACCCTAATAGAGTCGGTAAACGAGTCAAAGCACAGTACTAGCATATAGAGTCTCAATGATGTTTCAAGTAGTAAGGACTAATGGTGTACAACCAAAACCGCGGACTTTATCCACTCGATAAGTGATAACCACTTGGAAAGTCCGGATAGGGTAGTTCGATCATTCATCGTATGAATATCCATTTGCATGCTTCGAACATCTCTATGTTCCTTACCAATGAAACGTGGTACTCTGCATCGCAAATGCTAGTCTCAAACTCGAGCGATCCTTATCCTTATTATCGGACGGCTCAATCGACTAGGAACAGTTTAGAATATACAGTGACTATAAGATGTGTTTCATGATAGACATCCCCATGTTCTACCACATCTTACATACACTATAGTATATTCAAGGTCTTTATCAAAAAAAAAAATAGTATATCACAATATAA
This sequence comes from Henckelia pumila, assembly GCF_033568475.1. Lineage (NCBI taxonomy): Eukaryota > Viridiplantae > Streptophyta > Magnoliopsida > Lamiales > Gesneriaceae > Henckelia > Henckelia pumila. The sequence continues at coordinate 168,978,953 of NC_133122.1, forward strand.
CAATATGAAGAAAGATAAAGTCATTGCCATTAATAAAAGTGTAAATTATATTAAACAAAAGATTGTTTATACAAAGAGTAATCAAAGCCCTTAGCCACAAGTTGGCTCACCGGGCACCTACTCTTTCAATCTCCCACTTGCCCTAAAGCCAACTAGTCATACTACGTAGACCCATTGCTTCGCGATGTTAGTCAAATAATGGTCCTGGCAAGGCTTAGTAAGTGGATCAGCGATATTGTCTGCAGAGGCCACTCTTTCGACAGTGATGTCTCCTCTTTCCACAATCTCCTGGATGATGTGGTATTTCCTCAGTACGTGTTTGGATCTTTGATGAGACCTTGGTTCCTTTGCCTGAGCAACGGCACCCGTGTTGTCACAGTACACCGGGACTGGACCAACAACTTCAGGAATGACGCCCAACTCTTGGACGAAATTCCTCATCCAAACGGCCTCTTTAGCAGCAGCTGATGCTGCAATGTATTCTGCCTCAGTGGTGGAATCCGCTGTGGTGTCCTGCTTGGAACTCTTCCAAGAGACAGCACCGCCATTGAGCATGAACACAAATCCAGAGGTTGACTTCGAGTCATCCACGTCACTTTGGAAGCTAGAGTCGGTATAGCCTTCCAATTTTAGTTCTCTTCCTCCATATACCATGAACATATTCTTAGTCCTTCGTAAGTACTTAAGAATGTCCTTCACGGCTTTCCAATGCATTTGACCGGGATTAGCTTGATATCTGCTCGTGACACTCAGAGCAAATGCTACATCCGGTCTGGTAGATATCATCCCATACATGATACTACCTATGGCTGACGCATATGGTACATGTGTCATTTTCTCTATCTCTTCATCCGTCTTGGGACACATAGACTTGGATAGAGAAACTCCATGACACATGGGTAGATGTCCTCTCTTGGACCCATCCATTGAAAACCGTTTCAATATGGTGTCGATGTAGGTTGATTGAGTGAGTCCTATCATTCTCTTAGATCTATCTCTATAGATCTGTATCCCTAGAATATAGGATGCCTCACCCAAATCCTTCATCGAGAATCTACCTGATAGCCATATCTTTGTTGACTGCAACATCCCTACGTCATTCCCAATGAGTAGGATGTCATCAACATAAAGTACTAAGAATGTCACAGCATCCTTAACTACTTTCTTGTACACGCATGGTTCCTCCGGGTTCTTGATGAAACCAAAATCCTTTATTGTTTCATCAAATTTCTGGTTCCAACTTCTTGATGCTTGTTTTAGACCATAAATTGATCTCTGAAGCTTGCATACCTTATGCTCGCTTCCCATGGATGTGTACCCCTCAGGCTGCTTCATATAGATTTCTTCCTTAATGTCTCCATTAAGGAAAGCAGTCTTCACATCCATTTGCCATATCTCATAGTCATACCAAGCAGCTATGGCAATAAGGATTCTTATGGACTTGAACATTGCAACTGGTGAAAAGGTTTCATCATAGTCAACTCCTTGTCTTTGAGTATAACCTTTCGCCACCAATCGCGCCTTGTAGGTCAATACCTTACCATCAGGCCCAAGCTTTCTCTTGTAGATCCATTTACACCCTATTGGAACAATTCCATCGGGAGGATCTACTAAAGACCAAACTTGGTTTGTATGCATCGAATCTATTTCCGACTGCATAGCTTCAAGCCATAAATTTGAATCCGCATCAGAAATTGCTTCCTTGAAGTTTCTTGGATCACATCCAACATCGGGTTCATCTTGATCCCCTTCAAGAAAAAGACCATATCGAATAGGAGGTCTAGAAGTCCTCTCGGATCTTCTAGGTACAGGCGTGTCTATCAATGGTTCCTGAGGTGTAGGATAATTATTTTGTATTTCGGGTTCTTCTCGAATTTCTTCGAGTTCCATCATCTCGCCTTTCTTGTCCAATAAGAACTCCTTCTCCAAGAAGGTGGAATTCCTTAAAACAAACACCTTTGTTTCAGCAGGATAATAGAAATAATATCCGATTGAATTCTTCGGATACCCTACAAAATAACATAAGGTGGATCGACTATCCAACTTATCTCCCACTGTCTGGTTCACGTAAGCAGGACATCCCCAAATCTTCAAGTACGGATACTTAGGAGCTTTGCCATTCCATAACTCGTATGGTGTTTTGTCCACTGCTTTAGTGTGGACGTTTTTCAACAACAATACCGCCGTTTCAAGCGCATAGCCCCAAAACGAAGGTGGAAGCTCAGTGAAGCTCATCATGGATCGAACCATGTCCAACAAGGTTCGATTACGACGCTCCGATACACCATTCAGCTGTGGTGTCATAGGAGGAATCCACTGAGAGAGAATCCCATTCTCTTTCAGATAGTCCAAAAACTCGGTACTTAAGTATTCTCCACCTCGATCCGATCGAAGTGCTTTAATACTTTTACCTAGCTTGTTTTCTACTTCAGCCTTGAATTCTTTGAACTTTTCAAATGCTTCAGACTTATATTTCATTAAATATAAATACCCATACCTAGAATAATCATCAGTAAAGGTAATGAAGTAGGTGTGACCATATTGAGTACCAACTCTAAATGGACCACAAACATCTGTATGGATCAAATCCAACAGATTTTGACTACGCTCAGGTTTCCCCTTAAAAGGAGATTTAGTCATTTTTCCTTTCAGGCAGGATTCACAAGTAGGTAGAGAGTTAATATCAGACATATCAAACATGCCCTCTCCCACTAGCTTGTTCATCCTCCTTGAGGAAATATGACCTAGCCTAGCGTGCCAAAGGTTTGCCGGGTTTTGACTATCGATTTTCCTTTTGTTTGTTGTTGCCGTTTTATCAACATAATTTATTGGAACGTCTTTTAGTTTTAAGTTATATAGATCATTTTCAAGTTGTCCATTTCCAATCAAACATTCATTCTTGTAAATATTGCAAATCTCATTCACAAAATTGCAAGAATAACCATCTCTATCAAGCATAGAAATAGAAATAATGTTTTTAATCAAATCCGGAACAAATAAAACATCTCTAAAAAGTAACTTAAAACCGTTCTGCAAAATTAAATAAATATCTCCCACAGCTTTAGCTTCAACTCTGGAACCATTTCCGAGCCTCAGCTGGGTCTCACCCATTCTAAGCCTGCGACTTCTTGTCATCACCTGCAAATCATTGCAAATGTGAGATCCACATCCGGTATCCAATACCCAAGAAGTAGTATTAAGTGAAACATTTATTTCAATATAGAACATACCCTTCGCAGTTCGCAACTTCTCTAGATATTCCTTGCAGTTACGTTTCCAATGACCGGGCTTCTTGCAGTAATGGCAAACATCCTTGGACTTTTCCATGTTTGAAGCCTTTGTCTTGTACTTCTTCTCGGGTTCGATTTTCTTGGGTGGGGCAGAACGTTTCTTACCCTTTGTACTTGGCCCCTTCTTAGCAGAAGAAGATGAGCCCACCAAGAAAGCCGGTTTATCCTTCTTTAATGTGGATTCATATGTCACAAGCATATTGACCATCTCTTGAAGGGAGGCCTCTATCTTGTTCATATTGAAATTCACCACAAATCTGTCAAACGAAGAAGGAAGAGACAGAAGTAGTAAGTCCACGTTGAGTTCATGCTCCAACACCAAATCAAGGGTTACCAACTTCTGTATGAGCCAAATCACTCGTACCCCATGATCACGGACCAAAGTCCCTTCACGCATGCGACACGTCATTAGCTCCTTTACAGTAGCGAACCTTTCAGCCCTCGATTGAGCCCCAAAAAGTTCCTTGAGTTGTACGTGAATGTCAGCAGCATTCACGGTATCCTCAAATCGCCTCTGGAGTTCATCAGACATCGAGGCTTGCATATAGCATTTGGCCTTGATATCATGGTCCCACCATGTATCAAGTTTGGCTAACTCTTCCGGACTTATGTCAGCTGGTGCTTCCTTCGGAGGAGATTTTTCTAACACGTAGAGCATCTTCTCCGAAGTTAAGACAATTTTCAACTTACGGAACCATTCCGTATAGTTTGCGCCAGTCAATTTATTTTGTTCGAGGATCGAGAAAAGTGGATTACGCGAATTCATCTTTATGAAATACTGAAAAGAAACAGACAAATATCAGTGATTGTTTAAGTAATTTACTAAGACATAAAATAAGCGAAATTTATTTTATGAATCTCACTCCCACTATTTTAACGATTTCACTACCCTCTAGTGAAAACGAGAAACTTTTTTCCTTAGTGAGAACATGGAGTCCAATTGACAAACTATGGTCCCGAATAATATCAGCCAACCATAATTTTCAAAAGGTAGAGCCCAATTGCTTCCAAAGCAACCTCCATGTTTTTACCTCATGTCCAATAAGGGCCCAATAATATGACGCCGTTTATTGTGACATGTCAAGATGACCCATCAATATTAAGTTGTGATGGACGGTCGCCATGTGGATCCCCCAATAATATGAGCCGATCCCATGGGATTTCCACCCAACTTACAACATGTGTCGATCCAATGTACAGCTTTCCGACGAACGGTCCCCCCCAATAATATGAGCCGGACCGTATCCGCGGGTAGCATCTCATACATTGATCGTTGATGGAAGGTAGGAACATTTAAACAAATTTAAATTTCCTTTATTTATCTTGATATCAATTTTAAATCATATTAAAAATGAGGGATTTTAATTTTGAAAATTTGTCTCATCATTTTTAAAATTTTGTATGCTTGCCGGATTCACACAATTTTGTCTAAAACATGCATACAACAATAATATCACATATTATATAGGATGATCGATTCCATTTCTAATCGACCCGTGGTTGCCAATCACGAGTCTTAGTCCAATCCTAGGTAATATGCAGTATGCAATGCAATCCTATTACATTTTGCTTCCAATTTACATTTCTTCTGTTTTTATTGTCTGCTGGGCCCACCTCCATCTTCAAATCTTCATCTCCCACTAAATCTAATGTATTTACAATAAATAACAATGACAAGTAGGGGATACATTTTTAAGGGGTGGGAACGGGCCATAAACCAAGCCCACTTTTATTACATATGACAATTCATATTGGGCCATAAACCAGGCCCATTAATAAATCCAACAACAATAAAAACAAATGTAAATTCCTAACATACACCTACAAAATTGGTCATGGCAATCGATCATCCTTATCCAATAACATTTAATTCAAAATTAATTTATTGGATAACATGCAATGGCAATTTAAATTTAAAAGGATAAAATCATATTTCATATATAAAATCTTATTTTACATACAAAATCATATTTTATCTTTTTATCAAATAAAATCATATTTTATCTATAAAATCCAATTTTATACATAAAATCATATTTTACTCAATATATCCATAAGATCATATATTATCATCAATTGTACCAAAAATAATTAATTTCAAAATTCAATTTAACGGATAAAATATTTAAATTTTCCAAAAATTCAAATTTATCCAAAAATCAATTTTAAAATTTTTCGGACTCGAACAATTCGATCCGACGCCTCGTGGACCAATCAAAAACAATTTTCGATCGGACCAAAAATAGAATTTTAACATATTAAAATTTAATTTAAAATTAAAAAATTAATTTTTCCGCGGGCCGCCCGGGACATTCCCGAGCTGCCCGCGCCCCATAGGGCTCGGGCCGGGCAGCCCGGCTGCCCCTAGGGCAGCGACGATCGCTGCCCTGTGCAGCACCGTGCACCGCCCTGTGCAGCGCCTAGCGCTGCGCAGGGCAGCGACCATCGCTGGCCCCCCGGGCAGCGATCCAATCGCTGCCCGTGTTTTTGCTCGAAAAAAAAAATTTTATTTTTAAAATATTTATTTTGTTTCAAAAACCGAGGCTTAAAAAATTTTTGTACAATCGATTAATTTAATCGCTTGATCTGAGCAACCTGGCTCTGATACCACTGTTGGAGAACGCGGCGATCAGATCAATCAGGATTGATACCCGGTGCAGCGGAAGTTTATAATTTTATATGGAACGATTCCATAATGGGTATCAAAACTTACGATTAAATTGTTTGTGTAAAAATTAAATAACAATTATAAATTTTTACCTCCAATCTCGAAACAAGATTATGGACACCAACAGATTGCTCTGCTCTTGTTGTATATCCCTGGAACTGATGGACGAACTGTTCTTCAATCAGGTCCACGAACGGATAATTAATCCCTCTGATAGATTGCACTAAAAAATCTATCAGAAGTTTCTACGAAGAGATTAACGAATTTGATCCGTTAAACCAGACTGTAATTCAAAATTCACAGACTGGATTTTTCCAAGCAGAGGGGAAAAGGGGGCGGCCACTTCAGAGAAAAATAATTAGGGTTTTTCGAAAATTTGTGACCTGTTGTGTGTAATTTCTGTACTGCAATAACTTATTTATAATGTAGGCCACTAACAGCTTAGGGCCCATTAGTCATAAGTTCAAGCCCGACAAGCAAAGCCCGCATGTTCAGAAATTAATATAAAATTCATCATGACTCCGATTGATAAACCGATTTCACCAATGTGCACAGAAACCATTTCTGCACCTTTTAAAGTCAAGATAAATTTTTCTGAATCCGAATTCAGTGGTTTCCAAAAATGCCCATCCCTATGTCATTTTAGGAAATCTCACTCCTCTACTCATAATTAAGAAGTCCAACTTCTTTGTTCATTAAATTTAACTCTTTAAATTTAACTATCTCAACGGGGATTAAAAATCCATTACTCTGTGTGACCCTCAATGGTTCAGGGATACAGCTAGCCGTGGGCTCACAACCCCTTGTGACTCGGAACAACAATTTCCGACTTGCCCATCGAATCATGGTAAGAGCGCCTAGCAACATCGCCCCATGATTCCCTAGGTATCACTGATAGTGCCTGCAAGAACCAATAGATTTTGGTTAGCATACAGTACGGTACCTTCATCCATATATCCCGATCGAATCAACAACCATTGGTATATCGAGAGTCGTTCGAGATTCGATAACTATGCAATACATCTTGAAGATCAAATAGTGACATCGCATGTGTTACTAAGAAACCATTTCTTAAAACACATCATGTACTCTGGCCAGAGATTCGTCACACTAATATCTCCTCAGATCGCATAGGATATCCACACTCGCAAGTATGTGGTGAATCCTTGACAACAAAGCATCGACTCCTATATGTGTTGTAACTGTACCCAATCCCGACACCTGATGACCCTAATAGAGTCGGTAAATGAGTCAAAGCACAGTACTAGCATATAGAGTCTCAATGATGTTTCAAGTAGTAAGGACTAATGGTGTACAACCAAAACCGCGGACTTTATCCACTCGATAAGTGATAACCACTTGGAAAGTCCGGATAGGGTAGTTCAATCACTCATCGTATGAATATCCATTTGCATGCTTCGAACATCTCTATGTTCCTTACCAATGAAACGTGGTACTCTGCATCGCAAATGCTAGTCTCAAACTCGAGCGATCCTTATCCTTATTATCGGACGGCTCAATCGACTAGGAACAGTTTAGAATATACAGTGACTATAAGATGTGTTTCATGATAGACATCCCCATGTTCTACCACATCTTACATACACTATAGTATATTCAAGGTCTTTATCAAAACAACAATAGTATATCACAATATAACAATATGAAGAAAGATAAAGTCATTGCCATTAATAAAAGTGTAAATTATATTAAACAAAAGATTGTTTATACAAAGAGTCATCAAAGCCCTTAGCCACAAGTTGGCTCACCGGGCACCTACTCTTTCACTGTGGGCAATCCCTCTTCATGTGACCAATCTCACCACAACGAAAACAAGCTCCTGATCAACGACACTTCTCCGTCGGATATCGGCCTCCACAAGTCGCACACTATCCCTGACCTTTCTTCTTCCCAAAGTAATGAACACCACCTAAACAGGAACCAGAAGAAGAAGAAGACACACCCTGCTTTTTGAAAGATTGGGACCTCGGACCCAAGGAACTCGCTGGCCTGGAAGAAGAGAGAAAAGATATGTTGCGCCGAAGATTGTCCTTTGCCTGACGACATCGACTCACCAAACCCTCGTACGTCATTTCATCACCCACAACAACACGATCGTGGATCTATTTACTGAGACCTTGGAGGAACAGATTATACTTCATTTCGGTACTGCAATAAATCTCTGGGCAATACGACAAGAGATCAAAAAAGTTCTGCTGATACTCGTCTATAGTCATCATGCCCTGACGCAAACTCAGTAGCTCACTAGCTTTCGCCTGACGGAGAGTGACCGCTTAATTCATTATTTACTAGCAAGTATAATAGATCAAGTAATAGTAAAGTGGACAGAGAGCCTAAGTATCGATCCCACAAGAACTGTTGTCAATTCCCAAGGATTAATTATTTTACTTAATCTAGACAAAATCATAAAAATCAATTTGATTTAAATAAAATAAGAAGTTAAAATAAAAACTGCTTTAGAAATAAAAATTAAAATAGTTGATAAGAAAATTTAATTAAATGGTACAACCAAGACACACGTAGATACTGAATAAATCATGTAACATGTAGCCAATTCAGGACTCAGATTTAATCTTAAATTACAGTAAATTCTCCTAACTTGTTCAAAGGTCTATTTCTAGAACAATCAAACCTATTCAAATATTGACGGATTAATTTTTCGTAATTCTAATCAAATTCAAATGCATGAAGAACTGTGAGAATTCAGTTTTCACCTAAAACAGCACACTGAAACCGAATACTATTTTTAGTCGGTTTTACCATATGCCAATTATTAGAGTGATTGAAATCAATTCCTCCTCTGTCAACTTGGAATTGATTAACATGCAAGAAAACAATTGGCCAGATCATTCACAAGACAAATATAAATCTAACAATCAATAAAATCAAATCAAATCAAAAAAATCCCAAATAAACATCCAAGTTTTCTACATAGATTTGTTCAGCCCAATCACACCGTCTTGGTTGAAGAAAATCAACTCAATAATTGAAAACAATAATTCAAAAATAAAAAGAAGAAAAGAAAAGAGAAATCTTCTCTCCCAAGCCTGTAGCCGCCTCTCTTGTGCTCTTCATGTTCTATGCGTTGTGATCCCCCTTCAATATGCTGGAAAATTTGCTTTTTAAATGTCCAAGAATCCCAAAAATATAATATCCATCCCGAGCAAGAGTTTCCAAAATTACAAATTTTGTACGTGCGTCTCACTCGAGCGGCAACAATGTGCTCTCGAGCGAGCACTACTCTGCCCCGAGGATTTTTGATCACGTCTTTCTCGCTCGAGCGAGCACAACTTGCTCTCGAGCGAGAACTTCTCTGCCTTGTTAATTCTTTTCCGCATAGCCAATGCGCAGCTGCGTAGTTTTCTTGCTCGATAGTGCTTTACCTTAGCGCGATGGAGTGTAATCTTGCTCTATACATCAGCGCGATAGCGCTTAATCTTGCTCTATACATCAGCATGATTGCACTTCTTCTAGGGCCCTTCGTTAGAGAGATATCACTAGTTTGGAGCTGTTCGTTAGAGCGATAGCACTAGATTAGCTGTTGGATAGAGCTCTTCGTTATCAGCTCTGATCTTTAGCCCTTCAAACTCTTTTTCTTTCTTTTATTTTTTCTAAACTCTTTTGATTTCTATTTTTTCTACAAATAAAATCTAGAGAGTAAAATACACATGAATGCAATAAAATAGATAAAAACACACCAAACAATATGAATGCACACAAAATAGACATAAAAATATCACGAACTAATGCACACAAAAGACACTTATCAACACCCTCATACTTAAATCTTGTTCACCCTCGAGTAAGACAAACAATGCAACAATCACACAAAAAATGACAAAACACAAGTAGGAACAATTCATGGGAATTAGCCTCAGAGAAGTTCAATGCCAACTTAAAAACACGAGTGCTCTCAACCTTTAATAATACACCTTCGGTTTAGCGTGAACGTGTGTGTGTGCGATGTTATTCTAGTTACATGCAACTTAGACAGAATCAGTTTCAAGACTGCTTAGCGACCTAAACAAATCAGTGCAAGTTTCACTCTCAACTGTCCATTTATTCCAACGACCCCTTAACAAAACACACCTCACTTGAGATTATTTTTACGCACCTTCGGATTTTGCACCCGACATTTTTAAGCCACAATAATTACCCGCAAACTTAGCTATAACTATGATAGGATTAGAATTTCAATCCCCTCGTCTATAGCCCAGATGGAGCATCAACCGAATTGAATCCGCATACTTAACCTTGGACGTGGTAATTAGGATTTCAATTCCTCGTTCATGAGCTTGATGGAGTTGAGTTTTTCAAAACTAATTTTTTTTCTATAAATTTTTTCAAAAATTTTGGTGCACCCAAGATCATAAGTGCAAAGTTAGAGACTCATCAAAATTCACAGAATACAGTTAAGATCCACAAAACACCTATTGTCGTGCAATGATCAAACAGACAGAAAATTCATCAAATATTTCGCTACAATTCACTAGTCTAACATAAGAGCTTAAAAATATTTACGGTTCAAACTAAGGTTTCTCATGTCAAGTCAAGAGCAAAAACAAATTTTTTTTTCACAAAAATCGTATCTTCCTATTATCATCGGGCTCCCATTCATTATCCTACTCAACACACATGCAAACAATTTACTAAAACGAACGAGATGCAAACAAACTAAAACATGACAGATGCAACACAAACACAACACAAATAAAAACATAAACATGCTAGACTACCCCCATACTTATCCAAAGCATTTCCCTCAATGCTTTAGAAACAATGAACATAATGCAAAAACGAACAAATGTAAAAAAAAGCAAAAATTACACTCCCCTGGTCTATGAGTCGTTCGTTTTCTTCTCGGCAGTATCTGTTGGAGCCATAACAACAGACTAGGTATAGCGTCAGGCATAGAAAACTGGCATGGGAAAGAAGCAAAACTCAAATAAAAATAAACATAAAACAAAAAAAAAGAGCAAGGAAAAGAACACTGGGTTTCCTCCCAGTCAGTGCTAAAGTTATAGTCTATAGCCAGACTATCCAGTACCAGCCATCAAAGAGCGACTGCCGTCCATAGTAAGAATCATACGACTCTACGTATGGGTCTTGATTTTCTATGCCCTCAAGCTTGGCGTGATATTGACATGAGAAGCTCATTGGTCCAACAATACTCTCATCAAGGATGTAATACTGTGGAGTTGGCGTCAATGGCATAAAAGGATCTTCTACTGGTGTACATATAAAGACCATTGACGAGGTCAAATATGTGGCCTTGTATATTTCTTCCTCCACCACTGTCACTTCTAACTCCTCTTCAATTAAAAATTCTTCAAAAATTATTTCTTCATGATTTCGCGCAATTACTTCTTTCTCTTGACATATCTCAGAAATTAGTTTTATAAGAAGAGAAATATGTTCATCCAAAGGACTCAAAGAGTTAATGTGGCTTTCTAAGAACTTATTTATCTCTGCCTTCTTTTTCACAATGTTCTCCAACTGAGCCACATAATCTTCAGAACGCCCTATAACCTCTTCTTGAAGCTCAAATGGTTGGTTTGCGAAATTTTTGGAATTGATATCTGGAGGATATTTTTGACTCCAACCCTGCAGTGAAGGATCACTGTAACGTCCCGTATTTTAAAAATTTAATAAAATAGTTGCGGAAAAAGGTTGGGAAAATTTTTCTAAACTTAAAATCATACAGCGAGTGCATTACACCAATTCCAAAAGAATTTAAAATCTAAATCTTTAACAATAAAACTCATGACTCAGTGTTCACGAAGTCTAAGAAACACTGATGCAACCCTATAACAAAGACCATTTAAAATACGACACGTAAAAACTTACTACTAACATTTAAATAGGATGGGGAAATGTGAGTTATTGTAAACAAACTACGTAGTTAAAATAATCGATGAACTCACATAACAAATATCAAACTAAAATGAACATTTAAATGACGAAACATTTGAAATCCTCAAAACTCATCTTTAAAAGACTGAAAATTTAAATAAATTAAATCATTACTTTTAAACATCGTACATAAAATATTATAACAACATGACATAAATAAATATAAGTAAATCTTTCTGCTTTAAATACATCACAGCTTATGAACTATCGTGTCATGCAATGTCTTCTCCTCTTGGACTCTTCAGCCGTGCTACCAAAACTTTTTAAATCAAAACTGCTAAACCATCTGCACCATTCAAGTATAGTGAGTCTAAAGGACTCAGCAATATTAAAATAATAATATTGATATCATTATAGCTTCAAAATACTTTAAACTTAAAATGACTTGAACATACATAACATGATACCTTGAACTTGAAGAATTTTAATGTAAACATTATGGAACTTTAAAATTAAAATATTGATATTGAACTTCAAAACTCTTAGAATATGCAAGGAACTTAAACATAGACATCAACTTACTTAACTTTAAACCTTGCAAGTAGACTCCATGCATTTCCTCAAAACTTTACAATTTCATTCTTAAATAAACATTTGCACTAACATCTAATGAAAATCATGAAACTTGGACAAAAATCAAACTGTGAACATAAACCATGAACATAACATAAAAACTTATCATTTTGCGGTGATGAATTATGTGAAATTGTGGCAACCGTCATAATGGGCACATTCGTAGTTCTTGTTGATAAACAAGCATTTTCTTTCTTTTCGGAGGCCCCTCCAGAGCTCATCCCGGAGTACCTAACCCGTACATTGAGCCATATGGCATTACACCTCATAACATTCGTTCATTCATTTTTGGAGGCCCCTCCGGAGCTCATCCCGGAGTACCTAACCCGTACATTGAGCCATATTTGGAAAGGTTCCGGAGCCCAAACCGGAGTACCAGTTCCGTATTGTCACCACAAAGACACATAAAACATCGAAATATTTTTGTGCATCAACATATCATATCTTCATGCTTCATCATAACATTATTCATTCATGCTTCATCATCTTCATTTCATCATCATATCATCGTATCATCATAACATATCATTTCATTATGAAGCATCATTATATCATCGTAATTTTATTCATAAACTTTCATTCATGAACATAAAACTTTGCTCGACAACTTCATGCATGTCATAAATGATAAAAATCATACCTTAATATTGAACATTGGTTTCATGAATGAAACTTAGACATGTACATGATCACATAACGTAATCGGTCCACATAAGTCGTTCTTTTTGTTCTTGACGTAAAACTTGAAACTTTTTGCATAGAAACTCTTAAACATACTTAAAACACCTTCACACATTATAAACATGCATTTAGAACTTAAAAAAATGCATGAAAACATTTTGGGACAGAAACATCCTCGCTCAAGCGGCACTAACTCGCGCTCGAGCGAGAACCATTCTGGAGTAGCATGTTGCAGGCGCTCAAACTATATTTTTCGTTCGAAAGTTGGGAAAGTGGTAAACATGAAAGTTGTATCTCTTGATCTTGGAATTCAAATTCCGAAAACCTCACCTCAATTGGATGTATCAGTAAAATGTTATGATCATTCTCCCGAGATATGTCACTGCTAGAAATTCAAACCACTCGACACACTTCGGGGCGATTTTGGCCAATCTTCCAAAATGATTTTGACAAAACTCAAAATATGAAAGTTGTAGATAAATGAGATAGATTTCAAATAAAATTTTCCTCATATCATTTGGATTAGTACACTAGTCTTAATCATAAAAATAGTAACAAGTGCCGCTAATCCGGGACAATCCAGCACATGCAACATTTCAAAGCTTTAACTCAAACTAACTCAATACTTTAAAATATGGTATTTTCTACTACTCTAGCTATATATTTTAAATAAAAAAATCCCTTGAAATCTCAAGAACACATCTAAACTTAAAAGAAACATGTATCTCTTGAATCAAATTCAAGAACATGACAAGAACGACTTATGCTTTACGATTTCATACCATCACATAACATGCTCTTCAAACCCTTAAAATCAAAACTTCATGCTCTTGAAATTCTTGAAAATAATGCATACATATCTCAACATACATCTTTTCATATCAAAATAATTATATTTTAAATGGTGGTTTCAAAACCATTAAAATTGAACTTGCCTTGTCATTTGAAGAACAAAACTATCTTGCATCTTGGTAGATATAAAATTACTCAAATGGAATCGAGGAATGCTAAAAAGGTATCCAAGTGAAGATTATATCCAAGAGGTTGTTTAACTGTTCCCAAGATCAAAATAAAACCTTTACATGGAGAGGAGACACCAAAAATCAAAAAAAAAATCAAAGAAGAATTGTAGCAGAAGTCAAGTGCAGAAACAACTTACAAGAAGGCTTCGATCGAGGATGAAACGTCCACCAAAAATAGTGATTGATAGCTCAAATCTAAGGTACGGATGTAAGGAAGATAAATCTTCAAACGGATAGAAGTTTGGACGCCGGATGAAGGAGATATAAACAATATACGGCAGCTGCTCATAAGGTGGCGAGTTGGAGAGTTGGAGATTGAGAAGATTCGGAACCTTGGCAACGGACTAACCTTAGTACAACCAGAATTTGGAAGCTAAACTCACCTTGGATATACATGACCGATGGAGGAGGAAGAAGCAAGGAAATGAAAGGAAATTAATGTTGGAACACGTTCTCGGATCTGTCAGATTTGATACCCATGGCAGCGAAAGTTTAAAAATTTTATTTTTCAGATCTGGAATGATTTCATATCATGGGTACCAAATTCGTACGATTAAAATAAATTGTGTAAAATAAAACAAGATTAAATTTTACCTCTCAAGTCTCAACTTGAGGTTATGGACTCCAACAGATAAATCTGCTCTTCTTGTATATCCCAGGAACCGATGCCTCGATCAACTCCTGAATCAGGTCCATGAACATAAATCCAAACCCTCTGATAGACTGCACTAGAAAGTCTATCAGAATTTTATGCAAAGAGATTAACAGATTTGATCTGCTAAACCAGACTGCAATTTTCAAAAATTGCAGACTGGATTTTCGAAATTGGGAGACTAAAATTTTGGCCAACCCTAGGGAGAATGCTCTCTAGGTTTTTGAAATTATGAGCTGTGTTGTTTAATTTCTGTACTGAAATAACTTATTTATAACATGGGCTGCTAACAGCTTAGGGCCCGTTAGTCATAAGTTCAAGTCTGACAAGCAAAGCCTGTATGTTCAAAAATTAATATAAAATTCATTGTGACTCAAATTGATAAACCAATTTTACTAATGTGTACAGAAACCTTTTCTTCATATCTTAAAGTCAAGATAAATTTTCTGAATTCGAATTCAGTGGTTTCCAAAAATGCCATCCCCATGTCAATTTAGAAAATCTCACTCTCTCTATTCATCAATAAGAAGTCCTAATTCTCGTTCGCCAAATTTAACTCATTAAATTTAACTATCTCAACGGGGATTAGAAATCTATTACTTGTGTGACCCTCAATGGTTCGGGGATACAACTAGCCGTGAGCTCACAACTCCTTGTGACTCGGAACAACAATTTCAGAATTGCCCATCGAATCATGGTAATAACGCCTAGCAACATCGCCCCATGATTCCCTAAGTATCACTGATAGTGCCTGCAAGAACCAGTTGGTTTCGGTTAGCGTACAGTACGGTCCCTTAATCCATATATCCCGATCAAATCAACAATCATTGGTATATCGAGAGTCGTTCGAGATTCGATAACTATGCAATACATCTTGAAGATCAAATAGTGACATCGCATCTGCAACTAGGAAACCAAGTAACCTAAAGAACATTATGTACTCTGGCCAAAGATTTGTCACACTAATATCTCCTCAGATCGCATAGGATAACCACATTCGTAAGCGTGTGGTGAATCCTTGACAACAAAGAATTGACTTATATATGTGTCGTAACTGTACCAAATCTCTACACCTGATGACCTTCATGGATTCGGTAAACGATTCAAAGTACAGTACTAGAATATAGAGTCTCCATGATGTTTCAAGTAGTAAGGACTAATGGTGTACAACCAAAACCACGGACTTATCCACTCAATTAGTGAAAACCACTTGGAAAGTTCGAATAAGGTAGTTCGATCATCAATCCAATGAATATCCATTTGCATGCTTCGAAAATCTCTATGTTCCATACCATTGAAACGTGGTACTCGGCATCACAAATGCTAGTCTCAATCTCGAGCGATCCTTATCTTTATTGCGGATGGCTCAATTGACTAGGAACTGGTTTAGAATATACAGTGATTACAAGATGTGTTTAATGATAGACATCCATATCCACTATCACATCTTACATGCACTTTAGTATATTCAAGGTCTTTATCTAAACATCGTATAGTACGTCACAACATAACAATATGACAAAAGATAAAGTAAATGTCAATAAAGAGAGTAAATAACATTAAAAAAAAATTGTTTACAATAAGAGTCACCAATAACCCTCAGCCAAAAGTTGGCTAGCAGGGCATCCACTCTTTCAATCTCCCACTTGCCCTAAAGCCAACTAGTCATACTATGTAGTCCCATTGTTTCGCGATTTTTGTCAAATAATGGTCCTAACAAGGGCTTAGTAAGTGGATCAGTGATATTGTCTGCAGAGGCCACTCTCTCGACATTGATGTCTCCTCTTTCAACGATCTCCCGGATGATGTGGTATTTTCTCAGTATGTGTTTTGATCTTTGATGAGACCTTGGTTCCTTTGCCAGAGCAACGGCACCAGTGTTGTCACAGTACACTGGGACTGGACCAACAGCTTCAGGAATGACCCCCAACTCTTGGACGAAATTCCTCATCCAAATGACCTCTTTAGCAGCAGCTGATGCTGCAATGTATTCTGCCTCAGTGGTGGAATCCGCTGTGGTGTCCTGCTTGGAACTCTTCCAAGAGACGGCACCGCCATTGAGCATGAATACAAATCCAGAGGTTGATTTCGAGTCATCCACGTCGCTTTGGTATGTGTGTCATTTTCTCTATCTCTTTGCCAGTCTTGGGAGACATAGACTTGGACAGAGAAACTCCATGACACATAGGTAGATGTCCTCTCTTGGACTCATCCATAGAGAACCTCTTCAATATGGTGTCGATGTAGGTCGCTTAAGTGAGTCCTATCATTCTCTTAGACCTATCTCTATAGATCTGTATTCCAAGAATATAGGATGCCTCACCCAAGTCCATCATCGAAAATTTACCTGATAACCATATCTTTGTTGACTGTAGCATCCCTACATCATTTCCAATGAGTAGGATGTCGCCAACATAGAACACTAAGAATGTCACAGCATCCTTAACTACTTTCTTGTACACGCACGGTTCCTCCGGGTTCTTGACGAAACCAAAGTCCTTTATTGTTTCATCAAATTTTTGGTTCCAACTTCTTGACGCCTGTTTGAGACCATAGATTGATCTCTGAAGCTTGCATACCTTATGCTCGCTTCCCATGGATGTGAATCCCTCGGGCTGGATCATATAGATTTCTTCCTTAATGTTTCCATTAAGAAACACAGTCTTCACATCCATTTGCCATATCTCAAAGTCATACCATGCTGCTATGGCAATTAGGATTCTTATGGACTTGAACATTGCGACTGGTGAAAAGGTTTCATCATAGTCAACACCTTGTCTTTGTGTATAACCTTTTGCGACCAATCGTGCCTTGTAGGTCAGCACCTTACCATCAGGCTCAAGTTTTCTCTTGTAGATCCATTTACACCCTATAGGAACAATTCCATCGGGAGGATATACTAAAGACCAAACTTGGTTTACATGCATGGAGTCTATTTCAAACTGCATGGCTTCAAGCCATAAATTTGAATCGGCATCAGAAATTGCCTCCTTGAAGTTTCTTGGATCACATCCAATGTCAGGTTCACTTTGATCCCCTTCAAGTAGGAGATTAAGTCGAACAGGAGGTCTAGAAGCCCTTTCGGATTTTCTAAGAAGTGGCGTGTCATTTATTGGTTCCTGAGGTGTGGGGTTGTTATTTTGTATCTCAGGTTCTTCTCGAACTTCTCCGAGTTCCATCATTTTGCCTTTTCTATCAAGTAAGAACTCCTTGTCAAGGAAGGTGGCATTCCTAGAAACAAATATTTTTGTTTCAGTAGGATGATAGAAGTAATATCCGATCGAATTCTTCGGATACCCTACAAAATAACATAAGGTGGATCGACTATCCAACTTATCTCCCACAGTCTGCTTCACGTAAGCAGGACATCCCCAAATCCTCAAGTACGAATACTTAGGAGTTTTTCCAGTCCATAATTCGTATGGAGTTTTATTCACTACTTTAGAGTTGAAATTATTTAACAACAATACTGCCGTTTCAAGTGCATAGCCCCAAAACAAAGGTGGGAGCTCAGTGAAGCTCATCATAGATCGAACCATTCCATCAGAGTTCGATTACGACGCTCTGCTAGACCATTAAGCTGGGGTGAGGCAGGAGGAGTCCACTGAAAAAGAATTCCATTTTCTTTTAGATAGTATAAAAACTCGGTACTCAAGTATTCACCGCCTCGATCAGATCAAAGTGCTTTAATACTCTTACCTAGCGGATTTTCTACTTCAGTCTTGAATTCTTTAAACTTTTCAAATGATTCAGACTTATAATTCATTAAATATAAATACCCATACCTAGAATAATCATCAGTAAAGGTAATAAAGTAGGTGTGAACATATTTAGTACCAATACTAAATGGGCCACAAACATCTGTATGGATCAGATCCAATAGATTTTGACTACGCTCAGGCTTTCCATTAAAAGGTGTTTTGGTCATTTTTCCTTTCAGGCAAGACTCACAAGTATGTAGAGAGTTTATATCTGACATATCAAACATGCCCTCTCCCACTAGCTTGTTCATCCTCCGTGAGGAAATATGACCTAGCCTAGCATGCCAAAGGTTTGCTGGGTTTTGACTATAGTTTTTCCTTTTATTGTTGTTGCCGGTTTATTAACATAATTAACTGGTACGTTTTTTAATTTTAAGTTATATAGATCGTTTTCAAGTTGTCCACATCCAATCAAACATTCATTCTTGTAAATATTGCAAATCTCATTCACAAAATTGCAAGAAAAACCATCTCTATCAAGCATAGAAACAGAAATAATGTTTTAACCAAATCTGGCACAAATAAAAAATCTCTCAGAAATAACTTAAAATTTTTCTGAAAAATTAAACAAACGTCTCCCACATCTTTGGCCTCAACTCTGGAACCATTCCCGAGCCTCAACTGAGTTTCACCCATCCTCAGCTTACGACTTCTTGACATCACCTGCAAATCATTGCAAATGTGAGATCCACATCCGGTATCCAATACCCAAGAAGTAGTATTAAGTGAAACATTTATTTGAATATAAAACATAACCTTCGCAGTTCGCAACTGCTCGAGATACTCCTTGCAGTTACGTTTCCAGTTACCGGGTTTCTTGCAGTGATGAAAAACATCTTTAGACTTGTCCATGTTAGAAGCTTTGGTCTTGTGCTTCTTCTTGGGTCCAGTTTTTTTGGGTGGGGCAGAACGTTTCTTACCCTTTGTACTTGGCCCCTTCTTAGCAGAAGAAGAGGAGTCCACCAAGAGAACCGGTTTATCCTTCTTGAATGTGGCCTCATAAGTGACAAGCATATTGACCACCTCTTCAAGGGTGACCTCTAGCTTGTTCATATTGAAGTTCACCACAAAACCATCAAACGATGGAGGAAGAGAAAGAAGCAATAAGTCCACACACAGTTCGTGCTCCAACGTCAACTCAAGGGTCACCAATTTTTCAATGAGCCAAATCATACGTACCCCATGTTCACGGACCGAAGTCCCCTCACGCATGCGGCACGTCATTAGCTCTTTGACAGTGGAGTACCCCTCAGCTCTCGATTGAGCCCCAAAAAGATCCTTGAGGTGCATGTGTATGTCAGCAACATTCACGGCATCCTCAAATCGCCTCTGGAGTTCATCAGACATTGAAGCTTGCATGTAGCATTTTGCCCTGATATCATGGTCCCACCATTTATCAAGCTTTTCCAACTCATCCGGACTCACATCAGCCGGTGCTTCCTTCGGAGGAGCCTTTTCTAACACATAGAAAATCTTCTCCGAGCACAAGTCAATCTTCAACTTACGGAACCATTCCATATAGTTTGCTCCAGTCAGTTTGTTTTGTTCAATAATAGAAAACAGTGGATTACGCGAATTCATCATAATGATATACTGAAAAATAACAAACAATAATCAGTGATTGTTTAATTAATTTAATAAGACATAAAATAAGGCAAGTTTAATTTTATGAATTACTCTCCCACTATTTTAACGATTTCACCACCCTCTAGTGATAACGAGAAAACCATTTTCTTTAGTAGGAACATGGAGCCCAATTTACAAATTATAGTTCCGAATAAAATCAGCCAATTATAATTTTAAAAAGGTAGAGTTCAATTGCTTCTAGAGCAACCTCCATGTTTTTACCCCATATCCAATAAAGGGCCTAATAATATGACGCAGTTTAAAGTGATATGTCAAGTTGACCCATCAATATTAAGTTGTGATGGACGGTGGTCATGTGAACCCCAATAATATGAAGCGATCACATGGGAGTTCCACACAACTTACAACAATTGTCTACTCAATGCACAGCTTTCCGGCGAACGGGCCTTCCCAATAATATGAGATGGACCACGGTCGCGGGTAGCATCTATCATGCATTGATAGTTGATGGAAGGTAGGAAAATATAAACTATATTTAATTTCCCTTTTGTTAAACTTGATATTAATTTTAAATCATATTTAAAATGAGAGATTTTAAATTTGAAAAATTGTCTCATCATTTAATTAATTTGTATGCTTGCGAGATTCATGCAATTTAGTCTAAACATGCATACAACAAGAATATCAAATATTAAATAAAAGATGATCGATGCCTAGATCTAATCGACCCGTGGTTTCCAATCACGAGTCTAAGTCCAATCCTAGGTGATATGCAAGTATGCAATGCAATCCTATTACATAGAGCTTCCAATTTACATTTCTTCGGTATTTATCATTGTCTGCTGGGTCCACCATTATTTTCAAATCTTTATCTCCCACTAAGTCTAATAAATTTACAATAAATTTCGATGACAAGTAGGGGATACATATTTAAGGGTGGGAACGAACCATAAACCAGACCCACTTTTATTACAAATGACAAATCAAATTAGGCTATAATACAAGCACATTAATAAAATCCAACTGCAAAAATAAATAAAAACCAAATGTAAAAAACCTAGCATACACCTAAAAAATAGGTCATGGCAATCGATCATCCTTTTATCCAATTATTTAATTCAATTAAATGATTAGATAACATGTAATTCTAAATGGCAATGTATTTAAACAGATAAAATAATATTTTATACATAAAATCCCATTTTATATATAAAATCATATTTTATCTAATTTATCCATAAAATCATATTTTATACATAAAATCGAATTTTATATATAAAATCATATTTTATTATCAATTCTACCAAAATAAATAATTTTTCATAAAATATAATTAATTGGATTAAATTGATAAATTTTCCAAAAATTCAAAATTATCCAAAAATAAATATTCTTAAAAATTTTGGGTTCAAACAATTTTGACCCATTGCCTCGTGGACCAACCGAAACAATTTTTGATCGGGCCAAAAACTGGCCCAATAACCGTTACCGGGCCGATGTTAATAAAATAAATAATAAAAAATTTCTGGGCCCACGACCATCGGGGGCCCAGCCCAGCTGCTGGGCCACTGTGCGCGGCCCAGCTGCACGCATGGCAAAGGGAAGCAGGCAGCCCCAAAATTTTTTTTTTTTTGCGTTTTATTTTTTTAAAAAACCGAGGCTATGTACAATCGATATAATTTTAATCGTAAGATCGGTGAATTAAGGAAACTAATTATTTAAAATTTATATTTGGGTTAAATGAAATTTATGTGTTATTATGTGAATTATATACATGATTTAAATTTATTTTAGCATTTAACCCGCAATTATTGTATTCTTAGATTTTTGAGTAAATAAGTTATTTTGATCGCGTAGACGGGACCGTGGACGGACGAGATACCAATCTTTTTAGCCAAAAATATTTTATGAGTTTTATGAGCCTTAAAATAATATTTTATGATATTTTGTCAAGAAAATTTTAGTATTTAATTATATATTTATTTAAGGGTTGATTTTTAGCCAAAATAAGTCATTTTAATGAATTTTATTAATTTTTCAAACTCCCTTAAATTAATATTTCGGGATTTATGTTTTATATCAGATTAGTATGTATTTTTAAAAGTTTAAAATTTTATGTTTATGTTATATTATCTACCTAATTAATTTATATTATTTATTAACCTATTTTCTACCCAAAATTTTATCCCAAAAATCATTTCCTACACTACGTAAATCCTATCAGCCGCCTCCACTCTCCTTTCCCCCTCCATTCCATCGACCAACAGCAGATTTCCAGAGCACCATAGCCGATCCTTGGAGTTTATCAAGTTGTTCGTCGTTTCGTCGTCCCGGAGTTGTACACGCGGTTACCTTTGTTAATAAATCAAAAGGCATGTTTAATTCCTTTGTTTCTACACCATATAAGCTATATATACGTTTCATGACAGATTTATAAGGTTTTTACTTCGATTTTTCTGATGCATGCAAGATATTAAATTGTATATTGGAGCAACTCGTTTTCTTTCATGTTTGGTGGCATCTCTCACGTTTTCTTGTCATGGAACAAGCATGGCTACTGGTCCAGGTCCAGAGGAGTTTCCTTAGGGTCCCTAGGGTCGAGCTTGTTCAGGTTTTGGGGCTGTAATGGGCTGGAACCGAAGCCCTTTGCTTCTGATGCACAACAGGTCGCAGTTTGAGCGGTCTGCGTAAAATGACTCGTTCTCGGTCCACAGGTCGACTTTAGGCTTGGTTCCAGTTGGGTTAGAACCGCAAGACAGAGAAAAAGGTAGTACAAGTGGGCCTCCAGCCTTTGGTTGCCGGAGATAAGCGGCCGAACGGCCTGAAGTTTCTGGTCGCGTTCTGCGTGTGAGCAGAAACTGGGGGTAGATTGTTTTGGTTAGTTCTCCTGCTACAGAGCTCCGTTTGAGGTAAACTTTGTTGGGTTAGAATCTTATGGATGTTCGCTAAGTATGGGAAGTGGTTTCATGGCCAAAGGTGGCCGGAGCAGGCGGCACGGACAGTTTGTCCAAAGTCGCTCAGGGCTGCCGTGAGTTAGGATTAAGGAAAGAAAGGCTAAGTTTGTGTCTAGGCTTTAGGCGGGCCGGGCTTGGTGTTTTGGTTCTGGGTCGAGTCAGTCAAGTCATGGGTTGGGTTTGGTCGGTCCGGGTCCGGGTTAGGTGGGCCGGGCTCAGGTATTTTAATTTTTAAGTGTTTATATATTTAATTGGCTTTTGGGCTTTTAAATTAATAAAAAAATTATTTGGGTCTCCAAATAATTTTATTTGGACTTAAATAATTTATTTATGTTAGCCCAATGATTTTTATGGATTTGGGAGCCCATGAGAATTTTTGGGCCAGTCAGTGGATCGTTGGGCCAGTCTAGAGTTTTATTAGGTTTAATTAGGTTAATGGGCTTAAATATTTTATTTAGGCCCGGTTAAGTTTAATTAAGTTATTTGGGCTAAAATATGATTTTTGGGCTTAGATTAAGTTAAAGGGTTTAAATGTTTTTATTTAGGCCCATTTATGAATAATGACATTTAATTAAGAATTTATTTCTATTGGGCTTTTATTTAAGTTTAATGGGCTTAGAGTGAGTGACCAGCAGTCTAGACCAACCCATGAAAAATAACTAAGTTCGAAATATATATTTAATTATTTTTATGCATCAAGTTTATTTTAAGTATAAGTATATTTATTATGAAAATTAATTAAATATATATTACGGACATATTTTAAGTGCATGCATACATGAAATATTTTATGATGTGTTTATGATTAAGAATTAAGCATGAAAAATATTTTTATGGAAATTGAAGTGATGTGGCGGCATAGAGGTGGTTTATCACCGGCACAGAGGTAGTTCTACTACGGGCATAGAAGTGGTTTTACCACTGGCACAGAGGTACTTTACTACCAGCATAGAGGTGGATTTATTCACCGCCACGTACGTTGGTTCTTTAGACTGATCAGTCGGCACGATTATTAGTCACATTCATGGATATGACCATACTTAGTTTTTATGATGATGACATGCTCAATTATGTTATGTATGATTAGTTATGATGTATGTATGTCAGATGATGAATAATTTTATGATGCATTATTTTAAGATCATGCATGCATGTCCACGTAAGATATATGTATTAGTATGATTATGTGATGCATTATTTTAACCCTCGTTATAAAGGATTAGACATGTTGAGCCCCTAGGCTCACTACACTTATATGGTGCAGGCGAGTACGATGATTCTTATGTTGCTCTTACTGGTGGCGAGGACGTATGAGTGAGCATGGCAGTGGCCCCGTGACCGTCGCATTGAGTCTTGCATGTTTGAGTACCTTTGAGATTTTATAAAACATGTTTCGTATTTTCAGTTTCCAGTGGTTGAGCGAATTAATTTTATTATTTTTATTTAGCACGACGAGAGATTTTCAGTGGTTTAATATTATTATTTATTTAAGTTTTTATTTTAAAAAATTTTATTTATTTGCAGTATTTTTAATGTTTATACTTATATGTATGGGCATATATGTATAGTATTATTCTTAGTTATTTAAAAAAAAAATTCCGCATTTATTAGTAGTAGATGTTTCAATTGGTATCAGAGCGCAGTCCTTGGAGGGTGTCCTACTGCCACGTGAAGCTCAGAAATCCTACTATCGGTCTGTAAGTTTTAAATGTTTTATTATGATTTATCAGGAGCATATGTTATGACTTAAGACTTTACGTTAGCAAAGTTTTAAAATACTTAGTTATGCATTGCGATTTACGTGAAGAATGTGTGGTGATGCAGTATGTCCAAGACATGTTATATGACAGGTGGACCACAAGAAATTTCGAATTTGGGAATTCAGTTTTATGTTGTTAAAACTAAGTTTGATATTTATGATATATGGGTTGTCACTTGAATTTTTGTAGTAACTTATTGGTTTTAAGTTAGAATGATTTAATTGGTAAATTATTGGGTTGGTGATGGTAAGAGGTAGCGGGCCTGTCTAGGAAATTTTTATGAAGGTATAGCGATAAATAGAAAAATAAAGGTAAATTCCGATAAGAGGTATTAAGTTTTTGTGATAGCAATAGAATTATTGCTTGAGGCAAGAGTAGGATTCCTCGCAAGATTGATTAATCGAGGGTTGTATCATTTTCTTCTTTGGTGAATTTAAAATGTTACTTTTTAGAGGCTAATATATATTTTTGGGAATTAAGTCCGCATGTGTCAAATCATGCTAGTTGTGTTCACAGATATCATATTGTCATTCATTTAACTATTAAGGTTTTTCCTTTGACAAAGAAGTCATGATTTTCTTGGAGATGGAAATTGTACCATAAGGTTATAGTTTGATGGTTTGTGGTTTTAAGTTTGTACTCTTAATTATATGAGGTATAAATTGATGATAAATATGTTTTGTATTAGATTCTTGAATCTTTGAGAATAAGAATAATTGTGGAGTTAGTTTGATAAATAATTGGATAATCTTTGATAATACTTAAGGGTTCGCGTGGTTGGTGTTACCAAGTACGCTGTATTGGATTTGACGTTCAAGTCACTACATTTAAATAAATAGATTTGGGAGCTTGTCAGCCTCACTTATAGATATTGTGATGACTGAATGATGAAGGTGTAAATTTTTATAGTCTTGTGTAATTGGTCAGGTGTGGCATAACACTTGTTATAAATTTTGGTTTCGATGTCAAGTATAATATAAGCTTTAGATATGGCCTAAGATTTGACGATATATATGTATATATATATTTTTGGAGTGAGTTCTTTTGTTAAGAGTTGAGTCGTTTGAGAATTTGGGTTGTTAGTTCTACGCACGTATGGGTATTTGAAGCACTTGGATTAATCACGAGTCAGCGTAATGACTTGATATTATAACTGTTATCTCGATACTTTCGTTTTATGTTGGGGTTAATTGTGTATAAGTATTTGTATTGATGTTCTTTCAATATCCTTGGGTTGTATAAATTTGAATTTCGGGGTCATGATATAGTAGTGTCTCCACCAAAATTTTTGTGATGCATGAGAAAAAAAAAAGTACTATTTGTGTTTTAACTGTACATGGGACCAACATGTATTACTCGTGAGTGGATTATTCAGTTTATTAGGTAATTGACTTAGTATTTTGATTTTGAGGAGTTTAGATTCCATGGACTGTAAGTAGAGGCAACTAGGAAATGATATGGAATTAACTACTGAATGTTATATGATTACACTATTTAGAGACGACGACATGTAAATACTGTTCAGGGAATTTCACTCCTCCAATAGGAGAATATAAGTACCTTAAGCCTAAACTAACCGCGGAAGTAGAATTCTTATATTTTAAGCATATTCCTGACGTTAGGAGAATTTAAGTTGTACATGACGTTTGACACTAAATTCACTTCTTGGGTTTCATGGATTTATAGAACTCAATATTTAAGACTTTCAAGTGTTCGATAGTTGGAAGTGTAGTGGTAAATGGATAAGTTGAAGAAAATTGCGATGAATGACAGATGTTCGACTCAAAGATGTTCAACTTATTATAGAAGGCTAGTGTGTGGATAAGCTTTACAAGTTAAATTCATTGGAGTTTATATCGTAATCCTATGTTTTAATAAGTAAATTTGAGAACAAAAGTTCGGCTCACGAATGTTGGAGGATTGATAAGTAGGGTGTATAAGAATATGAAATCAGTCAAGTTTTGGCATAGTGTGATTGTTGTGTTTAGGAAGACGAATAGTAGAGTTAATACTTGAGTTGTACGTATAAGTTGAGGTAAGTATGTGGGTGTACTTTCATTATGGTACTAAGATTTGTATAAAACGTCAGATTTTGTTTACAGTGGAATGTAAGTAAATTGTAATGATTCTCTTTACGAGGTGTTTCAGCATCGGAAGTTTATAAATGTAGGTTTGATGGAGATGAAGAGGATAAATGGGAAGGATAAAATATTTTGTTTATCAGAGTGCGCAGCAGAAGAAAGACTTTTGTGATACCGAAACTTGGGAACTAGATAGGTAACCGTGGATTTAGTAAATTGGATTTTTGAGGGACTCCGTCATTAGAGTTTGATAAGTCGAATTTCGAGGACGAAATTCAATTTAAGGGGGGGATAATTGTAACACCCGGAAATTTTAATACGTAAATTCGCATGCATAATTAAGGAAAATAATTATTTAAAATTTATATTTGGGTTAAATGACATTTATGTGTTATTATGTGAATTATATACATGATTTAAATTTATTTTAGCATTTAACCCGCAATTATTGTATTCTTAGATTTTTGAGTAAATAAGTTATTTTGATCGCGTAGACGGGACCGTGGACGGACGAGATACCAATCTTTTTAGCCAAAAATATTTTATGAGTTTTATGAGCCTTAAAATAATATTTTATGATATTTTGTCAAGAAAATTTTAGTATTTAATTATATATTTATTTAAGCGTTGAATTTTAGCCAAAATAAGTCATTTTAATTAATTTTATTAATTTTTCAAACTCCCTTAAATTAATATTTCGGGATTTATGTTTTATATCAGATTAGTATGTATTTTAAAAAGTTTAAAATTTTATGTTTATGTTATATTATCTACCTAATTAATTTATATAATCTATTAACCTATTTTCTACCCAAAATTTTATCCCAAAAATCATTCCCTACACTACGTAAACCCTATCAGCCGCCTCCACTCTCCTTTCCCCCTCCATTCCATCGACCAACAGCAGATTTTCTGAGCACCATAGCCGATCCTTGGAGTTTATCAAGTTGTTCGTCATTTCGTCGTCCCGGAGTTGTACACGCGGTTACTTTCGTTAATAAATCAAAAGGCATGTTTAATTCCTTCGTTTCTACACCATATAAGCTATATATACGTTTCATGACAGATTTATAAGGTTTTTACTTCGATTTTTCTGATGCATGCAAGATATTAAATTGTATATTGGAGCAACTCGTTTTCTTTCATGTTTGGTGGCATCTCTCACGTTTTCTTGTCATGGAACAAGCATGGCTGCTGGTCCAGGTCCAGAGGGGTTTCCTTAGGGTCCCTAGGGTCGAGCTTGGTCAGGGTTTGGGGCTGTAATGGGATGGAACCGAAGCCCTTTGCTTCTGATGCACAACAGGTCGCAGTTTGAGCGGTCTGCGTAAAATGACTCGTTCTCGGTCCACAAGTCGAATTTAGGCTTGGTTCCAGTTGGGTTAGAACCGCAAGACAGAGAAAAAGGTAGTACAGGTGGGCCTCCGGCCTTTGGTTGCCGGAGATAAGCGGCCGAACGGCCTGAAGTTTCTGGTCGCGTTCTGCGCGTGAGCAGAAACTAGGGGTAGATTATTTTGGTTCGTTCTCCTTCTACAGAGCTCCGTTTGAGGTAATCTTTGTTGGGTTAGAACCTTCTGGATCTTGGATAAGTATGGGCAGTGGTTTCACAGCCAAAGGTGGCCGGAGCAGGCGGCACGGACAGTTTTTCCAAAGTCGCTCAGTGCTGCCGTGGGTTAGGATTAAGGAAAGAAAGGCTAAGGTTGTGTCTAGGCTTTAGGCGGGCCGGGCTTGGTGTTTTGGGTCTGGGTCGAGTCAGTCAATTCATGGGTCGGGTTTGGTTGGTCCGGGTCTGGGGTAGGTGGGCCGGGCTCGGGTATTTTAATTTTTAAGTGTTTATTTATTTAATTGGCTTTTGGGCTTTTAAATTAATAAAAAAATTATTTGGGTCTCCAAATAATTTTATTTGGACTTAAATAATTTATTTAAGTTAGCCCAATGATTTTTATGGATTTGGGAGCCCATGATAATTTTTAGGCCAGTCACTGGATCTTTGGGCAAGTCTAGAGTTTTATTGGGTTTAATTAGGTTAATGGGCTTAAATATTTTATTTAGGCCCGGTTAAGTTTAATTAATTTATTTGGGCTAAAATATGATTTTTGGGCTTAGCTTAAGTTAAAGGGCTTAAATGTTTTTATTTAGGCCCATTTATGAATAATGACATTTAATTAAGAATTTATTTCTATTGGGCTTTTATTTAAGTTTAATGGGCTTAGAGTGAGTGACCAGCAGTCTGGACTAACCCATGAAAAATAACTAAGTTCGAAATATATATTTAATTATTTTTATGCATGAAGTTTATTTTAAGTATAAGTATATTTATTATGAAAATTAATTAAATATATATTACGGACATATTTTAAATGCATGCATACATGAAATATTTTATGATGTGTTTATGATTAAGAATTGAGCATGAAAAATATTTTTATGAAAATTGAAGTGATGTGGCGGCATAGAGGTGGTTTACCACCGGCACAGAGGTAGTTCTACTACCGGCAATGAAGTGGTTTTTACCACTGGCACAGAGGTAGTTTACTACCAGCATAGAGGTGGATTTATTCACCGCCAAGTACGTTGGTTCTTTAGACTGATCAGTCGGCACGGTTATTAGTCACATTCATGGATATGACCATACTCAACTCAAAATACAAGTCTTGCTGCTAAACCCGTGTCCTCACTTGCTATGATTCTATCTCGAGCTATCCTTGCCTCTTCTGACTAGCTCCTGCCCCACCTATTGCCATGCACACATACAAAACAAAGCAATAGCCGGATACTTCCGGTGAGAATAAAATCCCAGTATAAATAACAAAACATGCAATAACAATAGCATCTATTCTAATGCTATAAAATAAATGCAATGCATGTTTGAAGAATAGGCTATCAAAGTTGATATCAATAAAGCTTGGTTCTTTGGGATCCCGAAGAGTAAAATAACTATCAAATCGCCGACACTCCCAATCGAGGCGGCATCAAGTATTTTAATCCTCTGACTTTGGTGCAATTATATAGAGTATTCTAGCTCTGAAAGCGAAGGCTGCAATCCATGCCACTCAACTATAATTCTCCAAATGTCGTTTCGCACTCTAGGCTAGTCTGCCCTTATGCTTTACAGGCTGGAGTTCAAGATGAATGCAACATAAGCTGTATGCATTAAAGACTGTAAAACATCTTGAACAGATAATCACATAATCAAACAAAGCATCAACACTCATATAAATCACATAGTAGAACATAACAAAACAATAGCAAGAACGTATGTGATTTATTCGAGAATAATAGCTATCTCGAGGGTTCTAACCCATCTGGATAACTGTCATTTATACCTTTCGATGTTGTGTCTGACAGTAATTCAAGTCTGAAAACATCATAGTAAAACCATCTATCAAAATCTGTTCCAAAGCATAACAAAATTTCAACTAAAGAACTTCAAACCTTCTAAATCTTTCTTGATTCGAATCGACAATCTCGAGTTCGGAACACTTTGATCAAATCTGAAAGATAGTAGATACAATCTAACCATATCAAATTCCAACTCTAATCATGCTTTGTTCAATCAATAATAGCAAAATCTTGACAATTTGCGAATCGGCGGCATAACGGCTAAAAACCGGCAACCGAAACAATATCCAAAACAAGATATCAATCATATCCAACATAATTCTTTCCCATATCAATAACATACATACACGTTCAGCACATTCAGAATTAGAAAAGTTTCGAATTTTGCTTCTTAAATTCATATGAAATCCAAACGATAGTCTTTTTCCGAACCGTCTGCGAATACACGATCGGTATAGCTAATATACGCATATATCTTAAAATCATAAATTTCCATCTTCAATATAAAAATAAAATCTGAGAAAGATGAATGAAACTTGTACCAAAACGAAGGTCTCGGAGCGGTGATCGCAGATATATATATATTCGGAATTTCTGACAACCGGAGCGCGAGTTATCGAAGCTTTTACGGAGCAAAAATGGCGTGGGAAGGTTTCAGCTTTTCTTTCTGCCTTTCTTTCTTTTGGATTCTGATGATACACGTGACAATTATATATATTAAGTGTAAGTTGAGATAAATATAGCCAAATTGCAGTTTAGTCCCTGAACGTTTCGCTATTTGCAATTCAGTCCCCGGAAAAATGATTTATTTCAATTTCAACCCTTTTTAATTTAAGAATATTAGAATTTAATTCTAAACTCTAAATATTCCCAAATTAAATATTCTTTATGTTTTTTATCAGATTAGTATGTATTTTTAAAAGTTTAAAATTTTATGTTTATGTTATATTATCTACCTAATTAATTTATATTATCTATTAACCTATTTTCTACCCAAAAATCATTCCCTACACTACGTAAACCCTATCAGCCGCCTCCACTCTCCTTTCCCCCTCCATTCCATCGACCAACAGCAGATTTCCAGAGCACCATAGCCGATCCTTGGAGTTTATCAAGTTGTTCGTCATTTCGTCGTCCCGGAGTTGTACACGCGGTTACCTTCGTTAATAAATCAAAAGGCATGTTTAATTCCTTCGTTTCTACACCATATAAGCTATATATACGTTTCATGACAGATTTATAAGGTTTTTACTTCGATTTTTCTGATGCATGCAAGATATTAAATTGTATATTGGAGCAACTCGTTTTCTTTCATGTTTGGTGGCATCTCTCACGTTTTCTTGTCATGGAACAAGCATGGCTGCTGGTCCAGGTCCAGAGGAGTTTCCTTAGGGTCCCTAGGGTCGAGCTTGTTCAGGGTTTGGGGCTGTAATGGGATGGAACCGAAGCCCTTTGCTTCTGATGCACAACAGGTCGCAGTTTGAGCGGTCTGCATAAAATGACTCGTTCTTGGTCCACAAATCGACTTTAGGCTTGGTTCCAGTTGGGTTAGAACCGCAAGACAGAGAAAAAGGTAGTACAGGTGGGCCTCCGGCCTTTGGTTGCCGGAGATAAGCGGCCGAATGGCCTGAAGTTTCTGGTCGCGTTCTGCACGTGAGCAAAAACTAGGGGTAGATTGTTTTGGTTTGTTCTCCTTCTACAGAGCTCCGTTTGAGGTAATCTTTGTTGGGTTAGAACCGTCTGGATGTTGATAAGTATGGGCAGTGGTTTCACGGCCAAATGTGGCCGGAGCAGGCGGCACAGACAGTTTTTCCAAAGTCGCTCAGGGCTGCCGTGGGTTAGGATTAAGGAAAGAAAGGCTAAGGTTGTGTCTAAGCTTTAGGCGGGCCGGGCTTGGTGTTTTGGGTCTGGGTCGAGTCAGTCAAGTCATGGGTCGGGTTTGGTCGGTTCGGGTCTGGGTTAGGTGGGCCGGGCTCGGGTATTTTAATTTTTAAGTGTTTATTTATTTAATTGGCTTTTGGGCTTTTAAATTAATAAAAAAATTATTTGGGTCTCCAAATAATTTTATTTGGACTTAAATAATTTATTTAAGTTAGCCCAATGATTTTTATGGATTTGGGAGCCCATGATAATTTTTAGGCCAGTCAGTGGATCTTTGGGCCAGTCTAGAGTTTTATTGGATTTAATTAGGTTAATGGGCTTAAATATTTTATTTAGGCACGGTTAAGTTTAATTAATTTATTTGGGCTAAAATATGATATTTGGGCTTAGCTTAAGTTAAAGGGCTTAAATGTTTTTATTTAGGCCCATTTATGAATAATGACATTTAATTAAGAATTTATTTCTATTGGGCTTTTATTTAAGTTTAATGAGCTTAGAGTGAGTGACCAGCAGTCTGAACCAACCCATGAAAAATAACTAAGTTCGAAATATATATTTAATTATTTTTATGCATGAAGTTTATTTTAAGTATAAGTATATTTATTATGAAAATTAATTAAATATATATTACGGACATATTTTAAGTGCATGCATACATGAAATATTTTATGATGTGTTTATGATTAAGAATTGAGCATGAAAAATATTTTTATGGAAATTGAAGTGATGTGGCGGCATAGAGGTGGTTTACCACCGGCACAGAGGTAGTTCTACTACCGGCATAGAAGTGGTTTTTACCACTGGCACAGAGGTAGTTTACTATCAGAATAGAGGTGGATTTATTCACCGCCACGTACGTTGGTTCTTTAGACTGATCAGTCGGCACGGTTATTAGTCACATTCATGGATATGACCATACTCAGTTTTTATGATGATGACATGCTCAATTATGTTATGTATGATTAGTTATGATGTATGTATGTCAGATGATGAATAATTTTATGATGCATTATTTTAAGATCATGCATGCATGTCCACGTAAGATATATGTATTAGTATGATTATGTGATGCATTATTTTAACCCTCGTTATAAAGGATTAGACATGTTGAGCCCCTAGGCTCACTACACTTATATGATGCAGGTGAGTATGATGATTCTTATGTTGCTCTTACTGGTGGCGAGGACGTATGAGTGAGCATGGCCCCGTGACCGTCGCATTGAGTCTTGCATGTTTGAGTACCTTTGAGATTTTATAAAACATGTTTCGTATTTTCAGTTTCCAGTGGTTGAGCGAATTAATTTTATTATTTTTATTTAGCACGACGAGAGATTTTCAGTGGTTTAATATTATTATTTATTTAAGTTTTTATTTTAAAAAATTTTATTTATTTGCAGTATTTTTAATGTTTATACTTATATGTATGGGCATATATGTATAGTATTATTCTTAGTTATTTTAAAAAAAAAAATTCGCATTTATTAGTAGTAGATGTTTCATCGAGAGTCGTTCGAGATTCGATAACTATGCAATACATCTTGAAGATCAAATAGTACATCGCATGTGCAACTAAGAAACCAAGTAACCTAAAGCACATCATGTACTCTGGCCAGAGAGTTGTCACACTAATATCTCCTCAGATCGCATAGGATATCCACACTCGTAAGCGTGTGGTGAATCCTTGACAACAAAGCATTGACTCCTATATGTGTCGTAACTGTACCCAATCTTGACACTTGATGACCCTCATGGAGTCGGTAAACGAGTCAAAGTATAGTACTAGCATATAGAGTGTGGGGACCCGGGTTGCTAATCTTATCTTTGGGAAAATAATTATAAATAACAATAATCAAGTACTCAAAAGAAATATAGAAACAAGAGCCAAAAAAAAAATATTTTTTTTTAAAATAGGGTCTCGCTCGATCGGTGAAACTTGGCCGATCGAGCGAGCTCAAAAGCTCAAAAGTTCTATTTCCATATTCAAGGCCTCGCTCGATCGGTGAACTTCTACCGATCGAGCGAGAACAAATCTCGCTTTCTCTGCCTCGCGAAATAATGGCCTCGCTCGATCGGTGAACTTCTACCGATCGAGCGAGCTCTAAATGCAGAAAATTCTGCTGATAAAATTTTGCTGTCAAAGAATGAAAAAACCAAACAAAACTCTTATAACTGCTACCAAATCAAATACATGTTATTTCATAACCTCTTATCAACTTCCAAAAACAAGATACATAAACTAGCATGTGTTCAATATTAATATACAAAGATCTTGTATCAATTCTAGCATGATTTATCAACTCAAAATACAAGTCTTGCTGCTAAACCCGTGTCCTCACTTGCTATGATTCTATCTCGAGCTATCCTTGCCTCTTCTGACTAGCTCCTGCCCCACCTATTGCCATGCACACATACAAAATAAAGCAATAGCCGGATACTTTCGGTGAGAATAAAATCCCAGTATAAATAACAAAACATGCAATAACAATAGCATCTATTCTAATGCTATAAAATAAATGAAATGTATGTTTGAAGAATAGGCTATCAAAGCTGATATCAATAAAGCTTGGTTCTTGAGGATCCCGAGGAGTAAAATAACTATCAAACCGCTGACACTCCCAATCAAGGCGGCATCAAGTATTTTAATCCTCTGACTTTGGTGCAATTATATAGAGTATTCTGGTTCTGAAAGCGAAGGCTACAATCCATGCCACTCAACTATAATTCTCCAAACGTCATTTCGCACTCTAGGCTAGTCTGCCCTTATGCTTTACAGGCTGGAGTTCAAGATGAATGCAACATAAGCTGTATGCATTAAAAACTGTAAAACATCTTGAACAGATAATCAAATAATCGAACAAAGCATCAACACTCATATAAATCACATAGTAGCACATAACAAAACAATAGCAAGAACGTATGTGATTTACTCGAGAATAATAGCTATCTCGAGGGTTCTATCCCATCTGGATAACTGTCATTTATACCTTTCGATGTCGTGTCTGACAGTACTTCAAGTTTGAAAACATCATAGTAAAACCATCTATCAAAATCTGTTCCAAAGCATAACAAAATTTCAACTAAAGAACTTCAAACCTTCTAAATCTTTCTCGATTCGAATCGACAATCTCGAGTTCGGAACACTTTGATCAAATCTGGAAGATAGTAGATACAATCTAACCATATCAAATTCCAACTCTAATCATGCTTTGTTCAATCAATAATAGCAAAATCTTGACAATTTGCGAATCGGCGACGTAACGGCTAAAAACCGGCAACCGAAACAATATCCAAAACAAGATATCAATCATATCCAACATAATTCATTCCCATATCAATAACATAAATACACGTTCAGCACATTCAGAATTAGAAAGGTTTCGAATTTTGCTTCTTAAATTCATAAGAAATCCAAACGATAGTCTTTTTCCGAACCGTCTTCGAATACACGATCGGTATAGCTGATATACGCATATATCTTAAAATCATAAATTTCCATCTTCAACATAAAAATAAAATCTGAGAAAGATGAATGAAACTTGTACCAAAACGAAGGTCTCGGAGCGGTGATCGCAGATATATATATATTCGAAATTTCTGACAACCGGAGCGCGAGTTATCGAAGCTTTTACGGAGCGAAAATGGCGTGGGAAGGTTTCAGCTTTTCTTTCTGCCTTTCTTTCTTTTGGATTCTGATGATACACGTGACAATGATATATATTAAGTGTAAGTTGAGAAAAATATAGCCAAATTGCAGTTTAGTCCCTGAACTTTTGGCTATTTGCAATTCAGTCCCCGGAAAAGCGATTTAATTCAATTTCAACCCTTTTTAATTTAAGAATATTAGAATTTAATTCTAAACTCTAAATATTCCCAAATTAAATATTCTCGGATTAAAATTAAATAATCTCGGGCCTTACATTTCTCCCCCACTAAGACATGAGTTCGTCCTCGAAATCATAAGCAAGCTGTATAGATAATCTGTATACACATAAGAGAATGAATAACTGAAAACAGAATAAGAACTCACATCAATGAAACAAATCTGGAAATCTCTGTCTCATATCTGACTCAGTCTCCCAAGTCGCTTCTTCAGTGCCATGTCGACTCCACTGAACTTTGACTAGATGAATCGTCTTGTTTCTGAGCTGTTTGTCTTTGCGATCAATAATCTGAATCGGTTGCTCAAAATAACTAAGAGTCTCGTCAAATTCAGCTTCATCAGGCTGAAGAATATGGGAAGGATCAGGCTGATAATTCCGCAGCATAGAGACATGGAATACGTCATGAATACCAGACAAAGATGGAGGAAGAGCGAGTCGATAAGCAAGATCACCTATCTTCTCGATAATCTCATATGGACCAATAAAACGCGGAAATAATTTTCCTCTCTTGCCAAATTTGACCGTACCTCTAAACGGAGAAATCTTCAAGAAAACTCTGTCTCCCTGATCAAAAGATAGAGGTCGTCGTCTGATATTTGCATACTTTGCTTGTCTGTCTTGAGCTGTTTTCATTCTTTTCTGTATAAGCTTTACCTTTTCAGTCATTTCTCGGATCATATCTGGCCCAACATCTGGTACGTCTGAGATATCATCCCAATACAACGGTGATCTGCATTTCTTTCCGTACAGTGCTTCAAAAGGAGCCATCTCAATGCTCGTCTGATAGCTGTTATTATAAGAGAATTCTGCAAGTGGTAATGAATCTTGCCAACTAGTACCAAAATCTAGTACTACAGCTCTCAACATATCCTCAAGTGTCTGGATAGTCCGCTCTGACTGTCCGTCTGTTTGAGGATGATAAGCTGTACTCAGATGCAATTGAGTACCAAGAGCTTGTTGCAAGCTATGCCAAAAGTGTGATGTAAATCTAGGGTCTCGGTCTGAAACAATAGATTTAAGCACACCATGTAATCTTACCACTTCTTTGACGTAGATTTTTGCCATCTGATCATGTCTGTACGTCATTCTGTACGGAATAAAACATGCTGATTTCGTCAAACGATCAATAATCACCCAAATGGCATCGCACCCTCTAGATGAACGTGGTAGCTGTGTAACGAAATCCATGGAAATGTGATCCCATTTCCATTCTGGAACTGATAGACTCTGCAATAGACCACCTGGTTTTTTTCTTTCTTCTTTTACCTGTTGGCAAT
The DNA here is from genome assembly GCF_033568475.1 of Henckelia pumila. Lineage (NCBI taxonomy): Eukaryota > Viridiplantae > Streptophyta > Magnoliopsida > Lamiales > Gesneriaceae > Henckelia > Henckelia pumila. Next base: position 169,016,294 of record NC_133122.1, read on the forward strand.
TCAAACATTTAGACACAAAATCTGTGACATTTGCTTTCATCTGTTTCCACCAATACTGTGTCTTCAGATCATTATACATTTTTATGCCACCAGGATGAATACTGAATCGACTGCTGTGAGCCTCTTTCTACTCAAGGCGTCTGCAGCTGCATTAGATTTTCCTGGATAATATTTAATCTCGCAATCGAAGTCTTTCAATAAATCAAGCCATCTACGCTGTCTCATATTCAATTCTGATTGCAAAAACAGATATTTCAAACTTTTGTGATCCGAAAAGTTTCAAACTTCTCACCATAAAGATATTGTCGTCATATCTTCAATGCAAAGACAATAGCGGCAAGCTCCAGATCATGGATATGATATCGAGTCTCGTGTGGATTTAACTGTCTCAAAGCATAAGCAATAACATGCCCTCTCTGCATAAGCACACAACCCAGACCCTTGTGAGAAGCATCACAATATACAACAAAATCACCCGTACCTGATGGAATTGTCAATACAGGTGCACTTGTAAGCCTTTTCTTCAACTCCAAGAAACTAGTTTCACACGCTTCAGTCCAGACATACGGCTTATTTTTCTGAGTCAATTGCGTAATAGGCTTCACAATGCTGGAAAAGTCTCTGATAAAACGTCTATAATAACCTGCCAAGCCCATAAAACTCCGTATTTCTGGCACTGATGTAGGTCTAGGCCAATTCAAAACAGCCTCGACCTTGCTTGGATCCACTGAAATCCCATCACCTGAAATAATATGCCCAAGAAACACAACTTTCTGCAACCAAAATTCACATTTCGATAACTTGGCATATAATTTCTCATTTCTCAAAGTCTGTAAAATGAGTCGGAGATGTTCAGCATGCTCATGTACATTCTTGGAATAGATCAAGATATCATCGATAAAAATAATGACAAAGTCATCCAAATATTTCTGAAATACCTGATTCATCAATCCCATAAATACTGCAGGAGCATTGGTTAAACCAAAAGGCATGACGATGAATTCATAATGTCCATACCTTGTTCTGAAAGAAGTTTTGGAATATCTTCATCTCGTACTCTCAACTGATGATATCCAGATCGCAAATCAATCTTAGAATAGATGGCTGAACCCTGTAGCTGGTCAAACAAATCATCTATTCTAGGCAGTGGATATTTATTCTTGACTGTTACCTTGTTCAGTTGACGATAATCGATGCATAATCGCATTGAACCATCTTTCTTTCGTACAAATAGTACCGGAGCGCCCCAAGGTGAAACGCTCGGCCTAATGTACCCTTTGGCCAATAAATCTTCCAGTTGATCCTTCAACTCCTTCAATTCAATAGGTGCCATTCTGTAAGGAGCTTTGGATATTGATTGTGTACATGGCATTAAATCAATGCTGAAATCTATCTCTCAGACTGGAGGTAAACCAGGAATTTCATCAGGAAATACATCAGCAAATTCATTCACAACTGGAATATCTGTTACTGCTGGACTGGATTTCAATACAGCGACTGCATAAATCATAAATCCTTCTGCCCCTCTCTGCAATAAATGGGTCATAGATAACACAGATATCAAAGGGATTTTGGCTCGAGAACCCTTACCGTAGAATTTCCATTCAGATGCCATTTCTGGTCTAAATCGGACCACTTTCTGGAAACAATCTACAGTTTCCCTGTACTTGGTTAACATGTCTATACCAACAATACAATCGAAATTTGATAATCCAAGTACTATACAATCTATATCAATCACATTCCCGTCATATTACAACGCACAATTTCTAATCATTCGAACAGAGATAATACCTTCACCCAAAGGTGAAGAAATAGAAACAATAATAGGCAATGGCTCAGACGATAAAGAATGCATCATAACAAATTTTTCAGAGATGAATGTATGTGATGCACCTGTATCTATCAAAACATAGGCAAGATAACCAAAAATAAAGCAGTTACCTGCTATGACATCATCAGGTGCTGCCTGAGCCTGTTCCTCAGTAAGTGCAAAGACTCGAGCCTGTTGTCTAGGAGGTTGAGTCACAGTCTGGCTTCCTCCTGCTCTGGGCTGTTGCTGAGGCTGGAATGAATGCACTGATTGCCTTTCTGTCTGAGGTGTTGGTCGAGAAGAACTTTCACCAATAGCTCGTTGGGGACATACTTTGGCATAGTGACCAGGTTGGCGACAAATATTGCAATTACCTAACACACCTTTGCACTGATCGATAGTATGTCGTCCACCACACTTACCACAAAACATTCCTATTTCACGAGTTCTCTGACCTGTACCAAACTGTCGCTGTCCACTAGAACTGGAAGAACTACTACCTGCCCGCTTGAATTGTTTCCCTTTAGGCTTGAAACGAGAATCCTTTCTGCCACTGCTTCTTCCCTCAAATCTGAGAGATGGTTGCTGAAACTGTGGCGGATTCTGTGGAAGTGATGCTGTTACAGACTGTGGTAATGGCTGTGGAATAAATGGTGCTCCTCTTTGTTGCAATAACCCCTCTTCTGCTCCCTTAGCTTTGTTCAAGGCGTCAGCAAAAGTATTAGGTCGTCCACTGTTCACCAAGGTAAACACATCGGGATTAAGGCCATTGATAAACTGATCCGCCATTGCTTCATCAGTTGCTGCTATATGTGGAGCAAACTTCAAAAGACTTGAACATTTGGCCACATATTGTTCGATATTCAAATTTCCTTGCCTTAGATTGGCAAATTCAGCACCCTTATCCTTCCTGTAGGAGACTGGAAAGAAACGTTGATAGAACTCAGTTTTAAATACAGTCCAGGTGATAATTGTACCTCGTTGTTCCAATGCCCGTTTGGTTGTAATCCACCAACTTTTGGCAACTTCATGAAGTTGATGTATTACCAGTCGGATACGACGATCATATGTATAGTCGAGTGATTCAAACAGCTGTTCTATATCTTCAAGCCAATTTTCACAATCAACTGAGTTTTCTGTTCCTTTAAGTTTTGGCGGTTTGAATGACTGAAATCGCTTTAACAAAGTCTCCATTGGAGTAGCAGTAGGATCCAAAGGATCAACAGATGTACTACCCTGTGCATTCTGGGGTTCAACCGTTGGCAGTGGTACTGGTGATGGTTCAGCTAGAGGAACCACTAATGGCTGTCTAATGGCCGGTGCTTTACGGGGAGGCATATCTGATTGTCAAACAGATTAGTGCATAAACAATATCATATGCAACAATTTATTCCATCCTTCTCTGATAAGCATTCTCATGCATTCTCATGAGAATTCAGGTTCTGACTGAGGATAATCTGGAATACAAGTGCATATATAGCATGCAGTAGCAATAAAAACACATGATCATGCAATCACATAATTATTGCAATACAAAGCATGCTAGCATATAATGCACATAATCAGATACAACATGTAATCTCATGCAATATCAAACAATCAGACAGACTCAATCTACCCCGCTCATCAACTTCTATCTAAATCCAGAAACTTATGCTCTGATACCACCTGTTGTGGGGACCCGGGTAGCTAATCTTATCTTAGGGCAAATAATTATAAATAACAATAATCAAGTACTCAAAAGAAATATAGAAACAAGAGCCAAAAAATAATTTTTTTTTTGAATAGGGTCTCGCTCGATCGGTGAAACTTGGCCGATCGAGCGAGCTCAAAAGCTCAAAAGTTCTGTTTCCATATTCAAGGCCTCGCTCGATCGGTGAACTTCTACCGATCGAGCGAGAACAAATCTCGCTTTCTCTGCCTAGCCAAATAATGGCCTCGCTCAATCGGTGAACTTCTACCGATCGAGCGAGCTCTAAATGCAAAAAATTCTGCTGATAAAATTTTGCTGTCAAAGAATGAAAAAACCAAACAAAACTCTTATAACTGCTACCAAATCAAATACATGTTGTTTCATAACCTCTTATCAACTTCCAAAAACAAGATACATAAACTAGCATGTGTTCAATATTAATATACAAAGATCTTGTATCAATTCTAGCATGATTTATCAACTCAAAATACAAGTCTTGCTGCTAAACCCGTGTCCTCACTTGCTATGATTCTATCTCGAGCTATCCTTGCCTCTTCTGACTAGCTCCTGCCCCACCTATTGCCATGCACACATACAAAACAAAGCAATAGCCGGATACTTCCAGTGAGAATAAAATCCCAGTATAAATAACAAAACATGCAATAACAATAGCATCTATGCTAATGCTATAAAATAAATGCAATGCATGTTTGAAGAATAGGCTATCAAAGCTGATATCAATAAAGCTTGGTTCTTTGGGATCCCGAGGAGTAAAATAACTATCAAACCTTCGGCACTACCAATCGAGGAGGCATCAAGTATTTTAATCCTCTGACTTTGGTGCAATTATAGAGAGTATTATGGCTCTGAAAGCGAAGGCTGCAATCCATGCCACTCAACTATAATTCTCCAAACGTCATTTCGCACTCTAGGCTAGTCTGCCCTTATGCTTTACAGGCTGGAGTTCAAGATGAATGCAACATAAGCTGTATGCATTAAAGACTGTAAAACATCTTGAACAGATAATCACATAATCAAACAAAGCATCAACACTCATATAAATCACATAGTAGCACATAACAAAACAATAGCAAGAACGTATGTGATTTACTCGAGAATAATAGCTATCTCGAGGGTTCTATCCCATCTGGATAACTGTCATTTATACCTTTCGATGTCGTGTCTGACAGTAATTCAAGTCTGAAAACATCATAGTAAAACCATCTATCAAAATCTGTTCCAAAGCATAACAAAATTTCAACTAAAGAACTTCAAACCTTCTAAATCTTTCTTGATTTGAATCGACAATCTCGAGTTCGGAACACTTTGATCAAATTTGAAAGATAGTAGATACAATCTAACCATATCAAATTCCAACTCTAATCATGCTTTGTTCAATCAATAATAGCAAAATCTTGACAATTTGCGAATCAGCGGCATAACGGCTAAAAACCATCAACCGAAACAATATCCAAAACAAGATATCAATCATATCCAACATAATTCTTTCCCATATCAATAACATACATACACGTTCAGCACATTCAGAATTAGAAAGGTTTCGAATTTTGCTTCTTAAATTCATAAGAAATCCAAACGATAGTATTTTTTCGAACCGTCTGCGAATACACGATCGGTATAGCTGATATACGCATATATCTTAAAATCATAAATTTCCATCTTCAATATAAAAATAAAATCTGAGAAAGATGAATGAAACTTGTACCAAAACGAAGGTCTCGGAGCGGTGATCGCAGATATATATATATTCGGAATTTCTGACAACCGGAGCGCGAGTTATCGAAGCTTTTACGGAGCGAAAATGGCGTGGGAAGGTTTCAGCTTTTCTTTCTGCCTTTCTTTCTTTTGGATTCTGATGATACACGTGACAATGATATATATTAAGTGTAAGTTGAGATAAATATAGCCAAATTGCAGTTTAGTCCCTGAACTTTTGGCTATTTGCAATTCAGTCCCCGAAAAAGCGATTTAATTCAATTTCAACCCTTTTTAATTTAAGAATATTAGAATTTAATTCTAAACTCTAAATATTCCCAAATTAAATATTCTCGAATTAAAATTAAATAATCTCGGGCCTTACATAGAGTCTCCATGATGTTTCAAGTAGTAAGGACTAATGGTGTACAACCAAAACCACGGACTTATCTACTCAATTAGTGAAAACCACTTGGAAAGTCCGAATAGGGTAGTTCGATCATCCATCCAATGAATATCCATTTGTATGCTTCAAACATCTCTATGTTCCATACCAATGAAACGTGGTACTCGGCATCGCAAATGCTAGTCTCAATCTCGAGCGATCCTTATCCTTATTGCGGACGGCTCAATTGACTAGGAACTGGTTTAGAATATACAGTGATTACAAGATGTGTTTCATGATAGTCATCCATATCCACTATCACATCTTACATGCACTTTAGTATATTCAAGGTCTTTATCTAAACATCGTTTAGTACGTCACAACATAACAATATGACAAAAGATAAAGTAAATTCCAATAAAGAATGTAAATTACATTAAACAAAGATTGTTTACAATAAGAGTCACCAATAACCCTCAGCCAAAAGTTGGTTAGCAGGGAATCCACTCTTTCAATTAAGAATTGTAGGAGAAACTAAAAGAAGAAGGAAGAAATGTAGAAGGGAAGAGAACCGTGTGATTGATTGAGGGGGGAACAAAGACAAGAATTTTAATTGAGATGGGGTAGGGATCATAAAGTGAGAGGTGGTGGTTAGGAATACTACATCAAATGTAGTTTGTCCAACACACATCAAACTCGACTAATATGATTTTCTCCTCTCGATGGTAAAATAAAACCATATCAATATTATACTTAAAATACTCGTAGAATTATTTTCTACGATATCGTTTGTAGCCTAGTCTCGTATTCTCGGTCCAAGATTTATTCAATCGTGAAAATATTTAAATATCTTGCAAGACATAAAAATATATTAGGCATATACCTAACATCTAATAATTTAAATCATAACTTTACACTTCATAAATGAAGTGCATAAAACCATTAAAATTATTTAACACAATAAATAAACGTATATTTAAACACATGAAATATCAACTTTTAAATCATTTATACAACACAAAAGATTTTTAAATAACAATAATGTTTAAATCATAAATAATCAAATGAAATAACTTAAAATTCATTTAAAATTATTTTAATAAATCAATAATAGATTTTTGGATTTTTTGGGTATTACAATCACAATGCCAGTGGTAGTCGAAATCTGCCATATCATTTAACAAGTGCGTAGCACTGTCGTAATCTCTGTTGAACAAGTGACTTCCAGTTGCCAAAGCTCCATAATCTACCTAACTTCTTGTTGTCGCATCCAAACTACCATAAAAAATCTGAAGTAGAGTGTAGTTTGAAAAATCATGATATCGACAGTTGTTTGCCAAATAATTGAATCTCCTCCAAGAAACATAGAAAAACTTTGAGTATTGTTGGCTAAACCTTGTGAACTCCTGTTGATGATCCATCTCAAAGTACCTCACAAGTAAGAAAAAAATATAATTAATAATCAAAATAAAACAAATGCAAAAAAAAAATGTCTAGTCCCAAGAAACTAATTTATCCTAATATTAACTGAACAGTCCCCGGCAACGGCGCCAAAAACTTGACCGCTTAATTCTGTAATTATACTAGGTCAAGTTGTTGGAAAACGGTGTTCAGATCAATTAGAATTGATACCCGGTGCAGCGTAAGTTTAAAAATTTATTTTATTAATATGGAACGATTCCATATCTGGGTATCAAAACTTTTACGATTAAATTGTGTAAGTAAAATAAATAATCACAATTAAATATTTTACCTTAAAATCTCGAAGCGAGATTATGGATACCAACAGAATTTAATCTGCTCTTGTTGTATATCCCCGGAACTGATGAACGAACGTTTCTTCAATCAGGTCCACGAATAGAAAACAAAACCCTCTGATTGACCGCACTAAAAATCAATCAGAAGTTTGCGTAGAGAATAAACAGATATGATCTGTTAATTCAGATTGTAATTTTTCATAAAAATCACAAGCCGAATTTTCTCCGAAAGGGACAGAGAAATTTTCGAAAATCCTCTTGAAATAATTATGCAGTGTTCGAAAATTTGAAGACTGAATCACACGTAATTTTCGAACCCACTACATGTATTTATAGATAATTTCTAGACTAGGTTAAGTTATAATTGTATTAGGACTCTAACTCCTTAAAGCCCACAATCCATAACTTAAGCCCAACAAGCCAAGCCCGTTGTTCTAAAAATTAATATAAAATTCATCGTGACTCCGATTGATAAACTGATTTTACCAATGTGCACATAAACCATTTCTGCATCTTTTAAAGTCAAGATAATTTTTTTGAATCCGAATTCAGTGATTTCCAAAAATGCTCATCCCTATGTCATTTTAGGAAATCCCACTCCCTTTAGTTAAGAAGTCCAACTTCTCTTTCATTAAATTTAACTCTTTAAATTTAACTATCTCTACGGGGTTTTAGTAATCCATTACTTGTGTAACCCTCAATGGTTCAGGAATACAGCTAGACGTGGGCTTACAACTCCTTGTGACTCGGAACAACAATTTCCGACTTACCCGTCGAATCATGGTAAGAGCGTCTAGCAACATCGCCCCATGATTCCCTAGGTATTACTGATAGTGCCTGCAAGAACCAGTAGATTTTGGTTAGCGTACAGTACGGTCCCTTCATCCATATATCCCGATCGAATCAACAACCATTGGTATATCGAGAGTCGTTCGAGATTCGATAACTATGCATTACATCTTGGAGATCAAATAGTGACATCGCATGTGTTACTAGGATAACCCATTAACCTAAAACACATCATGTACTCTGACCAGAGATTTGTCACACTAATATCTCCTCAGATCGCATAGGATATCCACACTCGCAAGTATGTGGTGAATCTTTGACAACAAAGCATCGACTCCTATATGTGTCGTAACTGTACCCAATCCCGACACCTGATGACCCCAATAGAGTCGGTAAACGAGTCAAAGTACAGTACTAGCATATAGAGTCTCAATGATGTTTCAAGTAATAAGGACTACTGGTGTACAACCAAAACCGCGGACTTTATCCACTCGATAAGTGATAACCACTTGGAAAGTCCGAATAGGGTAGTTCGATCATTCATCATATGAATATCCATTTGCATGCTTTGAACATCTCTATGTTCCATACCAATGAAACGTGGTACTCGGCATCGCAAATGCTAGTCTCAATCTCGAGCGATCCTTATCCTTATTTGCGGACGGCTCAATTGACTAGGAACAGTTTAGAATATACAGTGACTATAAGATGTGTTTCATGATAGCCATCCCCATGTGCTACCACATCGTACATACACTATAGTATATTAAGGGTCTTTATCAAAACAACAATATTATATCATAATATAACAATATGAAGAAAGATAAAGTCAATACCATTATAAAAGTGTAAATTATATTAAACAAAATATTGTTTTACATAGAGTCATAAAAGCCCTTAGCCACAAGTTGGCTAACCGGGCACCCACTCTTTCACAAGTAATAGTAAAATGGACAGAGAGTCCAAGTATCGATCTCACAAGGACTGCTGTCAATTCTTAAGAATTAATTATTTTACTTAATCTAGACAAAATCATAAAAATAAATTTGATTTAAATAAAATAAGAATTTAAAATAAAAAATTCTTAAGAAATAAGAATTAAAATAGTTGAAAAGAAAATTTAATTAAAAAGAGACAACCAAGACACACGTAGGTACCGAACAAATCATGTAACATGTAGCCGATTCAGAACTCATATTTAATATGAAATTATAGTGAATTCTCCTAACTTGTTAAAAGTTCTATTTTTAGAATAATCAAACCTATTCAAATATTGACGGATTAATTTTTTGTAATTCTAATCAAATTCAAATGCATGAAAAACTGTGAGAATTCAGTTTTCACCTAAAACCGCACACTGAAACTTAATACTATTTCTAGTCGGTTTTACCATATGTCAATTATTAGAGTGATCGAAATCAATTCCTACTCTGTCAACTTGGAATCGATTAACATGCAAACAAAAAATTGGGCAGATCATTCACAAGACAAATATATCAGATAAATATCCAAGTTTTCTACATAGATTTGTTCGGCCAATCACGTCGTCTTGGTTGAAGAAAATCTACTCAATAATTGAAAACAAAAATTCAAAAATAAAAAGAAGAAAAGAAAAGAGAAATCTTCTCTCCCAAGCTTGTAGCCGCCTCTCTTGTGCTCTTCACGTTCTATGCTTTGTGATCCCCCTTACATCTGCTGGAAAATTCGTTATTTAAATGTCCAAGAATCACAAAAATATAATATCCATCCCGAGCAAGAGTTTCCAAAATTACAAATTCTGTACGTGCGTCTCGCTCGAGCGGCAGCAATGTGTGCTCGAGCGAGCACTACTCTGCCCCGAGGATTTCTGATCACGTCTTTCTCGCTTGAGCGAGCATAACTTGCGCTCGAGCAAAAACTTCTCTGCCTCGTTAATTCTTTTCCGCATAGCCAATGCACTGCTGCGCAGCTTTCTTGCTCGATAGTGCTTTACCTTAGCGCGATAGAGCTTAATCTTGCTCTATACATCAGCGCGATAGCGCTTAATCTTTCTATATACATCAGCGCGATAGCACTTCTTCTAGGGCCCTTCGTTAGAGCGATAACACTTGTTTAGAGCTGTTCGTTAGAGCGATATCACTAGATTAGAGTTGTGGATAGAGCTCTTCGTTAGCAGCTCTACTCTTTAGCGCTTCAAACTATTCTTCTTTCTTTTATTTTCTCTAAACTCTTTTGATTTATATTTTTTCTACAAATAAAATTCGGAGAGTGAAATACACATGAATGCAATAAAACACAAAAAAACACACAAAACAATATGAATGCACACAAAATAAACATAAAAATATCACGAACTAATGCACACAAAATGAACTTATCAGAGAGCAGGAGGAAAATACAACTTCAAGAAAGCTGTACGAAATTCTGCCCAAGTAGCGGTGTCTCGCGCAACAACAAAAGGTGCAGATGTGGAATTCCAACACTTCCGCGCACGCCCCTCTACAAGAAATTCAAGAGTCTCCATGTTTTGCTCCTCAGTGCACCGAAACATGTAGAAGCAAACCTCAATGCGTTGCAGCCAATTCTACGCATCCTCGGGTGACTCTCCTCCCATCAAAGTCTTAGGACCCATCTGCGTAAAACGATGCATACTAAAACGTCTATGGTAGTCCCGACAATGACGGCGCTCCCGATGATGCTCACGACCATCCCACCGTCCACCGCCACTACCATGGCTCTCGTCATCATCAAGGTAACAGAGGTTATCCCAAAACTGATTAATAAATCTCAAATTTAAATGCATGCTCTGATACCAATAAATGTAGTGACACAACCCGGAATCACTATCTAATCAGAGATTAAGCATGAAATTATATCTTAATACGACAAATATAAATCCAGCGTGTTACGCCTTAAACGCATACAAATCTCATGTTATGAGATTAATGTTTTTAATGCATTAATAAGTCTCATAATATTATGTTTTGATGATTACAAAACTCGGTTAATTGTTACTAACCATTTAAAGTGAGATTTTACAGATTAGATTTATTGATGATTAAATTCTTGGAAGCTATTTTGAAGCTATACATGCATTTATAAAGTCTTGTATTGCTCATTGAATGGATGAAACATTGTTAAGAGATATGAAGAAAAAGACAAGAAGAAACCAAAGTATGGAGCAGCAACTTCCGAAAATTACTGGGAATTTTCTATGCATTGAAATCCGATCTTCACCAGTCATAATTGTTATGAGGAAGTTTTACATGTGCTGTCCAAATTGAGAGCAATCCAACGACTAGATATGAAGTTATGATTTTTCCACAAAATTTGTGCAGTACCTATTTCTGCAGAACTTGAAGTGAAGGATAAAGAATCAACTTCTGAAAATTACTGGACGTGCTTGAGAAATCCAAATCAAATCTTCACCAATCAAAATCAATATCAGGATGTTTTAAAACTTATATCAAAATTTCATATCAATCCAACGGCTAGATATGGAGTTATTATTTTTCCACAAAGGTTGCACAGTACCTATTTCCGCAGAACATGAAGCAAATGATGAAGATTCAAATTCAGAAATTAACTGGGATTGTTTGAAACATCAAAATCAAATCTCCACCAATCAGATTCAAATTTAAGATGTTTTACAACCTATGTCCAAAATTCAGATCCATCCAACGGATGGATATGGAGATTTGAATTTTGCAAATTTGTTGCACAGAACAAGTTCGAAAACTTGATGAAGTGACTTCCGAAACTTACTGGAAATGTTTGACTTGGTAAAATCAAATCTTCACCGTTCAGAATAAAGATCTAGATGTTTTCAAGCTTCCGTTTAAATTTCAGATCAATCCAACGGTTAGATTGGAAGATATGAGTTTTCCACAAAATCCGCTCAGTGATGGGAAAAAGTAGGCAGCGGCGCCGAACACTTTTTGTCACTCCTTGACTTCTTAACACACGCTCCAAGCACTCAAATCAGATTCAAATCTTTGCCAACTATAAATAGAGGCCATCCAAGTTCATTTGGAGACATCCCAACTCATATCTTCTCTCCTTTGCAAACAATTTCTCACTATCAAAGTGTTTGTGTGATATATTTGAGAGTGTTTGTAAAAATAGTTTGTGAGTTGGTTGTGCTATTGTTGTAAACACTTGAGTGTGAAGCCAAGTGTGTTGTTCTATCGTTGTAAGCACTTAATTGTGAAGCCAAGTGTTTGTGTTGAGGCTATCCTTGGAGCCCTTAAGGCCAAGAGTATCGAGTTGTATCGGCGCGGTGATCGTGTCAAGTTTTACGGCTATCCATGGAGCCATCAAGGCCAAGAAGTTGAAGTGCTAGTGAATCCTTGGTTAATCGATCTTAACCAAAAAGGAGAGACGTAGACGATTTATCGTCGAACTTCCATAAACATATCATATCTCATTTATCGCTTTATTTCTTTTACGCATTTATTTACCGCATTTATTTTTGATTGCTTTAAGTCTTCCGCTTGCGTATTTGCATAATCGCTTTAAATTGCTAAAGTTGCCAATAGAACCTAAATCCCCCCCCCCCATTAGGTTATAACAAGTGGTATCAAAGCCACACTTTTGAAAAATATTTCAAAAAAGGCTCTATGGCAAATCTAGCGAGCGATTATGCTCAAGGGCAATCAATCAATCGTCCTCCTCTTTTCAACGGCATAAACTACGGATATTGGAAAAATCGAATGTCCCTATATATTCAATCCATAGATTATGATCTTTGGAAAGTTACGGTAAAAGGTCCCTACAAACCAATTAAAGAGGTTGAAGGGATTAAAATTCCTAAGGGAATTGATGACTTTACCAAGGAGGACATGCGATTAATTTCTCAAAATGCTAAAGCTATGAATATTTTTCATTGTTCTTTAGATATGAACGAGTACAACCAAATATCAATGTGCTCCTCTGCTAAAGAAATATGGGATAAATTGGAGATATGCCACGAGGGAACCAACCAGGTCAAGGAAACAAAGATTGACCTCCTAGAGCTCAAACATGAGACATTTGAGATGGAAGCCTATGAAGATAGCGATGAGGAGGAAGCCAACATATGCCTCATGGCTAAGGATGATGACATCGTCTCCGACGACGATGACAATGTACCTTCCTATGATGAACTATTGCATGCATATCAACTCATGTATGATATGACTAAATCTCTTAGAAAGGAAAATAAAAACCTTAAAAATGAATTAGAATATAAGGAGCATAAAAACCTAAGATTAAAGGATGACATAGCTACTTTAGAAAAATCATTTTATAAATTCAATGTTAGTAGTAACAAGTTGAATAATTTACTAAGCATGCAAAAATGTAGCTTTGATAAGGGTAGAATAGGGTATGGTAAGAAATCAATAGATTTTACTAGCCTTATTGCTAAAGCCAAAATGAGATCACCCCCTACATGCTCTTATTGTTGTAAAATTGGTCATGCTAGATATAAATGTAGATCTTTAAGATTTCAATATGATCAAAAGAGCTATATGAAATGGAGGCCTAAGAGTACTTAACAACTCATCAGTCGGCATTATGAGATCATGATCTAAGGGAGTTCATCATAGACCGGTTTAAACTGCCTTGACTTGCGACTGGTCTTCCTGATGAACGCTGCTCTGTCCAAGGAAATAGGTTTTTAAAGAGGCCATAGACCTACCTACTACTGGGAGCACTCTTAGAAAGTGGTGATGATGTTGCTATTAGAGACTGAACTCTTAGAAGTCTATTTTGTATCTCTCTTTTCTAACACTGTGGACCCAAAAGAACTAAAGGGTACCAAAATCAATTCTTGCAAGAAAATAGGAAAACTGTTCTTCCTAGCATATGGTATCTAGACAGTGGATGTTCTAGACATATGACTGGGAACAAAGATCTACTCCAATCCATCAAACCAAAGGAGAAGGGAACTGTCACCTTTGGAGACAACAACAAAGGAGTAATTGAAGGAATCGGCTCAATAGGTATATCTAAATCTTGCTTGATTGATGATGTACTCCTAGTGAAAGTGCTTAAATATAATCTACTAAGCATAAGTCAATTGTGCGAAAGAGGTTATGAAGTCAAATTCACTCTCCAACACTGCACTATATCACTCATGACTGACAAATCCATAAATTTCAAAGGATATAGAAGTGAAAATGTATACAAGGTTTCTTTAAATAATTTATCTTTTTCAAATATCAAAAGCCTTGTATCCTTGAATGTTGATGACAACATTCTTTGGCATAGACGACTAGGTCATGTTGATCCCAGTACCATAGAAAAACTTTTTAAACTTGATTTAGTTGTTGGTATGCCAAAACTCAATTTAAAATTAGATTCGGTTTGTGATGCGTGTCAACTTGGCAAACACACAAGGGAATCTTTTAAAAGAAAAAATTTTGTATCAACTTCTATGCCCCTTGAACTTCTTTACCTAGATCTATCTGGTCCCTTGAGGAACGCTAGCCTAGGAGGGAAGCTTTATGCATTTGTCATTGTGGATGATTTCTCACGTTACACGTGGACATTGTTTTTAGCCCACAAAAATGATGCTTTTGATTATTTTAAAACTTTTGTCAAACGAGTTGAGAATGAGAAAAATCTTTCAATAAAGCAGATCCGTAGTGACCACGGAACTGAATTTCAAAATGAGAGTTTTACAAATTTTTGTGAAGAGAAAGGCATCGGTCACAATTTTTCTTGTCCTAGGACTCCTCAACAAAACGGGGTCGTTGAGAGGAAAAATAGGACACTTGTGGAGATTGCAAGGACCATGATATGTGAGCATTCTCTACCAAAATATTTTTGGGCTGAAGCAATGAACACTGCTTGTTACATCATTAATCGTGTATCAATAAGGCCAATTCTCAAGAAAACTCCATATGAATTATGGAGAGGGAGAAAACCTAACATTTCATATTTTTGAGCTTTCGGTTCCAAATGCTACATACATAATAACGGTAAGGACAACCTTGGCAAATTTGATGTCAAATCCGACAAAGGTATTTTTCTTGGATATTCTACCTCAAGTAAGGCTTTTAGAGTATTTAATAAACGTACCTTACTTGTTGAAGAATCTATGCATGTTGTATTTGATGAATCTATGTCTGTAGTTTTTCGTACTACTAACGATGATGTAGAATTACTCGAAGAAGAGATGGCTTCCTCAAGACTAAATGATATAGATGCTTCTGTTGAGGAAACTCCACTTCCGAAGGATTGGACGCTTCACAAAGATCATCCTATAGATCTTATCATTGGAAGTCCTTCGAAAGGAGTAACCACTCGATCTTCTCTTAATAATATTTGCAATCATCTTGCTTTTGTTTCGCATGTTGAACCTAAGTGTATTGATGATGCTTTATTAGATGATTCTTGGATTATTGCTATGCAAGATGAGTTGAATGAGTTTAAACGTAATGATGTTTGGAATCTTTTTCCTAGGCCGCATGATAAATATATTATTGGCACTAAATGGGTTTATAGGAATAAACTTGATGAGCATGGTACGATCACTAGAAATAAAGCTAGGCTTGTAGCAAAAGAATATAGTCAAGAATAAGACATTGATTATGATGAGACATATGCTCCTGTTGCTAGACTAGAATCTATTCGCATGCTACTTGTTTTTGCTTGCTCTAGAAATTATAAGTTATTTCAAATGGATGTTAAGAGTGAATTTCTTAACGGTGAATTGAAAGAGGAAGTTTACATTGAACAACCTGATGGTTTTGTTGATTCGTTATTGCCTAATCATGTGTATAGACTAAACAAAGCTTTGTATGGATTGAAACAAGCTCCTAGAGCTTGGTATGATAAACTATCTACTTTCTTGCTTTCAAATGGTTTTTCAAGAGGAAAGATCGACATTACCTTGATTACCAAGAATGTCAACAATGATCTTTTGATTGTGCAAATTTATGTTGATGATATAATGTTTGGTTCTACTAATGAAACTCTTTGTCAAGGATTCTCTAACTTGATGCAAGATCACTTCGAGATGAGCATGATGGGGGAACTTAATTATTTCCTCGGATTGCAAATCAAGCAGTGCAAGGATGGGTTCTTTGTGAACCAAAGCAAATACATCAAGGAGATTCTGAAGAAGTTTGGGATTGAGAACACAAAATCATCATCCACACCGATGAGCACAGCAATCAGACTCGACAAGGATGAAAATGGTAAATCTTTAGATCAATCTTCCTTTCGCAGTATGATTGGCTCCTTACTTTATGCTACTGCTAGTAGACCGAACATTATGTTTAGTGTTTGCTTGTGTGCACGATTTCAATCATGTCCAAAGGAATCACATTTGTTCGCCTTAAAACGCATTTTCAAATATCTTTCAAATACTCCAAATCTCGGCTTGTGGTATTCGAAAAATTCTTTCTTTGATTTAAAAGAATATTGTGATGCCGACTTTGGTGATATAAGGTGGACAGAAAAAACACTAGTGGAACCTGTTTATTTTTAGGAAACTGTTTAGTTTCTTGGTTTTTCAAAAAGAAAAATTGTGTTGCGTTGTCAACGACCGAAGCCGAATATATGGCTGCCGATAGTTGTTGTGCGCAAATTCTTTGGATGAAGCATCAATTGCTCGACTATGGCGTCTCTTTTTCAAAAATTCCTATTTTCTGTGACAACACTAGCGCCATATGTCTTACAAAGAATCCGATTCAACATTCGCGCACCAAACATATTGACATTCGTCATCATTTTATTCGTGACCACATCGAACGAAATGAAGTTGAACTTCAATATGTTGACACGACAAATCAAATTGCCGATATTTTTACAAAACCACTAGATGAAAATACTTTTATTCGTTTGCATGGTGAACTTGGCATGATTGAGTTGTAATCACTTTTTGACATATTTTAAAGATAATGTCATATTAAGGGGGAGCTTAATATAAAATTCGAGCAACTTAATTTTGGATAATACAAATTAATTATATTTATTCAATATTATACGCTCATATTTTGTTATTTATGTGAAATTTATGTGTTGCATTTTAGAAATCATATTTCAATTCTCATGTTTTTGCATTTACTTTTCCAGTATTTTTGATTGTCACAAAAAGGGGAAGAATTAATTTGGTTAAATACTTTAACTAAGGGGGAGAGTTAGTTTGGTTAAATGCATGGAGAATAAAATTGGTTATTTGATAAACAAACTCTTCTTAACTAATTGTTTAATTTAGGGGGAGTTTTATTCATGCAATTTTATTGTGCAAATTTAAATTGTTTATTTAACATTGTACATTTATTTCTCCTATTTAACCAAGTTTTGTGATCATCAAAAAGGGGGAGATTGTTATGCCTTAAACGCATACAAATCTCGTGTTATGAGATTAATGTTTTTAATGCATTAACAAGTCTCATAATATTATGTTTTGATGATTACAAAACTCGGTTAATTGTTACTAACCATTTAAAGTGAGATTTTACAGATTAGATTTATTGATGATTAAATTCTTGGAAGCTATTTTGAAGCTATACATGTATTTATAAAGTCTTGTATTGCTCATTGAATGGATGAAACATTGTTAAGAGATATGAAGAAAAAGACAAGAAGAAGCCAAAGTATGGAGCATCAACTTCCAAAAATTACTGGGAATTTTCTAGGCATTGAAATCCAATCTTCACCATTCATAATCGTTATGAGGAAGTTTTACATGTGCTGTCCGAATTTGAGAGCAATCCAACGACTAGATATGAAGTAATGATTTTTCCACAAAAGTTGTGCAGTACCTATTTCTGCAGAACTTGAAGTGAAGGATGAAGAATCAACTTCTGAAAATTACTGGACGTGCTTGAGACATCCAAATCAAATCTTGACCAATCAAAACCAATATCAGGATGTTTTAAAACTTATATCAAAATTTCATATCAATCCAGCGGCTAGATATGGAGTTATGATTTTTCCACAAAGGTTGCACAGTACCTATTTCTGCAGAACATGAAGCAAATGATGAAGATTCAACTACAGAAATTAACTGGGATTGTTTTAAACATCCAAATCAAATCTCCAACAATCAGATTCAGATTTGGAATGTTTTACAACCTCTGTCCAAAATTCAGATCAATCCAACAGATGGATATGGAGATATGAATTTTTCAAATTTGTTGCACAGAATACGTTTGAAAATTTGATGAAGTGACTTCCGAAAATTACTGGAAATGTTTGACTCGTTAAACTCAAATCTTCACCGTTCCGAATAAATATCTAGATGTTTTAAAGCTTCAGTTCAAATTTCAAATCAATCCAACGGTTAGATTAGAAGATATGAGTTTTCCACAAAATCCGCTCAGTGCTGGAAAAAATAGGCAGCGGCGCCGAACACTTTTTGTCACTCCTTGACTTCTTAACAAATGCTCCAAGCACTCAAATCAGATTCACATCTTTGCCAACTATAAATAGAGGTCATCCAAGTTCATTTGGAGACATCCCAACTCATCTCTTCTCTCCTTTGCAAGCAATTTCTCACTATCAAAGTGTTTGTGTGATATATTTGAGAGTGTTTGTAAAAATAGTTTGTGAGTTGGTTGTGCTATTGTTGTAAACACTTGAGTGTGAAGCCAAGTGTGTTGTGTTATCGTTGTAAGCACTTGATTGTGAAGCCAAGTGTTTGTGTTGAGTCTATCCTTGGAGCTCTTAAGGCCAAGAGTATCGAGTTGTATCGGCGTGGCGATCGTGTCAAATTTTACGGCTATCCTTGGAGCCATCAAGGCCAAGAAGTTGAAGTGCTAGTGAATCCTTGGTTAATCGATCTTAACCAAGAAGGGAAAACGTAGACAATTTATCGTCGAACTTCCATAAACATATCTGTTGTGAAATTTCCTCGCAAGCGTACGAGTGTCAAGTTTTAGTATAGTGAAAGAGAGAGAGTCGATCCCACAGGGAGTAAAATGAAAAGATTCAATACTTGTAATTAAAATAGTCTTAATTTTATCTAGAAAATCAAACTTCAAGAGTTTTGCAGAATAAATAAAATAAATAAATAGAAATTATTCAGCTCACACACACACAAATTTTGAGGAATTATCAATCAGAGAAAAATAGCCCAGAGGTTTTGATTTCACTTGGTCTCGACAATATTCAATCCTAATTAATCTATTTTATGAATTTCCTTCGATTAATAACCAAAAACACTTAGATTATTCTATTCCCCTCTCCCGAGCAACAAATAGAGTGTATCAACTTACAATTCGATTTCAATATCCCTATTAGAAATCGAGATGTAGTGATATGTGTAAAATGATGTTCCTTAAAGGTTCTATTAAAGCTATATACTCTCCCGAGCTATATAAACAATTAACAGTGTAGTTCCTATTGATCCTACTCAAAATCCCCTCTCCGAGCAATGATTCTAAGTAAATATAACAACTCAATTTATGGACAATAAATTAAGAAGACATTCAATTCTAAAAACACAATTAATCTATAGAAATTCAATTTATTAAAATCAAAGATTCATGAATATGTCTCAACCAAGCTACGTCAACCTCTAGACTAGAAAAGTTTAGTTCATGCTTGAATTCAATAAAAACCAAATAATGTTTAATATCTCAAACATAATTCAACAATCAAAAGAAAATAAAAAGAAGAAACAAAGCCGTAGTCTTTCTTCCGTGTCCGGTCGAAAAGTCTTCGTCTTCGTTCCAAGCAATCTTCAGTTCTTCAACTCCAAAGAACTCACAGAAGTGCTCTCTCGAATATTGTGTGCATTGGTGGCTGATAGATCCCTCCTATGACTCCGAAAAATTCCTTAAATATGACCTAACAATCGTCCAAAAAAATACCAAAGATATCCCCCAAGTTTCCATAAACAATCGGACTCTAAAATTCCAAACAGACGACGGCGCGGGCGCGCCGAAAACAGGGCGGGCGCCCTCTCAACTCGCAAAACATACTTTTAAAAATTCCTCAACGGCGCGGGCGCGCTTAGTGTCAGCGCGGGCGCGCTCCAAGCTCGACTCTTTATCTCGAACTCTTCATTAACAGCGCGGGCACGCCTAAGGATAGGGCGGGCGCGCCTCTAGCTCGAACTTAGCCTTTTTTCTTCACTTTTCCAACTCTTGAATTTCCTTGTAAAATTCCATCTTGTAAGATTATTTCCACTTGAACACATCAAAATCCATAACTTCCTACAAACACAAAAACAACAACAATTTCACGCAATATCTACCAATAAATTCCAAAAGTCAAGTAAAACCATATACAAATTAAGTGCACAAAATGCACTTATCAATATCCTATCTCATTTTTCGCTTTATTTCTTTTACGCATTTATTTACCGCATTTATTTTTGATTGCTTTAAGTCTTCCGCTTGCGTATTTGCATAATCGCTTTAAATTGCTAAAGTTGCCAATAGAATCTAAATCCCCCCCCCCATTAGGTTCTAACACAGCGGAACCTTAAATCATTAATACAACATACACAGGCAGAACAACCGGGCTAAATTAAATATTTATACAACCCCATCAAACGGAAAGTACTAAAACAATTCAAGCTAACAACCTGAGCAGAGATAGGATCACTACGCAACCACTGCAGCTCAACGACCACTGCCTCCGGGTCCGTCCAACCTCAGACCTGCCCAATGGAATAGGGTGTCCAACACAAAACACTTGGACATGAGCATAAACGCGTAGTACAGAAGTACAAATATACATATACCATGCATGCATATGCAATATGAAGGGTAGTGGAAAAAATATCCAGAATACTGCTCAGTCAAGGCGCCATGGTATGTAGCTCGCTGGGCCGTTGCATCAGGAGGTGGCTCCCATACCATAAAAAATCATGGATATAACCGGAACCAAATCCATGGATCCATCCACTAAAATACGGGGCTGAGCGACCCCTACTACAGGCTATGCAGGATCAAGGCATAAAGCTCAACGTGTACATGCATGTCGCATAATATCAATGCACATAATAATGTCACATAAAACATGCAAACACAATACATGTATATTCAACCTGGTATCTCGGATAATACGTCTGTACCTCTTTAAAGAGAAAAACTCAAGAACCCTAACAATCTAGCAGTCCAGGCACTCAAAATCTCCGCCTATAAGAAATAATTACTATGTCACTTATAATGTTCTAAAAGCCTTAACTAAGCTAATAGATAATCCCTAATATTTTTAGGGCACCAAAGTCATACCTTTGTCCGTCGTTAGCCCGCTGATGGGGAATGCCTCAGAACTTAGGCACAGCACCGCTACGAACCGGGATCGCTCCGCTACTTCTAGATTCTCAATAAGATGCCTAGAATTCCATAGATCTGACTAGAAAGGGCTAGAAAAGAGAGAAAAAAGAGTGAATGAGCGAGTTGAGAGTAAGCCACAGATCCCATATTTATAGAGCATGATCATACCGTCCGATCTCAAGAACAGAGCGTCCGATCACGATCGGAGCATCCGATCCACCAACAGAGCGTCTGATGTCACATCAGTTTGTAAGCAATGATGTAATATTGCTGACGTCATGGTTGACATCAGCCCTACTATATCGGAACGGACCGTCCGATCTCTCTGATGGCCTGAACCCTTCCGGCCTAATTTTCGAGCGTTTTGTACCCATTTCCGGACTCCGCTAACTTATCGGGAATTTCCTTAATCATTTTTGACCCTCTTAGTCATAATTAAGTACTTGATTAACTTAATTTGGATACGGGCTACTACATTATCTCAACTCATCGATGACCCTAAGTCAGAAAGCCCTCACTATCTGTCTAAGGTCGGCTTTGGAGCTCGGCCTAGTTAGCTCCTCGGCCTAGCTTCCTCACCATAGATTTAAGGGCGTTCAATTGTGAGGCCGGCTTGGTAATGTGTAAGCTAGGGATCTCAGCAAAGCTCCCTCACTCTTATTTCAGCAGCAGGCTAGCTTAACTAGTTGGCTCAATGACCTCAGTAAGTTAGCTAATATGTTAGGATCAGTTGTCTATGGTGAGCTCGGGAGTTCAACAACAGCTCACTCACCATCCCTTGGGAGCTCGACTCGGTATATGATTGGCTTAGGAGTTCAGCAACAACTCACTCACCACTCTCCCTATTACCTCCTAGAGGGCAACAATATAGTGTCCTGGTGGTGGCAGTTTAGTTCAGATAAATCATATCAGTGTTTCTTTTATAAACAAGATTTGGGCGAGAACTCAGCCTAAATAATCGGGATTAGAATCCCGGGATTCTCGAATTTTTGATAAGGAAGGTAAGCACCAAATCCAGAGCCCTATCCTATAAATACCAGGTTCACTTTAATTATTTGGATTCCAATTTCACTCGAGTGCACACACCACTCACTATATTTCTCTATCCTAGCATTTGAATTGAGCGTCGGAGGGGATACGCCGGAACACCTTCCGGCCCCTTTTAACACTCTTGATCGTGTTTTCAGGTCAAAATCAGCTCATCATAGGTTGGAGGAGCTTTGTTATCTTGGCTAATTAGCTCATCCAAGGAGATCACATTATTGATAAGTATCAATTGGCACCGTCCGTGGAAAATCTGAGCTAAGACGTAGATATGGCAGGCAGAGGACGAGGAGTAAGGAATGTGGCTAACACGACCTTAGATCAGCACAATCAATTTATCACCCAAACGGTGCAAACAACCATTAACCAGAATCAACCACCACCTCCTCCACAAGGAGGTCAGCCCTATCAAATGGATTCATTGTGGGAGAAGATCAAGAGGTTGGGTCGGCAGGTCGGGGGTTGACTTGGGCCAATGTAGAGGGAGAGTCCATTCTCTCGGGCTTAATTGGAAAAAGAACTCCCTGCTAATTTCAGGCGTCCCGCTATAGAGGATTATGATGGGAGCTCAGATCCACAAGAACACTTGGGGATGTTCGAAAATGCCGCCTTATTACACAATTACTCGGATGCAATCAAATGTAGGGTTTTCCTCACCACCTTGGTGAGTTCATCTCAGCAGTGGTTCAATCTCCTGTAGCCCGGCAACATTCAGAGTTTTAATGATTTCAGCTCATCTTTTGTGCATCAATTCACAAGCAGTAAGAGGTACTTGAAGAATTCTCTCAGTTTGTTTAACCTAAAGCAATCCGAGGTGGAGCCCCTACGGGAGTACATCCAATGCTTCAATAAGGCGGATCTAGAGGTGCCTGCTGCAACTGCTGATACTTTGGTGAACTCCTTCACACAAGGACTAAAAGGGGGAGAGTTTTTTAAATCTTTGGTTAAAAAGCCTCCTGTAACTTTTGATGAGATCCTCAGCCGAGCTGAGAAGCATGTAAACTTAGAGGACACACATAGGCAGAGGAAGAGAAGTTTGGAAGGGATATCTGGAAGTAAATTGGGTAGCAAGTCTGGAACAAAGGCTGAAGGGAAGGTGTAAATAGGATGAAAGCGAACTACAGAAGAGCCAAGCATAGATAAGGGACCTTATCCTTATGTGTCCCTTTATGTAAGTTTGGAGAAAGCAAAGCAAGTATGTGAGGAGAGGAAAGTGCTAGAGAGACCCCAGAATGCGGAGAAAGGTCCACGATTGCCTCCATCTGACAAGTTCTGTGATTTTCATCAAGAGTATGGGCATTTCCCTAATTATTTCCAGAGATTGGGTGATGAAGTGCAGAGGATTATTCACGAGGATCCTCGGGCAAGGGCTAAGCATACCAGGCGAGCTAACCCACCTCGCCAAGGCCGAGCTCCCCAATGGAGGGGCCAGAGAAACGAGGATTGTGTGAACCGACCTAAACATCAAGGAAGATCTCCCCAGAATGCTTAGGGAGATAGGGTCGCGCAGATAGCAAACCAGCCCCATAGGGGTATTATCCATACGATCTCAGGAGGGACTATGGATCGAGATTTAGTGAGAGCTCGCAAAACTCAAGGGCGTAGATTGGAGAATTTTGAATTGAATCCTCAGTCTAATCACTCTGCTGATCCAGACATTAGTTTTGGAATGGATGACTTGAAATATGTGGCCACACCTCACAATGGCCCATTGCTAGTCACCCTAGCCATTGCCAATTATGATATGGCCCACATCTTCTTGGACACATGAAGCTCGTCTCTGACAATGGAAGGCAGTTTCAGGGAGCTCGGGTACAAGCATGGTGTAAAGAGATGAAGATCCAACATCACTTCACCTCCGTCCATTACCCCCAAATCAATGGTCAGGTGAAAGTCACTAACAGGTCTTTGGTGCAAAGTTTGAATACTCGCTTGGGGAAAGCCCAAGGAAATTGGGTTGTGAGCTCCCTAGTGTGCTATGGTCATACTGTACAACTCCTAGAATTGGGACCGTAGAAACTCCTTTCAGTATAGTATATGGGAATGAGGCAGTCCTCCGAATTGAGATCAGGGAAGAACCAACCCAGATCATTTTTTATGATGAGAAGAATGGAGAGAAGAGGTCGGATGACTTGGACTTCATGGAAGAGAAGAGAGAGGTTGCTGCCATCAAAATGGAAGCATACAAAAATATGATAGCTTGGACTCATAATCGCCGAGTGCACATAAAGGGTTTTCGGGTGGGATTTGGTGCTAAGGAGAGTTCAAGAGGTAAGTGTGGGCAAGCTCGACCCTAAATGGGAAGGGCCTTTCAGGTTGGTGGAGAGGCTCAACTCGGATGCATATTATTTAGAAGACTTGACGTACAAAAGGCTGAAGATGTCGTGGTGTGCTTATAATTTGCGCAAATATTACTCTTAATTGTTGCATGTTTTGCTTTTCTTTTAAGTTGTATTTCATTCAAAAGACATTTTATTTTTGTTATAAGCAAAGGATTTTCCAGAAATAGCAAATTGAGCACATCTAGCACGACCTTGGTCACGCAGCACTTGCCCCCTGACCTCGGCTTAGTTCAGAAGCCTTGAGCATCTCAAGCACCACCATGGTCATGACGCCTTGTCCCTTGACCTCAGCTCAGTTCAAAAGCTTGGGCACATCAAGCATTACCTTGGTAACGCCGCACTTAGCCTCTGACCTTGGCTCAGTTCAAAAGCTTAAGAACATCAAGCATTACCTTTGTCACGCCGCACTTGGCCCCTGACCTCAGCTCAGTTCAGAAGCCTTGAGCATCTCAAGCACCACCTTGGTCACGCCGCACTTGACCCCTGACCTCGACTAAGTTCAAAAGCCTTGAGCAGCTCAAGCACCACCTTGGTCACGCCTCCTTGGCCCATGACCTTGACTCAGTTCAGATGCTTGAGCACATCAAGCGTTACCTTGGTCACACCGCACTTGGCCCCTGATCTTGGCTCAGTTCAGAAGCTTGAGCACATCAAGCATTACCTTGGTCACACCGCACTTGACCCCTGACCTTGGCTCAGTTCAGAAGTCTTGAGCACATCCAACACTACTATCTCAGCTTGTCTCACATTTAAGTAAACTTGATAGGTTACTTCATATTGAGCTAACCAGCTCAGCTCGGCTCACACTTGAATGAGTAGGACATGTTACTCCATATTGAGCTAACAAAATCAGATTGGCTCACAAGTAAGTAAATGTGATAGGCTACTTCATATTGATCTCACCAGCTCAGCTCGGCTCATAATTAAGCAAATATGAACTTCATATTGATTTCACCAGCTCAGCTCGGCTCACACTTAAGTAAATGTGAAAGGCTACTTCATATTTAGCTCACCAGATCAACTCACATTTAATTAAGTGTGACAAGCTGCTTCATATCAATCTCAGGTATGCTCGGGAGTTCGGCTCGGTTAGATTGGGAGCTTGGCCAAGCTCCCCAAACATCTATTTCAGGTCGGCTCAGGAGCTCGGCCAAGCTCCCCCATCATATATTTCAGGTCGGATCGGGAGCTCGGCCCAGTTAGCTCGAGAGCTCGGCCAAGCCCCCCACCATTTATTTCAGGTCAGCTCCGAAGCTCGGCACAGGTAGCTTGGGAGCTCGACCAAGCTCCCTCACCATCTATTTCAGGTCGGCTCCAGGAGCTTGGCCAATAAGCTCAGGAGCTCAGCTCATCTGGAAATTTTAGTATTTATTTTTATGTTTATCTTGCTCATGAGCTCGGCTCATCTTCAAGGGTTAGAATTTATTTCGATGTTTATTTTGCTCACCTAAGGAGCTTAGCTCATCTTAAGTGAGATCGGCTCGGCCTCAAATGTTATTTATTTCTGTGCTTATTATGCTCAATTCGGGAGCTCGGCTCGTTCTCATGTGTTGGCAATTATTTCGGTGTTTATTATGCTTGCGTAGGGAGCTCGGCTCGTCTTAATGTGTTAGCATTATTTCGATGTTTTAGTATGCTCGCCACAAAAGCTCACTACTTGACAAACTATATCAGAATTGAAAGAAAAACTTGCATAATAAGAGAGGATGATTGTTTTGGCAACATCAGTACAAGAGAAAAGAAAATTAATTATCTGGCCCTCCTGATGCAGACATGGCACATTTATCTACATCTAGAAATTCAAGGAGTCCTTTCTTGGGGATAGCCGGTTTCCTGGAATTGTTTGGTGCATCCTTCAAAGCTTTTGGCCAAGTAACCATAGGCCTTGTCAGCTACCACATCTAAAAACTACTCTGACTCTAGGAAGGCCTTCTTGAAGCCCTATACTCCCCTTTCCAGCTCGGCCCGAGCTCCCTCCAGCTGCTGGGTAGCTTCCCCGAGCTGATCTTGGGGACCTTTGAGCTCCCCTTGGAGGGCCTCTTTCTGAACCTCAGCCACCCGCAAATCGTTCCTTAGCTTCAGTATCTCGGCCTGGAACCCCATCTGCATCTCTTCCCCTTGGGCTTGGAGGTTAGCTACTTCCCTCTCATGAGCAAGATTCAGGTTCTCTAGTTCCTTATTTAGCTCAGCAATGTGAACCTCGTGGTTTCGGGAGTCCTTGAAAGATTTTTTTTGGGCGATGGAATCTCGAAGGGATACTTCAGGGTTCAGGGCGGCCGCCTAACATAGGGCAAGGTGATAAGTGTATTTTATGCACTTATATTTCTTATGATTTAATGAGAATTTTGTGATGTATCGAGCAGAATTATGAGTTTTTATTGTTGTTTGTGTTCTTGTAGGAATATTCATAAGTTATTGAAAAAGAGAAGAAAATAAGATTGAAAAAAAGGAAAAAAAGGACAGAAGAAAAGATCACGCACAACATAAGAAGAGAAGTTAAAGTGCTTTTGCCCTTGAAGAAGATCAGCAACGCTAGATGAAGATTGTTGAAGATGCGAAGCTGAAGTGCAGCAGCGCTTCTTGATGGAAGCAATAGTGCAAGGTGAAGAAGTTGATATGCTAAAGAGAAGAGCAATAGCGCCTAATTTGAAGAGCAATAACGCTAAGTCTGGGAAAGAAAGAAAAGAAGAAGAAGCGCAGTAGCGCTTAATTTGGAGAAAAAGCGCATCATTCAAGCGTGAGTTAAGTGCAACGACATGAAAACAAGAGCAGCATCGCTTCTGTTATTTTTGGAAAATCAGAGTTTTGGAAATTTGAAACTCTTGATTTTTGGGCTTTCATTTGTCGGGCATTGGAGAAGATATAAAAGATATTTTCAAAAGCACAATAGGGGAGAAGGAGCCGCACAATACAAGAGAAATCACACGCACACAAGACGATCGAGAGAGAATCAAAGGCGTGAAAAATTTGAGCAGATTTCTGAAGAAAAGGCTCTAACGAAGTTTGAAGATTGCGTCATCCGGACACGACATCGCATATTCGGCTTTGTTATCTTTCTTTTAAACTTATAACATTTTGAATTATGTTTAGTTTCAAAAACAAAATTTGTTTTTGCACTATTTTGATTATGAATTAAACTTTTCTAGTCTAGAGAATGACGTAGCTTGGCGTAGAAGACTTCTACAACTTTTGATTTTATTGCATTGAATTCTTCTAGATTAATTGTGTTTCCTAGAATTGATTGTATTTTCAATTTACTGGCCAATGATTGAATTGTTATATTTATTTTAAATTGTTGCTCTGGAGAGGGGATTTTGAATAGGACATTAAAAAATGCACTGTTAATGTTTATATAGCTCGGGAGAGTGTATAACTTTGACAGAGTTTTGAAAGAACATCGTTTTTCACATATCATTAAGCCTAGATTTTTAATAGGATATTTAAATATTATCTTAATTGATACATTTTATTTGTTGTTCGGGAGAGGAAAATAAAAATAATTAAGTGTTTTTGGCTACTAATTGAATGAAATTCATGAAAATAAATTAATTAGAAGTATTTTTTTTGTCGAAACTAGGTGAAATCAAATCCTCTAGATGTTTTTCTCTCATTGATAATTTTCTATGTTGCGTGCGTGCTTTGCTATTTTTATTGCTTTATTAAGTCTGAAAACAAAATTCTCTTATTTAATTTTCTAAATAAAATTTAGCCTATTTTAATTATAAGTACTTTATAATTTTTCAATATGTACTCCTCGTGGGAATGATACTTGACCAACCAATTCGGTATTTTATAAATACTGGCAAGTGTACCAGGTCAAATTATAGAAAATGGACAAGGAGTTCAGATGTCGATCCCACAGGGACTGATTTATGGATTACCAGAATATGATTATTTAAACTTAATCTATACCAAATAATAAAGGTCGATTTGATTTATTCAATTAAACTAAAAATTCAGAAATAACTTAATAATTAAATAGATAAAAATGCAGCAAGAAATTGGGTAAACGTCTAGGATCCAGATTTAATCTTAAATCACGATGAATTATCATATCTTATTTAAAAGTCTATGTCTAGAATTTGTTAAACATGTTCAAGTATTAACAAATTAATTAATAATTCTAATCAAACTCAAATGCATTAGACACTATGAGAATTCAGTTTTTACCTAAAACCGAATACTGAAACTGAGTACTATTTTTAGTCGGTTTAACCATATGTCAATTATTGGAGTGATCAAAATCAATTCCTGATATGTCGATTCAGAATCAATTAACATGCAAGTAAATAATTGGCCAGATTATTCACAAAAACAAAATATAAATCCAACAATCAATAACTTTAATAAAAATAAAAAAATTCCAAATCAATATCCACTTGTTCAACAATAATCTTTTCGGTCCAATCTCGTGGCCTCAATCGAAATAAAAGATTACTCCATAAACATAAACATAATTCAAACAAAGTTTTTAATCATAAACTAAAAATTGAATTAAGAAAGGAAGAAAAACTGATTATGAAGCGCCTGTAATCTCGAGCCCTATCCGTCCAAGCTTGTGCGAAGTATCCTCTCCGAAATCTGATGATTATTTGCTATTTATATGCTTAAAATCCAAGATCCACAAGTTTCCTTTTCAAAGAGTCCTTGTACTGCAATTTTCTTTTCCTGCGATCGCGCTCGAGCGGCAAAAAGTCACCCGCTCGAGCGCAAAGTCTTCCGCCACAAAATTCATAATTTCTCTTCACGCGCTCGAGCGGTAAAAGTCACCCGCTCGAGCGCAACTTCTTTACCAAAAATTCCGAGTTCTCTTCTATTTTCCTGTAAATAAACCAAGAGAAATGACGTGTAGACAAAAACACGAAATAACACAAAATAAATTAAAACTCATGACATATGCATGAAAAATAAACTCAAACACAGAACAAAATGATGCATGAAAACACATTTATCAATACTCTATTCATCGTATATTAAAACTTGACAATCGTGCCCTTGCGAGCATAAAAATTACGCAACATGTTTTTGGCGCCGTTGCCCGTGAATATTTTTATTTAATATATATTACTATTGTTACCAATTAGTCTAGATTTTAATTTAGAGATTTTTTTATTTTATTTTTAGTACTGATTTATTTTAATTCTTCTTGAGTGCAGTTTATGCGAAGATCTCAAAGCGTTCATTCTCTACTGTTTGATCCGGAGATCAAACGCACTGCAAGAGCTTTGAGAAGGTTAAGAAGAGAAGAATTAAGAAATATGGTTGAAGATAATGCACAACAGGCTCCCTTGGTGCCAATTAGATACCACTTTCGGCCTATTGTTCATGATCATTACTCTGGAATCGCTAGGGGAACCATTAATGCCAACAAATTTGAGTTTAAGCCCGCCTTGATTAACATGGTTCAGTAGAACCAGTTTAATGGGAGTGCTACTGATGATCCTCATCTGCATCTGAGGACTTTTTTGGAAAATACGGATACGGTAAAGATGAATGGAGTTTCTGAGAATATTATTAGACTGCTTTTATTTCCGTTTCCTCTCAAGGATTAGGCAAGGAGTTGGTTGCAGTCATTGCCGCTAGGAAGCATTAATACCTGGGAAGACATGACAGTGAAGTTTCTGGCGATATATTTCCCACATGCTAAGTCTACCCAACTGAAGATTGAGATTAGTACTTTCAGGCAGCATGATTCAGAGCTGTTATATGAAGCGTGGGAGAGATACAAAGATTTGTTGAGGTGGTGTCTTAATAATAATTTTGCAGATTGGGAGCAAATTGAGTTGTTCTATAATGGGTTGAATGCGCCTACATGGATGTCAATGGACTCTGCTGTTGGAGGTACCATATTTTTGAAGGATCCTATTCGGGCCCATGATATGCTGGACCAAATGACTATAAATAGCTTTCAATGTCCGTCTGAACGTATGAGAGTCAAGAAACCTGTAGGAGTATATATAGTTGATCCTCTCACTTCTATCACTGCTCAACTATCTGCCTTGACGACACAAGTGGCTCCATTGAACAAAGTAAGTATACGTTTTCAGAAGGAGTGTCAGCTTCCATTGAAGAATCTCATTCCCCTGAAAGCTAAGTATATCAATCCAAGGTTATGGAGGATATGGTGATAACCCTATTCTTAATACTTATCATACTAGCTTACGTAATCATAAGAATTTTTCATATGCCAACAATAATAACGTGTTCAATGCTCCTCCGGGGTTCAATACAAACAAGGGTGAGGGAAAGTCGTCATTGGAAGATGTAATGAGCATGTTTGTCACGAATTGGGTAAAAGGATGACGAGAACGGAGTCTCGTCTTGATAGCATGGAGATGTACATGTGTAATATGGGTTTCATGATGAAATCTACGAAAACTCAAATTGGGCAGCTAGCGAATGCATTGAAGGATCAAAATATAGACCACTTTTCAAGCAATACAGAGGTAAATCCGAAAGAGAAATGCAAGGCGATAGAGTTGCGGAGTGGGAAACAAATAGGGGATGAAGGAAGTAAATCAGAGTGAAAGATCTGAGGGGACCAAAAAATAAGTAGAGGAAAAGATGGTCGAAAATTTTGCATTTGAAAATAAAATTGAGAAGAAAGTTGAGGAGAAAAAGAGTGAACTTGAGCCGAAACTGATGTGTAAGCCACTACTTCCATACCCACAAAGGTTTTAGAAGAAGGCGTTAGATGAGCAATTCACCAAGTTTTTAGAGATATTAAAGAAGATACACATCAACATTTCCTTTGCTGATGCATTGGAGAAAATGCCCATTATGCCAAATTTATCAAGGATGTGATTTATAAGAAGAGAAAGTTGCAAGAGAAAGAGGTTGTGAACTTAACTAAAGAGTGCAGCGCTATTCTACAGAAGAAATTGCCACAAAATCTTAAGGATCCAGGGAGTGTTACTATATATTGTTATATTGGTGGTGCTCATGTAAATAGGTCTTTATGTGATTTAGGAGAAAATATTAATTTGATGTCTTTTTCTATTTACAGGGACTTGGATTTTGGAGAGGTAAAGCCGACCACTGTCACTCTACAGCTGGCTGATAGAATTATCACATATCCATGTGGAATAGTTGAAGATTTGTTGGTAAAGGTGAATAAATTTATTTTTCAAGATGATTTTGTGATTTTGGATATGGAATAAGATCAAGATGCTCCTTTTTTTTTTGGGATACCCTTCTTAGCTACTGCAAGGTCATTGATAGATGTCCATAAAGGAGAGCTCACTCTTCGAGTTGGTGGAGAAGCTGTAATTTTTAACATCTACCATGCCATGAGGGGACCAAGCAAGGTAAGTACTTGTAAAAATATTTAATTTATTGACTCATACATCCTTTTGAATGTGCAGGAATTGATGACCTATTGAAGAGATGTTTGTTTGGTATTAAGGAAGCTAAAAAAGATGAGGACTGACAGCTTTGTGAACAAGAGGCGTATCTTGATGGCGCTCCGATAGAAAAGGCGTCGAGTTAAAAGGAAAAATAAGTGCTAGAAAATAGTGCGACTGAGGTATCTATTGAAACTCATGATCTCAAGGAATTACCTACACATTTATGTTATGCATTCCTAGGTGAAAATTCGACTTGTCCGACAATTATTTCTTCTCATATTACTGTGGCTGATAAGGATTAATTATTGAGGGTCTTGAGAAAATTTAAAACTGCTTTAGGATGGTCGATTTCTGATATTAAGGATATTAGTACCAGTATATGCATGCATAAAATTTTGATGGAGGAGTCATATACAACTTATGTGGATCATCAGAGATGGTTGAATCCAACTATGAAAGATGTAGTGAAAAATGAAGTGTTGAAATTGTTGAATGCTGGAGTTATTTATCATATGAGATAGTTTATCATATGTGTTCATGGCCAGATCAAGTACTGAGATCAGATTGAAATTTATGGCCAGATGATTTCTTCAGATGAGTTCAAGCAGATCGAGTGATCGGATACTTTGACTTGGTTAGAAGTCAAATTGATTGATCGTAAAGCTAAAGAGAAGATTGAAGGCAGATCAAAGTGAGAGCAGATCAGATTGATTCAGATTAGAAGGAACTTATCGGGGTTGGTCCTTTTTGACTTTAAGTGTGGGCCGAAAAAAGTTGTTTACCTAAAAGCCCAAGATGAAAGTCAACGTTTTCTCTATATAAATAGATCGAAGCTACGATAACAGAATAACAAAAAAACTGATTCTTCAACCTCCATAAATGATTTCAAGAAGGAAAGAAAGAAGAGAATTTGAAGAGAGATAGAGAGAACTGGGGCGCAGATTGTGGCAAGATTATTCAAGGATTTGAGTCTTGAATTGAGTTTGTATCTTGAATTTGAGTGATATAGTTTGAGTTGTGATAAGCTATGGACTGTGCTTGGATTTCTTTCTTGTTCGTTATAATAAAGTGATTGGTGTTGCTCTCCCGTAGACGTAGGCATATTCATTGTCGAACCACATAAATACTTGTGTTGTCAAATTGCTTTCGCGTGAGTTGGTGTTTGATCTGTGTTGTGTGATTTTATTCAAAATCTGGGATTGTGTTCTTGAGTTTGCTATGTGCATGGTAAATTCTCAAAATATCGAATTGTTCAGTTTGATTCCTAACAAGTGGCGTCGTCTGTGGGAAACTAAGCAAAGATGGTGGGATCAATGAAATTTTATATTGAGAAGTTTACTGGCAAGAAAAATTTCTCGCTTTGGAGAATCAAGATGAGAGCGATCTTGATACAGCAAGGCTTGGTAGAAGCTCTCAAGAAGAAGGAGGAGATGTTTGATGATATCAAGAACAAGGACAAATTTCTCGAGAAAGAACACAGTGCGATAATTCTCTGTTTGGGTGATAGACCTCTTCGAGAGGTGGCAGGAGAGGAATATGCAGCGGCTGTGTAGCTTAAACTTGAGAATTTATACATGAATAAATCACTGGCTAACCGTCTGTACATGAAACAAAGGTCGTATTACTTTGTGATAAAGTATGATAAGAATCTTGAAGACCAGATCGAGAAGTTCACCAAGTTATAGGATGATTTAGAGAATATAAAAGTAAAGATTGAGGATGAAGATCGGGCTTTGATACTTCTAAATGCACTTCATAAAACTTATGAGAACTTTAGGGATGCATTGATCTATGGAAGAGAACAGACGATGACGTTGGAAGAAGTTATGTCTGTTATTCAATCCAAGAAACTTCAAAGAAAGTTTAACACAAACACTGAATCACATGGAGAGGGTCTTATGGTAAGGGGAAGAAGTGAGAAGAGAACATCCAATGGGAAATATAGGCCAAAATCCAGATCGAAGAGTCAAGGAAGATACTAGAACAAAAATTTGGGGAATCTGAAGTGCTTTGCAAGTCATAAGGTTGGTCATCTTAGGAGAGATTGTCCAAAAAGAAAAGGAAAGCAGCAAGAAAAACCCAAAGATGTTGGTACTCCGGCCATAGCTTTATATGGATTTGACTCAGCAGAAGTATTGGTGGTTTTTAAAGGTGATGTAAACCACGAATGGATACTGGATTCAGGGTGCTCCTATCACATTTGTTGTGAGACCTCGGTTCTAAACATCTAATTAGGGAGTAAACAATAGTTAAACAACCAAGATCTAAGAACTAAAAGCAAAGCAAAGGAAATTTTTTTTTTTTTTTAAAGAGGGCCGCGCTCGGGCTGCCAAAAACCGCCGCTCGAGCGCGCCCTGAACAGAGGTGCTACTGAGTTCTCAGAGTGGGGTGCGCTCGGGCTGCTAAAAATTGCAGCTCGGGCGCCCCCTACAGCAGAAACAGAACAGCAGAAAACATGCCTTGCAACTCCATCTAAAAACTATTCCAATGCAATCCAAATCAACACATACATTATAAATGCAGTTCCTCCGATTAATACATGAAGTTCTAGGGTTTAACAACTACTCCAAAATAGGACATGCCACGATAACAACACGGCAAAGCTTGCATGTCAATACAACATGAAAACGAAGTTCGATATCTAAACATGTTCTAACAACACTAGGTAGACATGCTGACACGACTTCTAAACCGAGTCTCACTACTAGCTCTCCCTCTTGAAGCTAACCATGCCTCTTCTGACTTGGTCCTGCCCTACCTGTTGCCAAGTACACATACAAAGCAAAGCAGCAGCCGGAAAACCGGTGAGAATGATAATCCCAGTAAAAGCAACATATCAAATAATGGATATACAACATGCTATCAAAACAACATATTCAAGTTGAAGCTAAAGAAATGCATGTCTTTAAAACCAGGATATCGATTCTGATAAACAAGGGAGTGCTGCTCTGCTTTTGGGATCCCGAGGATGAGATCACGTAACAACTCACCGACTCTCCCAATCGAGGTGGTGCCACGTATCCCACTCCTCTAGACTTTGAGCAACCATAATGAGTATGCTAGCACTAGGCGAAATACTACAACCTAGGCCACTCAATCATAGTTCCCAAACGTCTAAACAAAAAGGGCGGTTCTACCCGCTGAAAACAAGATTGGCTCAAGATGAATGCATAACAGAAACATAAAACATAAGCCATTTAACAAAAGCCAAAACCATAAAAAAAAACACAAGTTCCTCATGCTAGAACAAGTGTAGATGCAAGTACGTGATTTCAAAAGGGAAAACTCGAGAACCACAGTCCCGAGTATGCTATCCCGCTACGATGATTTCTTTTACCTTTCAATGCAGTAGCTCCCAAGTCTGGATACGCTACAAAGAGATTGTATCAAAGTCTAACCAATGTATACAACAACAAGGTAATGGTTCAAGATAAACTCTTTATACCGTTCTTCGTTCAAATCTCTGAAATGATCAAACAGCTGCTAACTCAGGGCTTGAAAACTCCAAACGAATCTGTTCAGATACAAGAGATGATTGATCAATAACCACGATCAACTTACAAGCCAAGTTCATAACTCAAAAACGGTTCGAAATCTCCAAAACTCAAACCGACGGCATAACGGCTATAAGTGAACAAACAGGCAACGCAGAAGGCAGTTCAATACCGATAACAACTCAATTCAATGCTAATACAACAACAACAAGACAAATCCAACAAATCTCAAAACCATGATTTTCGAAAATGGCTTCCAAAAATCATAACAATTCCGAACGTCGCTCTATTTCAAAACCGACAGATAATAAACGATCAGAACTCTGTCAAGAACAACATACTCGAATCTAGAACGATTCTAACAACATCCAAAAACTAGAATGTATCGGATCGAAGAAGAACTTACGATATAACAGAGCTCTCACTGCAGTGATCGATAATCTGCCTTCAGAAATAATTTCCAACGGACGGATCGAGCCCGGAATGAAATCACAAAGCTCAAAAGCTCAAAAGTGGCGTCTACAATGGAGGAGGCGTGCTTGAGGAAGGAGGAGAAGGCTTCTCCAATCAAATCCAAGTGTAGATAATATATAAAAATCAATATTTGCATTTTAGTCCCTGAAATTTCCAAATTTTGCAAAAAGGACCCTGATCAAAATCAAACCGGCTCGAGAACTCTGTAATATCTGATTAACTCAAATAAACTCATTTAAGATAAAAACAGAGCATTACAATTCTCCCTCACTAAGAAGAGATTTCGTCCTCGAAATCAATGAGAACCACAACTCATAAGATAGAATAAAGAACTAAAAACAGTAAGAAGAACTCACGTCATCCGAATAACTCCGGAAATCGCTGTCTCATGCCAGACTCTGTCTCCCAAGTCGCTTCCTCGACGCCGTGACGGCTCCACTGCACTTTTACCAATGAAATCGACTTGGTCCTGAGTTGTTTCTCCTTCCGATCAAGGATCTGAATCGGTCGCTCAAAGTAGCTCAGAGTCTCATCTAACTCGGCTTCGTCAGGCTGAAGGATATGAGAAGGATCTGGATGATACTTTTGCAGCATAGAGACGTGAAAAACGTCATGAATAACAGATAAAGACGGAGGAAGTGCAAGCCTGTAGGCAAGCTCGCCTATCTTCTCGAGAATCTCGTACGGCCCGATGAATCTCGGAGATAATTTCCCTCTCTTACCGAATCTGACAGTGCCTCTGAACGGAGAAATCTTCAGAAAGACTCGGTCTCCCTGATCAAAACTCAGAGGTCTACGCCTGACATTCACATACTTTGCCTGTCTATCTTGAGCTGACTTCATTCTGGTCTGAATGATCTTAACCTGCTCTGCCATATCTCTAAGCATATCCGGTCCCAAATCTGGTGACTCGGACAAGTCATCCCAAAACAACGGAGATCGACACTTCTTACCATACAAAGCCTCAAAAGGCGCGATACCGATACTCGCTTGGAAGCTGTTGTTGTAAGAAAACTCGACAAGAGGCAAAGAATCCTGCCAACTAGTGCCAAAGTCTAGCACTACCGCTCGCAGCATATCCTCTAACGTCTGGATAGTCCGCTCTGACAGTCCATCGGTCTGAGGATGATAAGCTGTACTCAGATGCAATCGAGTACCAAGTGCCCCCTGAAGACTGTGCCAGAAGTGCGAAGTGAATCTAGGGTCTCGGTCTGAAACGATCGACTTCGGCACCCCATGCAGTCTCACAATATTGCTAATATACAACTCAGCCATCTGATCATGACGATACGTCATCCTGTACGGAATAAAACAAGCAGACTTTGTCAATCGGTCGATCACTACCCCAAATAGCATCGCATCCTCGAACGGATCGTGGTAGCTTCGTGACGAAATCCATAGAAATGTGATCCCATTTCCATTTAGGAACAGATAAGCTGTGCAATAGACCACCTGGTCGCTTCCGCTCTGCTTTCACTTGCTGACAATTCAAACACCGAGATACAAATCTCGCGATGTCGCTCTTCATTTTCTTCCACTAGAACTGAATCTTCAAATCGTTGTACATCTTACGACCTCCAGGATTAACGCTAAACCGACTGCAATGAGCCTCTCGGAGAATACGCTGTCTCAACTCCGGAACATCAGGCACAACAAGATGGTTATTCACAAACAAGACTTCATCTCTAACCTGGAATTTAGACTGATTCCCAGATCTGAATTTCTCTACTGAAACCTGAATGCTCGGCTCAGACTTCTGTGCTTCTCTGATTGCAACAAACAACTTCGGTTCGGCTTGAATAGCAAACACTCTGATAGTCTCCCTATCTGTTTCAAACTCTAAACCAGAAGTGCAACAATCATCGATCAACTGAGAAAATCCAATAGTAGAAAGAGATAAAGAACAAAGCTTTCGGCTCAAGGCATCTGCAACTGCATTCGACTTTCCCGGATAGTACTTGATTTCACAGTCAAAATCTTTCAACAGATCTAACCATCTTCTCTGTCTCATATTCAGCTCTGCCTGCGAAAATAAGTACTTGAGGCTCTTATGATCAGAAAAGATCTCAAAAGACTCACCATAAAGATAGTGACGCCAGATCTTCAAAGCAAAGACGATCGCAGCTAGTTCAAGATCATGAACCGGATAACGAGTCTCGTGCGGTTTCAGCTGCCTCGATGCATACGCCACCACATGCTTATTCTGCATAAGGACACAACCCAAGCCTCGGTTAGAAGCATCACAATAGACTGTGAAACCTCCAGTACCCTTCGGAATAGAAAGAATTGGAGCACTGGTCAGTCTCCTCTTCAGATCAACAAAGCTAGCCTCACAATCTGGAGTCCAAACAAAAGGCGCATTCTTCTGAGTCAGCTGGGTAATTGGCTTGGCAATAGACGAGAAACCCTCGATGAAACGACGGTAATAACCAGCTAAACCCATGAAGCTTCGGATCTCAGGTACTGATGTCGATCTAGGCCAATTCATAACCGCTTCGATCTTGTTGGGATCGACAGAAATCTCATCTTCAGAAATAATATGACCGAGAAAGACAACTCGATCTAACCAGAATTCACACTTAGACAGCTTGGCAAACAACTGCTCAACTCGCAAAATCTGCAGTACGGTCCTCAAGTGCTCTGCATGGTCAGTACGATTCTTCGAGTAGATAAGAATATCATCGATAAAGATAATGACGAACTCATCTAAATAACGCTGAAAGATACGGTTCATCAAACCCATAAAAACTGCTGGGGCGTTAGTCAAACCGAACGACATGACTATAAACTTAAAGTGACCATACCTCGTCCTGAATGAGGTCTTAGGAACGTCTTCCTCTCGCACTCTCAACTGGTGATAACCTGACCTTAGATCAATCTTAGAGTAGACAGAAGAACCCTGTAGTTGATCAAACAAGTCATCTATTCGGGGTAAAGGATACCTGTTCTTAACTGTAGCCTGATTCAATTTACGGTAGTCGATACAGAGCCGCATAGAACCATCCTTCTTCCGAACGAATAGAACAGGAGCACCCCAAGGCGATACACTAGGTCTGATGTATCCCTTGGCAATCAAATCCTCAAGCTGCTCCTTCAACTCTCTCAATTCAACAAGTGCCATACGATAAGGATCTTTTGAAATAGGTTGAGTACCTGGCACTAAGTCAATGCTGAATTCGATTTCTCGAATAGGTGGCAAACCAGGAACATCTTCCGGGAACACATCAGCAAATTCTCTAACCACCGGTAAATCTACCAAAGCTGGGCTAGATTTCAGTACATCAACTGCATACACCAAAAATCCTTCTGCACCTTTCTGTAGCAAACGAGTCATAGATAACACTGAAATCAAAGGAATTCTAGATCGAGAACCCTTACCAAAGAATTTCCACTCGTCGGCCATTTCAGGTCTGAACCTGACAACCTTCAGAAAACAATCAACTGTTGCCCTGTACTTGGTCAAAGCATCTATACCGACAATACAATCAAAATCTGACAACCCAAGCAAAATACAGTCGAATTATAACAAATTCCCCTCAAAACAAAGTTCACAGTTCCTGACTAGTCTGACAAAAACAATTCCTCCACCCAAAGGTGAAGTAACAACTACTACTGTAGGCAACAATTCAGTTGGCAAAGCATGCAATAACACAAATTTCTCAGAGATAAAGGAATGAGAAGCACCTGTATCTATCAAGACATGAGCAGAATAACCAAAAATCGAACAGTTAACTGCTATAACATTTTCAGGTGCTGCCTGAGCCTGATCCTCTGTCAAAGCAAAGACTCGTGCTTGCTGTCTCGGAGGCTGGTTCGCACTAGAATTACCTCCCTGTCTGTTCTGCTGCTGAGGCTGGAAAGAGTGCATTGCAGACGACTGCCTCTCCGGCTGAACTGCAGGTCTAGACGAACTCCCACTCTGAGCTCTATCTCTGTTACGCTGAGGGCACACCTTAGAGAAGTGTCCCGGTTGCTGACAGGTGTTACAATTACCAAAGACTCCCACACACTGATCCGGTGAGTGTCTTCCTCCACACTTGGTGCAGTACAAGGATGATGACCCAGAACTTGGTCCTGAACCGAATTGCTTCGAACCACTGGAACTGGATGAACTGTTTCCTTGCCTCTTAAACTGCTTACCTCTTGCTTTGTACTGATCTTTTCTGTTTCCCCCACTGCTACCACCTTCATACCTCTGCTGCTGGTTCTGATGTTGAGGTGGCTAATTCTGGTACTGAGATGGTTGGTTCTGATACTGCCTCTGCTGCTGAGGTGCCCCCTGATTACCTCTTTGTCTCCACAAGCCTGCTTCTGCTCCCTTTGCGTGATTCATGGCATCCGCAAAGTTGCTAGGCCTGTTGGTGTTAACCAACGTGAAGACATCGGGGTTCAACCCGTTTATGAAGTGATCTGCCTTAGCTTCTTCATCTCCGGCAATTAGCGGTGCAAAACGCAACAGACTATCAAACTTGGTAACGTACTCTTCGATGTTCAGATTCCCTTGTCTCAAATTGGAAAATTCTGCTCCATTGTCCTTACGGTATGAGATAGGGAAAAACCACTTATAAAATTTAGATTTAAAAAGAGTCCAAGTAACTTCAGTACCTCTGATCTCCATTGCTTTCTTTGTCATGATCCACCAGCTCTTAGCAACCCCACGTAGCTGATGGATGACTAATCTGATTCTGCGGTCATCGGTGTAGTCAATGGAATCGAACAATTGATCAATATCATCCAACCAACTCTCGCAGTCAACTGGATTTTCTGAACCCATCAATAATGGCGGATTGAACGACTGAAACCTCTTCAACAAGGTTTCCATAGGCGTTGCTGAAGCATCCAACTGATCAACTTCAGTGCTAGTTTGCTCAGTCGCAGGGATAACTGGCGGTGTGTTTCTGTTTATCACTCGACGAGGACCCATCTGATAATCAAAGGTTAGGACACGAGATATCTCAATCGCTACAATCAGTGCCCTTACAACCGCTTGGAATACCGGATACCAGTCGATAACAGAAACAGTTATATTTC
Organism: Henckelia pumila; assembly: GCF_033568475.1. Taxonomy (NCBI): domain Eukaryota; kingdom Viridiplantae; phylum Streptophyta; class Magnoliopsida; order Lamiales; family Gesneriaceae; genus Henckelia; species Henckelia pumila. The sequence continues at coordinate 169,057,383 of NC_133122.1, forward strand.
AAGTAAATCATGCTTTATAAATTAAATCACATAACCATGTAATTCAATAATTCTCAATAATAAAGCATGCTCGCATGGAATTAAGTGCATAGTTAAAATAATTCTAACACATGCGAGGAGCCAATACACGCACACTCGATCTACCGGCTCACTCTAGTTCGACCAAGAATCTTAACGCTCTTATACCATTTAATGTGAGACCTCGGTTCTAAACATCTAATTAGGGAGTAAACAATAGTTAAAAAACCAAGATCTAAGAACTAAAAGCAAAGCAAAGGAAACATTTTTTTTTAAAGAAGGCCGCGCTCGAGCGACCAAAAACCGCCGCTTGAGCGCACCCTGAACAGAGGCGCTATTGAGTTCTCAGAGTGGGGTGCGCTCGGGCTGCTAAAAATTGCAGCTCGGGCGCCCCCTACAGCAGAAACAGAACAGCAGAAAACATGCCTTGCAACTCCATCTAAAAACTATTCCAATGCAATCCAAATCAACACATACATTATAAATGCAGTTCCTCCGATTAATACATGAAGTTCTAGGGTTTAACAACTACTCCAAAATAGGACATGCCACGATAACAACACGGCAAAGCTTGCATGTCAATACAACATAAAAACGAAGTTCGATATCTAAACATGTTCTAACAGCACTAGGTAGACATGCTGACACGACTTCTAAACCGAGTCTCACTACTAGCTCTCCCTCTTGAAGCTAACCATGCCTCTTCTGACTTGGTCCTGCCCCACCTGTTGCCAAGTACACATACAAAACAAAGCAACAGCCGGAAAACCGGTGAGAATGATAATCTCAGTAAAAGCAACATATCAAATAATGGATATACAACATGCTATCAAAACAACATATTCAAGTTGAAGCTAAAGATATGCATGTCTTTAAAACCAGGATATCGATTCTGATAAACAAGGGAGTGCTGCTCTGCTTTTGGGATCCCGAGGATGAGATCACGTAACAACTCACCGACTCTCCCAATCGAGGTGGTGCCACGTATCCCACTCCTCTAGACTTTGAGCAACCATAATGAGTATGCTAGCACTAGGCGAAATACTACAACCTAGGCCACTCAATCATAGTTCCCAAACGTCTAAACAAAAAGCGCGGTTCTGCACGCTGAAAACAAGATTGGCTCAAGATGAATGCATAACAGAAACATAAAACATAAGCCATTTAACAAAAGCCAAAACCATCAAACAAAACACAAGTTCCTCATGCTAGAACAAGTGTAGATGCAAGTACGTGATTTCAAAAGGGAAAACTCGAGAACCACAGTCCCGAGTATGCTATCCCGCTACGATGACTGCTTTTACCTTTCAATGCAGTAGCTCCCAAGTCTGGATACGCTACAAAGAGATTGTATCAAAGTCTAACCAATCTATACAACAACAAGGTAATGGTTCAAGATAAACTCTTTATACCGTTCTTTGTTCAAATCTCTGAAACGATCAAACAGCTGCTAACTCAGGGCTTGAAAACTCCAAACGAATCTGTTCAGATACAAGAGATGATTGATCAATAACCACGATCAACTTACAAGCCAAGTTCATAACTCAAAAACGGTTCGAAATCTCCAAAACTCAAACCGACGGAATAACGGCTATAACTGAACAAACCGGCAACGCAGACGGCAGTTCAATACCGATAACAACTCAATTCAATGCTAATACAACAACAACAAGACAAACCCAACAAATCTCAAAACCATGATTTTTGAAAATGGCTTCCAAAAATCATAACAATTCCGAACGTCGCTCTATTTCAAAACCGACAGATAATAAACGATCAGAACTCTGTCAAGAACAACATACTCGAATCTAGAACGATTCTAACAACATCCAAAAACTAGAATGTATCGGATCAAAGAATAACTTACGATATAACAGAGCTCTCACTGCAGTGATCGATAATCTGTCTTCAGAAATAATTTCCAACGGACGGATCGAGCCCGGAATGAAATCACAAAGCTCAAAAGCTCAAAAGTGGCGTCTACAATGGAGGAGGCGTGCTTGAGGAAGGAGGAGAAGGCTTCTCCAATCAAATCCAAGTGTAGATAATATATAAAAATCAATATTTGCGTTTTAGTCCCTGAAATTTCCAAAATTTGCAAAAAGGACCCTGATCAAAATCAAACCGGCTCGAGAACTCTATAATCTCTGATTAACTCAAATAAACTCATTTAAGATAAAAACAGAGCGTTAAATTTGTCCTATAAGATCTTGGTTTTAAAAGTTGGAAGAATCTGATTAGGGCATGGTACTGTTGGAGAATAATCAATCATGCAGGATAAAGGGATCTGGGAATGTGATAATTAGAATGCATGATGGGATTGACAAAGTACTCAGTAATATAAGGTATGTGCCCGAGTTGAAGAGAAACTTGATATCATTGGGGACACTTGATGCTCATGGTTACACGTTTAAAGCAGGAGCAGGAAGTCTCTCAGTGTCTAAAGGGTCTCTGGTCATAATGAAGGCTGTCAAAAGGAACCTCCTATATATACTACAAGGTGAAATAATTTTAGGAAGTATAGCAAGTATTCAGGAACAGCATGACAGAACCAAGCTATGACATCTGAGGCTTGGACATGTAAGTGAAAAGGGATTACATGAGCTGTCTACATCTCATCTCGTTCCCAGCTATGTACTTTGCAAACATATCTTCAAGATTTGAATTGTTCTCAGATGGTTTAAAACCTGGCGGCATAGACTGTCCAGCACATTGTGGAGGTCTAACTATTTGTTGAGGAGGTCTTTGCTGTGCAGGCTGCTGAGGTGGATTAAAACATTGAGGCTTGATAGAATTTTCAGCCTGTTTCCACCCAAAATTTGGGCGACTTCTCCAACTTGGATTGTATGAGAAACTGTATGGATTAAACTGTTGTCGCCCTTGGTTTCTTACATAATTCACTGAATTAATTTCAAAAACTGGCGGCCCATCAAAAAATGAATTTGGCATAAATGGAATGCCACTTGCTGATCCTTCAAATGCTTCAGTGCTTCCCTGAACCTGATTCACTTGTTTGACTGGTGCTGATTTATTAACTTGAAGTTGAGATACTTGATGAGTCAGTCCATCAAGTTTTGCTGTAATCGCTGTTAGAGCATCCATCTCAAGGAATCCAACTTTCCTTTCTCTCCTGCTGCCTTTCCAACCAACATTGCTTTCAGCCATATTTGTAACACCCGAAAATTTTAATACGTAAATTTGCATGCATAATTAAGGAAAATAATTATTTAAAGTTTATATTTCGGTTAAATGACATTTATGTGTTATTATGTGAATTATATGCATGATTTAATTTATTTTAGCATTTAACCCGCTATTTTAGAATTTTTAGATTTTTAAGGAATTATTGGTTTTGATCGCGTAGACGGGACCGTGGACGGACGAGATACCAAAATTCTTAGCCAAAAATATTTTATGAGTTTTATGAGCCTTAAAATAATATTTTAAGGTATTTTGTCAAGAAAATTTTAGTATTTAGTTATATATTTATTTAAGGGATGATTTTTAGCCAAAATAAGTCATTTTAACGATTTTTATTAATATTTAAAAATTACCTATTTTAATATTTCGGGATTAGAGTTTTAGTATCAGATTATTATTATTATTATGAGTTTTAAATAAAGTTTTGTTGGTATATTATCTTTATGTTGATTATTATTAATTATTTAAACCATTATCTACTCAAATTAAACCTAAAATCAATCCCTATACCGATCAAACACATTCCTAGCTGCCTCCCACCCTTCTTCATCAGCCTCCATCATCGTTTTTGACAGAAAACATCAACCCCATAGCCGATCAAGCTCAAGTTTGGTGGATTTTGGTCCGTTCGTCGTCCCGGAGCCCTTATACGCATCAACCTATTTCAAACAATTATAAAGGCATGCATTTTTCCTTAGTTTGAACACCATACAAGCTATTAATCAGACATGATGTTTTTTTTCAGATTTCATATGAATATTTCGAATTTATGCTAGTTTATTGATGTTTGATGCATATTTGAGTGTTTTCATTCCATGACTCACGTTTTCTTCAGCATGGCTCGGTCCAGGGGCTTGGGGCTCAGGTCAGAGGTGATTTAGGGTCCTAAGGATCGAACCATGTCCAAGTTATAGGCTGGTTAGGGGCTGGCCGATCAGAAACACCATGGATAGGCAGCTAGGGCGCGCAGGCTAGGGTTATGGAAGAAGGCTCGGCTGGTCCATGCATGGCCATGGACCAGCGGGGCGTGGCCCAGGTTAGGACTGGCAGGACCCTGGGAAGGTCCTGTCGGTGGCGCTCCGACCGGCCATGGCCGGAGCAAGGCGGCAGCAGCCCTGGAAGGGCTGCTGCTCGCGACCGAGGGAAAAAGGGAAAGGGGGGGATCGGGTTGGGCTATAGGTGGGGGTTGGGTCGGGTCCTGGGGGTTTGGGTCGGGTCTAGGTCATAGTGGGTCGGGTCATGTGGTCCGGATCCGGGTTAGGTGGGCCGGGATCGAGTATTTTAATTTTTAAGTATTTAATAGTTTAAGTGTATTTTGGGCTTTAATAATTAGTTAGAAAATTATTTGGGCCTCCAAATAATTTTATTTGGGACTTAAATAATTTATTTAAATTAGCCCAATGATTTTTATGGGCTTGGGAGCCCATGAATATTTTTGGGCCAGTCAGTGGATTTTTGGGCCAGTCTAGAATTTTATTGGGTTTAATTAAGTTAAGGGGCTTAATATTTTATTTAGGTCTAGTGAAGTTTAATTAAGTTATTTGGGCTAAGATATGATTATTGGGCTTTAATTTAAGTATAATGGGGTTAGAGTGAGTGACCAACAGTCTGGACCAACCCATGAAAAAAAAATTAACTAAGTCCGGAATATATATTTAATTATTTTATGCATAAATTCTATTTTAAGTATAATTATATTATATTATGAAAAATTAATTAAATATATATTACGGACATATTTTTCAGTGCATGCATATATGAAATAATTTTATGGCATGATTTCATGTTTAAGGTTGAGCAAGAAAATAATTTTATGTTGGAAGTTGAAGTAGTGTGACAATTTAAGGGAGAAAGTCCCCACATGTTAAGGGCAGTTTATTGTCAATTTAAGGGTAGTTTACTACCAGCAAGAGGTGATTCGTCACCTCCGCGTACGTTGGTTTTAAGAGACTGATCAGTCGAACCATTTAAGTTTAAGGTTACACTATGGATATGACCATGCGATGTTAGAAAAATGTTATACTCAACAATGTTTATGTATGTATTATATGATTATATTTAAGATCAAGTTTAAGCAAGATTTTAAGTTATGATTCACGATTTTTAAGCATGCTCATTCTTGTATATGTTATGTATTAGTACTTCAGTGATTTAAATTATTTTTAATCCTTGTTATGTTAGCATGTTGGGCCTCTAGGCTCACTACACTTATATGGTGTAGGTGAGTACGTAAGGGAAGATGTAGTACCTACCGGCGGCGAGGACGTATGAGCGGACATGCAGTGATCCCCCGCAGCCGTCGTTTGAGTCATTATGAATATTTTTAAGAATTTTAAACTCTGTTATTTATTTATTTCTTTTAAGTCTTTTCATTGGCAAATTTTAACACTATTTTTATTAAGTAATTTATTGCATGCAAACTTTTAAGTTAATTGTTTTGACAGTATTTTATTTAAGTTCGACTCAGATATTTAAGTATAAAATGTTGCATTTTATTTAAGTTATTTTTAAATCTGTTTATTGTTGTGCATATATGTATGGGCATGTATGTACATTTATTTCAATTAGGATATAAAAAAAAATATATATATTTCCGCATATTTTATTTTAGAAAATTTGGTCGTTTCAATTGGTATCAGAGACGCGTTCTTGGTGGGGTCATCACTGCTATGCGAGCTCAGAAATCCACGCTACCGGTCTGTAAGTTTTAATTGCTTTTAGTATGATTTAGTAGTAGCATGTTTAAGACTTAAGTATTTATGTTAGCAGAAATTTTTTTTTTTAAGTACTTAGTTATGCATAGCGATTTACGTAAAAAAAATATGTGGTGGTGCAGAATGCCTTCGAGACCAGTTAACAGGCGTGAGGGATCCCCACCACCGCAGAACCCTCTTTCAGCATTGGAGCAAGCCAATGCAAACATGATGGCTGGGATTACTGCTCTGTTGGAGCAGCAGGCGGCGCGTCCGAGACTTTCCCATGATGAGGACGTGGCTGAGAGGTTCCAGAAGAAGGGACCGAAGGAGTTTACAGGTGCCACAGATCCACTCGTTGCTGAGGGGTGGATCCATTCTTTGGAGAGCATCTTTGCTTATATGGGGTTGACTGATGCGGACAAGGTGAGGTGCGCAGTGTACATGCTGAAGGGTGATGCAGACTTATGGTGGGAGAGTGCATCACGAGGAGTGAATCTGACTACTATGCTTTGGGCAGACTTCCGGAGGATGTTTTACTCCAAGTATTTCACTGAGGACGTGCGCAGCCGCATGATCCGAGAGTTCATGAGTCTCCGACAGGGGGACAAGACCGTTGTGGAGTACATCCGACAGTTCGAGAGGGGCTGTCACCTGGTGCCATTGATTGCTGACAGTGCACCTGAGAAGATGAGACAGTTTATTGAGGGGCTCAGGGCAGAAATCAAGCATGACGTTCGCATGGCGGACGTCTCTACTTATGAGGCTGCAGTCAGTAGAGCCTTGCGTTCTGAGGAGGGTAGGAGAGAGATCCAGAGGGAGCAACAGAGTAAGAGGCAGTTTCAGTCTGGGTATCAGCGACCATCTTCGCAGCCTCCTGCAAAGAAGCAGTTTACTAGGCCGTCTAAGGGCCTGAACGAGCAGAAGCCACAGCAGTAGAGGCAGCAGCCTAGGGGCGGGGCCCCTAATACTGGAGGACATCCTACTTGCCCGAAGTGCCAGAAGATGCATCCGGGACCATGTCTTCTAGGAGCAGGCGTCTGTTTTCATTGTAAAGAGACAGTGCACCAGATGGCCAATTGCCCGAGGAAGAAGAACACTACAGGGAGAGTGTTCGTGATGCAGGCTGAGGAGGCAGACCTAGATACCTCCTTGATCACTGGTATATCTTACCCCTAGAATTTTATGATTTCTTCTTTTGGGTAATATTTTTTCGATTTTTGTTGTGGAATAATTTGTTATTTGGGTTACCTATCTGCATGTTAGAATAAGAAGCATGTTTTACTTGTGATTAGAATTAAGGGTTATTAGTGACTCATCTTTGGGGGAAAGTTTAGTAGTGGTATGAAATTGTTGGGATTCTTCTGCGTGCAGGGAGAATTCTAGTTTGAGGCAACTCCACGTTTGCGTTGCTAGATTCAGGGGCTACGCATTCGTTTATCTCCCTGGAGTTTATCAGACGGATAGGAATTACCCCTGAGATTTCCGACAATGGTTATGATGTCACTATGCCGTCAGGACAGATTATTACTACCTCTAGTGTCATCCGAGAGCTGGATTTGGAGCTGCAGGGGCACTCCATTCGCGCAGATGTGGTGGTTTTGCCGTTGAGCGGATTTGATTTGATATTGGGTATGGACTGGTTGTCAGTCAATGGAGCTTCGATTGATTTTCGTCGGAGGACAGTGTCAGTGAAACCGTCGGAAGCAGACCCGTTTACTTTCCATGCATCTCAGAGCAGTGATATTCCTCAGGTGATATCTTATATTCAGGCGAGGAAGCTGTTGAGACAGGGTTGCCGAGGTTTTCTAGCGAGTATTGTCACGGCCTCAGAACCATCTAGCAGATCATTATCAGAGATAGAAGTGGTTCGTGATTTTTTGGACGTCTTTTCGGAGGATGTTGCAGGAATTCCACCAGTGAGAGATGTGGAGTTCAGTATCGACTTAGTGCCAGACACTGTGCCTATCTCAAAGGCACCGTACCGACTTGCTCCTACCGAGATGAAAGAGTTGAAGGAGCAGATTCAGGAGTTATTAGAGAAAGGCTTTGTTCGTCCTAGCTTTTCTCCATGGGGAGCTCCAGTGTTATTTGTGAAGAAGAAGGATGGCAATATGAGACTGTGCATCGATTATCGAGAGCTCAACAGGGTCACAGTGAAGAATAAGTACCCACTGCCGAGGATAGAGGACTTATTTGATCAGTTGCAGGGAGCTTCGGTGTTCTCCAAGATCGACCTGCGATCTGGTTATCATCAGCTGCGAGTTAGGGATGCAGATGTGTCCAAGACTGCTTTCCGGACACGTTATGGGCATTACGAGTTCTTAGTAATGCCATTTGGGCTGACCAATGCTCCAGCGGTTTTCATGGATCTCATGAACCGGGTATTTCAGCCGTATCTTGATCAGTTCATCATAGTCTTCATTGATGATATCTTGATCTACTCTAGGAGTATTGAGGAGCATAGGCAGCATCTACAGACAGCCTTGCAGACTTTGAGGGAGCAACGTTTGTATGCCAAGTTCAGCAAGTGCGAGTTTTGTCTTGAGGAAGTGGCATTTCTTGGCCACATTATTTCGAGAGATGGGATTGTAGTGGATCAGTCGAAGGTTGAGGCAGTGCAGAAATGGGGTATTCCGAGGAATGCTTCGGAGATTCGCAGTTTCTTGGGTTTGGCAGGATATTATAGGAAGTTCACCAAGGGTTTTTCCTCTATTGCAGTACCCTTAACTTCCTTAACCAAGAAGAATGCGAAGTTTATTTGGAGTTCAGACTGTCAGAGGAGCTTCGATCAGCTGAAGGACGCACTCACTACCGCACCGGTTTTAGCGATGACAGTACCACACAAGGAGTTAGTGGTATACACCGACACGTCTAAGCTAGGGTTAGGCGCAGTACTTATGCAGTGTGGTAAGGTTATTGCTTATGCATCGAGGCAGTTGAAGATTCATGAGCAGAACTACCCGACACATGACTTGGAGTTAGCAGCAGTGGTCTTCGCTTTGAAAATCTGGAGACACTATCTGTATGGCGAGAAGTGCAAGATTTTCACTGATCATAAGAGCCTCAAGTACTTCTTCAGTCAGAAAGAGTTGAACATGAGGCAACGGAGATGGTTGGAGTTGGTGAAGGATTACGACTGTGACATTAGCTACCATCCAGGTAAAGCTAATGTAGTGGCCGATGCTTTGAGTCGGAAGTCGTCAATAGCATCGTGTTTGACAGTGCAGTTACCACTGCAGAGCGAGATTCAGAGGTTTGATTTGGAGTTTTACTCGAGTGGTCATGCAACGAGCTTGTCAGTGTTGATGGTGCAGCCGATTCTACGAGATCGGATCAGAGATGGACAGCCTACTGATGAGGAGTTACAGCGTTGGAGGCAGAGAGATGAGGCCAAGGGTGGTCTTCTTTATACAGTTGTGGATGACATTGTTCAGTACCATGGTAGGATGTGGGTACCGAACGTCGATCAGTTGAGAGCTGAGATTTTAGCAGAGGCTCACACATCTCCGTACTCCATTCACCCTGGAAGTACGAAGATGTACCGAGATTTGCAGCTATTGTATTGGTGGCCCGGGATGAAGAGAGACATTGGGAGAGTTGTGTCAGAGTGCTTGACTTGTCAGCAGGTCAAGGCAGAGCATCAGCGTCTAGCAGGACTTCTTAGACCTCTTCCTATTCCGGAATGGAAATGGGAGAACATTACGATGGACTTTGTAGTTGGTTTACCGAGGAGTGCCAGAGGTTGCACAGCTATTTGGGTGATGGTGGATAGACTCACCAAGTCAGCTCATTTCTTGCCAGTGAGGACTACTTACTCATTGACACAGTATGCGGAGCTTTACATCAAGGAGATAGTTAGACTGCATGGCATACCAGTGTCGATTGTGTCAGACAGAGATCCGAGATTTACATCTGCGTTCTGGAAGAGTCTACATACAACATTGGGGACTCGACTACTGTTCAGCACAGCTTTTCATCCCCAGACAGATGGTCAGTCTGAGACGGTGATACAGATTCTTGAGGACTTATTGAGAGCCTGTGTCATCGATTTTCAGGGCTCATGGGAGACGAGATTTCCATTAGTGGAGTTTACCTATAACAACAGCTTTCAGGCGTCTATAGGTATGGCTCCTTACGCAGCTTTGTATGGGAGGAGATGCAGATCTCCTATTCATTGGGATAAGGTTGGAGAGAGGATTCTATTGGGTCCTGAGATAGTGCAACAGACTGCTGATATTGTGACTCAGATTCGGGATCGCATGAGGACTGTTCAGAGTCGTCAGAAGAGTTATGCAGATACTCGACGACGAGATTTGGAGTTCGCTGTAGGTGATCACGTATTTCTGAAGGTGTCACCTATGAAGGGAGTAGTGCGATTTGGCCAGAGAGGCAAGCTTAAACCTAGATATATAGGGCCATTTGAGATCTTGGAGAGAGTTGGCACGTTGGCCTACCGTTTGGCTTTGCCACCAGGGCTTGCGGCAGTGCACAACGTTTTCTATGTATCCATGCTACGGAGATACGTCTCGAATCCGGCACATGTACTAGATTACGAGCCTTTACAGTTAGCACCAGATCTAGCATTTGAGGAGAGACCTGTTCGTATCTTAGCCAGAGAGGAGCGGATATTGAGGACGCGGGTCATACCGATGGTCAAAGTCCAGTGGTAGAATCATTCCGAGGAGGAAGCCACTTGGGAGACCGAGACAGACATGAGGACTCGCTACCCGGAGTTATTCGAGTAAGCCCTTTAATTTCGAGGACGAAATTCAATTTAAGGGGGGGGGGGGGGGGGGGGAATTTTAACACCCCGAAAATTTTAATACGTAAATTTGCATGCATAATTAAGGAAAATAATTATTTAAAGTTTATATTTGGGTTAAATGACATTTATGTGTTATTATGTGAATTATATGCATGATTTAATTTATTTTAGCATTTAACCAGCTATTTTAGAATTTTTAGATTTTTAAGGAATTATTGGTTTTGATCGCGTAGACGGGACCGTGGACGGACGACATACCAAAATTCTTAGCCAAAAATATTTTATGAGCCTTAAAATAATATTTTAAGGTATTTTGTCAAGAAAATTTTAGTATTTAGTTATATATTTATTTAAGGGATGGTTTTTAGCCAAAATAAGTCATTTTAACGATTTTTATTAATATTTAAAAATTACCTATTTTAATATTTCGGGATTTGAGTTTTAGTATCAGATTATTATTATTATTAGGAGTTTTAAATAAAGTTTTGTTGGTATATTATCTTTATGTTGATTATTATTAATTAATTAAACCATTATCTACTCAAATTAAACCTAAAATCAATCCCTATACCGATCAAACACATTCCTAGCCGCCTCCCACCCTTCTTCATCAGCCTCCATCATCGTTTTTGATAGAAAACATCAACCCCATAGCCGATCAAGCTCAAGTTTGGTGGATTTTGGTCCGTTCGTCGTCCCGGAGCCCTTATACGCATCAACCTATTTCAAACAATTATAAAGGCATGTCTTTTTCCTTCGTTTGAACACCATACAAGCTATTAATTAGACATGATGTTTTTTTTTAGATTTCATATGAATATTTCGAATTTATGCTAGTTTATTGATGTTTGATGCATATTTGAGTGTTTTCATTCATTGACTCACGTTTTCTTCAGCATGGCTTGGTCCAGGGGCTTGGGGCTTGGGTCAGAGGTGAGTTAGGGTCCTAAGGATCGAGCCATGTCCAAGTTATAGGCTGGTTAGGGGCTGGCCGATCAGAAACACCATGGATAGGCAGCTAGGGCGCGCAGGCTAGGGTTATGGAAGAAGGCTCGGCTGGTCCATGCATGGCCATGGACCAGCGGGGCGTGGCCCAAGTTAGGACCGGCAGGACCCTGGGAAGGTCCTGCCAGCGGCGCTCCGGTCGGCCATGAAAGAGTGGGTGCCCGGTGAGCCAACTTGTGGCTAAGGGCTTTAATGACTCTATGTATAAACAATCTTTTGTTTAATATAATTTACACTTTTATAATGGCATTTACTTTATCTTTTATCATATTATTATGTTGTGACATACTATAAGATGTTTAGATGAAGACCTTGAATATACTATAGTGTATGTAAGATGTGGTGGCACATGGGGATGACTATCATGAAACACATCTTATAGTCACTGTATATTCTAAACAGTTCCTAGTCGATTGAGCCATCCGTTAATAAGGATAAGGATCGCTCGAGATTGAGACTAGCATTTGCGATGCCGAGTACCACGTTTTATTGGTATGGAACATAGAGATGTTCGAAACATGCAAATGGATATTCATACGATGAATGATCGAACTACCCTATCCGGACTTTCCAAGTGGTTATAACTTATCGAGTGGATAAAGTCCGCGGTTTTGGTTGTACACTATTAGTCCTTACTACTTGAAACATCATTGAGACTCTATATGCTAGTACTGTATTTTGACTTGTTTACCGACTCTATTGGGGTCATCAGGTATTGGGATTGGGTACAGTTACAACACATATAGGATTCGATGCTTTGTTGTCAAGGATTCACCACATACTTGCTAGTATGGATATCCTATGCAATCTGAGGAGATATTAGTGTGACGAATCTCTGGCCAGAGTACATGATGTGTTTTAAGAAATGGTTTCTTAGTAGCACATGCGATGTCACTATTTGATCTTCAAGATGCATTGCATAGTTATCGAATCTCGAATGACTCTCGATTTACCAATGGTTGTTGATCCGATCGGGATATATGGATGAAGGGACCGTACTGTACGCTAACCAAAATCTATTGGTTCTTGCAGGCACTATCAGTGATACCTAGGGAATCATGGGGCGATGTTGCTAGGCGCTCTTACCATGATTCGATGGACAAGTCGGAAATTGTTGTTCCGAGTCACAAGGAGTTGTGAGCCCACGGCTAGCTGTATTCCTGAACCATTGAGGGTCACACAAGTAATGGATTTTTAATCTCCGTTGAGATAATTAAATTTAAAGAGTTAAATTTAGTGAATAAAGAAGTGGGACTTCTTATTTAAGAGTAGAGGGAGTAAAATTTCCTAAAATGACATAGTGATGGACATTTTTGGAAACCACTGAATTATGATTCAGAAAATTTATCTTGACTTTAAAAGATGCAGAAATAGGTTTTGTGCATATTGGTGAAATTGGTTTATCAATATGAGTCACGATGAATTTTATATTAATTTCTGAACATGCGGGCTTTGCTTGTCAGACTTGAACTTATGACTAATGGGCCCTAAACTGTTAGCAGCTCACATTATAAATAAGTTATTGCAGTACAGAAATTACACACAACAGAGGTCACAAAATTTTTGAAAACCCTAGCTGTTCTCTCTAGGTGTGGCCGCCCCCTCTCCTCTCTCTGTCGAAAATTCCAGCCTGTGAATTTCGAATTTGCAGTCTGGTTTAACGGATCAAATTCGTTAATTCTCTTCGTAGAAACTTCTGATAGATTTTCTAGTGCAATCTATCAGAGGGATTAAACTTCTGTTCGTGGACCTGATTGAAGAATTGTTCGTCCATCAGTTTCTGGGATATACAACAAGAGCAGAGTTATCTGTTGGTGTCCATTATCTCGTTTCGAGATTCAAGGTAAAAATTTAATTGTTATTTAATTTTTACACGCACAATTTAGTCGTAAATTTTTGATACCCATGATATGGAATCGTTCCATATAAAATTTTAAAACTTCCATTGCACCGGGTATCAATTCTGATTGATCTGAACACAGTTTTTCAACAGGCCATGGCCGGAGCAAGGCGGCAGCAGCCCTGGAAGGGCTGCTGCTCGCGATCGAGGGGAAAAGGGAAAGGGGGGGATCGGGTTGGGCTATGGGTGGGGGTTGGGTCGGGTCCTGGGGGTCTGGGTCGGGTCTAGGTCATAGTGGGTCGGGTCAGGTGGTGCGGGTCCGGGTTAGGTGGGCCGGGCTCGGGTATTTTAATTGTTAAGTATTTAATAGTTTAAGTATATTTTGGGCTTTAATAATTAGTTAGAAAATTATTTGGGCCTCCAAATAATTTTATTTGGGACTTAAATAATTTATTTAAGTTAGCCCAATGATTTTTATGGGCTTGGGAGCCCATGAATATTTTTGGGCCAGTCAGTGGATTTTTGGGCCAGTCTATAATTTTATTGGGTTTAATTAAGTTAAGGGGCTTAATATTTTATTTAGGTCCAGTGAAGTTTAATTAAGTTATTTGGGCTAAGATATGATTATTGGGCTTTAATTTAAGTATAATGGGCTTAGAGTGAGTGACCAGCAGTCTGGACCAACCCATGAAAAAAAAATTAACTAAGTCCGGAATATATATTTAATTATTTTATGCATAAAGTCTATTTTAAGTATAAGTATATTATATTATGAAAAATTAATTAAATATATATTACGGACATATTTTTCAGTGCATGCATTCATGAAATAATTTTATGGCATGATTTCATGTTTAAGGTTGAGCATGAAAATAATTTTATGTTGGAAGTTGAAGTAGTGTGACAATTTAAGAGGGCAAGTCCCCACATGTTAAGGGCAGTTTACTGTCAATTTAAGGGTAGTTTACTACCAGCAAGAGGTGATTCGTCACCGCCGCGTATGTTGATTTTAAGAGATTGATCAGTCGAACCATTTAAGTTTAAGGTTACACTATGGATATGACCATGCGATGTTAGAAAAATGTTATGCTCAACAATGTTTATGTATGTATTATATGATTATATTTAAGATCAAGTTTAAGCAAGATTTTAAGTTATGATTCACGATTTTTAAGCATGCTCATTCATGTATATGTTATGTATTAGTACTTCAGTGATTTAAATTATTTTTAATCCTTGTTATGTTAGCATGTTGGGCCTCTAGGCTCACTACACTTATATGGTGCAGGTGAGTACGTAGAGGAAGATGTAGTACCTACCGGCGGCGAGGACGTATGAGCGGACAGGCAGTGATCCCCCGCAGCCGTCGTTTGAGTCATTATGAATATTTTTAAGAATTTTAGTTATTTATTTATTTCTTTTAAGTCTTTTCAGTGGCAAATTTTAACACTATTTTTATTAAGTAATTTATTACATGCAAACTTTTAAGTTAATTGTTTTGACAGTATTTTATTTAAGTTCGACTCAGATATTTAAGTATAAAATGTTTCATTTTATTTAAGTTATTTTTAAATCTATTTATTGTTGTGCATATATGTATGGGCATGTATGTACATTTATTTCACTTAGGATATAAAAAAAATAAAAAAAATTTCCGCATATGTTATTTTAGAAAATTTGGTCGTTTCAATATTTGATATGATTTCAAGTGCTGCTGTAGGATTCTTTCTATAGAGGCTGCCGTTGGCAGCTGCATCATGCATAGAACGAACAGATGAATCAACTCCATAGTAGAAAGTCTTTACTTGTTGGCCCACTGATAACCCATGTACCGTACATACTCTCAGCATCTTTTTAAATCTTGTCCATGCGGCATTCAAAGATTCCCCATCCTTTTGCCTGAAAGACATGATTTCATTATGCAACTGTATAACTTTGGTTGGTGGGAAATACTTGTGCATGAACACTTCAACCAGACCATCCCAGGTAGTAATCGATCCCTCTGGCAAATCTCAAAGCCACTCAATTGATTCTCCTTGTAGAGAAAACGGAAAGAGCCTCAGTCGAATAACCTCAGCAATCACTCCATTGAATTTGAAGGTGTCACATATTGACAAGAATTGCTCTAGATGAGCATTCGAATCCTCAGAAGGCGCCCCTCAAAATCTGACTTGTATCTGTATCATATGGATTATGGCTGGTTTGGGCTAAAAAGTGTTCGCCTGAACTGCAAGGCGAACAATGCTTGATCTATATCCTCCAACCAATGGTCTATGAAGATCCATCAGAGTACGGTTATTCTCTTCTTTAGCCATATCTTCAAACTCCTCTTCAGATTCAAACTCAAGAGCCAAGTTATTATGCCTTTGATCTCTACGTATACGACGAAGAGTGCTTTCAATCTCCAAATCAAGCGGTAAGAGGTTGTCAGAATCTCGAGCACGGCTCATATAACATGAGATATACTCCTGAAAAAAAAAATAAAGCGCACAAATCAACCACTTGAATAAAAATTAAACAAAGTAAAATAAAAACCTAGTCTCAAATAAATAATTAATCCTAATATTAAACGAATAGTCCATGGCAACGGAGCCAAAAACTTGACCGACGATTTCGGTTGGGAAAATTCTAGCAAGTGAACTAGGTCAAGTTATAATATAGTTGGACATCGTCCAAGTCGATCCCACAGAGACTACTGTTTAAATACTAAGATATAGACTATTTAAATTAATCTAGGCTAATTAAAATAAGGTATTTTTACGAATTATTCAACTAATTAAAATAAACTAAATTATTCTAAAGCAGAAGTTTAAATTAAATTAAAATAGCAGAATAAATTAAGATGGATTCAAATTTCAGAAAAATGACCAGGAACATACAACGGTACCAGATATCGATAATTGTCATGTACTGGATTTAATCAAGCATGAATTATTCACATTCACGATGAAATTCCCTAGAATAATTATTAATCTATTTCTAGAATTAATAATCCTATTTTTATTTAACAGTCCAATTATTTCTAATCGAATTTAATTAAACAAAAACGCATTCACGAGTTATGAAATTTCAGCTTTCGCCTAAAATCGCACACTGAAACCGAATACTATTTCTAGTCGGTTTAACCATGTGTTGATTAATATTTTTGAAGCTAATTTCAATATCTTATTTTTCAAGTCCATATTGAACAACAGACATGCAATTAATTGGCCAGATTAAAAGCAAGAATTATGCACAAATATTAATCAATAAATATTCATAAATAAAAAATCAATCAATCCATTTCATCAACAAAAATCAACATTCTGGCCCTATCGTGGCCCCGGTCAAAAGACGACTACTCAATAGTATCAAAAAGAGACAAAATTCTCATGTTTAAATTCAACATAAATAAATCAAAAAAAGGAGAATAAAGAAAATCTCAGTTATGGTGCCGAATCTTGCTTGTGTTATTTGTTTCCTCTCAAGACGTCAAATCTGAAATCTGGTAAAAATTCAAAAGTCAAAAGTCCCTTCCCAATTAGGGCTTGATTTTATTTAAATTTTTCTCCCAAAAACCCTATTTTTCGTCCAAAATAATATCCAATAATTGCCTCCAATAATAGAGTCCTGAAATTTCCAAATTTCGGAAATATATTTTTTTTCACATTCGCGAACCACACAGACCCTGGATAAGGGTCCGTGTACACCTCCGGACATTTTTCCTAACACGTGAACCATAACCACACAAACCCCGGATAAGGGTCCGTGTACCCCTCTGGAAGTCCTCTGTCTCGAATTCTTCACAATACATAGGCACAGAAGTTGATCCAAAAATGGCACGGGATCCGGATATTAACTTGGGCCGAATCCTTCTTTTTACACAATATGCACTGACCCCCTTCCAGAGCATGCACGGGGTCCGTGTATTTTCCTTTTCTCACTCTTCTTGG
The DNA here is from genome assembly GCF_033568475.1 of Henckelia pumila. Taxonomy (NCBI): domain Eukaryota; kingdom Viridiplantae; phylum Streptophyta; class Magnoliopsida; order Lamiales; family Gesneriaceae; genus Henckelia; species Henckelia pumila. Next base: position 169,074,840 of record NC_133122.1, read on the forward strand.
CTTCTTAGGATTTTTCCGTGTTTTCCGGCCAAGTTTCGACGTGGCATCGCATTGTTTGACTTTTTCTTCAATATTTAAGCATTGTCAACTTTTATTCAAACCTACAAACACATAAAATTATGATGATTTTGGCGCAAAAGTCGGAATAAAAATGCCAGATAAGCACGAATATGACAAAATAAAGTGCCAAATAAACGATACAATTTGTGCTTATCAAAGGCCATGTTAGATCTAGGAGCATCGATCAATGTTATGCCATATTATATTTATGCGTCCTTGAAACTTGGTCCTTTGAACAAAACTGGAATTGTTGTACAGTTAGCTGATAGGTCTAATGCATACCCTAGGGGAATAGTGGAAGATGTGTTAGTGGAAGTGAATAATTTAGTATTTCCTACGGATTTTTATGTGCTCGACATGGAAAACAATGATCACAATAGCCCTATTCTGTTAGGCAGACAATTCTTGAAAACATCGATGACTAAAATTGATGTTCACAGTGGCACACTCACTATGGAATTTGATGGATAGGTTGTGAAATTTAATATTTATGATGCCATGAAATTTCCTAATAGTGATGATTGTGTTTATTCTATTGATATTGTGGATTACTTGGCACAAGAGTATTGTGAGCATGCAGGAAAAGATAAGCTAGAGGTGGCTATTATCACACCCATTCAGTAGGATGATGATGGGATTGGATGCAGTGAAGAAGTGAAAGAAATTAAAAAAATTATGAACAGTGCACCTGAGCTACCTCAGTCAGGTAATCTTGCTTATCTCTCTTTACCAATATCTAATACTCGGAGCCTTCCATCTGTTTTGCAGGCACCAGTGGTTGAACTGAAAACACTTCCCAAACATCTTAACTATGTTTTCCTTGGAGAAGGAGAAACATTACCAGTTATCATCTTCAACAGTTTGGAGGCCAAACAAGAGGAGCAATTGGTCAATGTTCTAAAGGAGCACAAGACTGCTATTGCGTGAACCATAGCAGATATCAAGGGGATCAGCCGTTCTACGTGCATGCATATGATTTTGATGAAGGAAGGAGCAAACCCCTTGCGTCAGCCGCAAAGAAAGTTGAACCCACCTATGATGGAGGTGGTGAAGGCTGAAATTCTGAAACTCCTTGAAGTTGGAGTCATCTACCCAATTTCTGACAGTCAGTGGGTCAGTTCGGTCCAAGTGGTTCCTAAGAAAACCGGGATTACTGTGGTGAAGAACAAGGATGACGAATTTGTTCCCACCCGTATTCAAAATGGGTGGAGGGTTTGTATAGATTATAGAAAATTAAATGCTGGAACCCGAAAGGACCACTTCCCTTTGCCCATTATTGATCAAATGATTGAAAGGTTAGCATGTCATTCTTACTACTTTTTTCTTGCTGGGTATTCCGGTTATATTCAGATCGCAATTGCGCCAGAAGATCAAGATAAGACGACATTCACTGGCCCGTTCGGCACCTTTGCATATCGACGTATGCCCTTTGGACTCTACAATGCACCGGCCACATTCCAGCGGTGCATGGTTAGTATTTTTTCTGATTTTATTTAGCATATGTTAGAGGTCTTTATGGATGATTTTACTGTCTATGGTGATTCATTCGAAAAATGTCTATCTAATCTTGCTCTTATCCTTAAGAGGTGTGTCGAAACCAACCTAGTTTTAAACTCTGAAAAGTCTCATTTTATGGTTGGGAAAGGTATTGTTTTGGGTCATGTCATCTCATCTAAGGGGATTGAAGTATACAAAGAAAAAATTGATATTATTTAGTCTCTACCTTACCCCGCAAGTGTGCGGAAAGTGCGTTATTTTCTTGGCCATGCAGGTTTTTACAGGAGATAAGTTCAGGACTTCGCAAGGTCGCATCCCCTATGTGCAAAATGTTGCCGAAAGATGTGTCGTTTGAATTTGATGAGTCATGCTAAACATCTTTTGAGAAACTTAAGGACTCATTGACATCTGCACCAATCATTCAACCACCAGACTGGAGCAAACCATTTGAGATCATGTGTGACGCCAATGATTATGCTGTAGGAGCGGTTTTGGGACAAAAAGTTGGGAAATACAACGCCTCGCGTATTTTGAACGATGCCCAGCGGAATTATTCTACCAAAGTAATAAGTGTATTTTATACACTTAATTTTTATATGATTTTAATTATTAATTGTTTGTTTCGAGCAGATTTATGTGGGTGTTTTGTTGTTTTTGTGCTTGCAAAGAATTATTGAATTTATTTGGAAAAATGATGAAAAATGAGAATTTGTGAAGAAAAGAAGAAAAAGAAGAAAGAATAAAAGAAAGAAGAAAAGAAACGATTAGAAAAGAAGAAGGAATAGTATTGGGCTTCTTATTGGGCTTTAAAAGTCAGCGCTTGATTTAGCGCTAAAAAGAGAAGTGAGAAGAGCTAACGCGCAATGTTATGTTTCTGAGAGAATTGAGATTTCGAGTTGAAGGCGCGCCCGCGCCGTCTATTGAGCGTCCGCCCCGTTGCTGGATTGGAAAGTTTATTATTTCGGGTAATTAATTCTATGGGCTTTTTGAAGGGCTTTTGATGAGAAGTATAAAAGGAATTTTTTAGAGTCTTAATGAAGGAGGAGCCGCCACACACTCATAATACAGAAATCAGAGGGTTTGATCGTGTGATTTTTCTTGGAGATTTTTTGGAGCTTAACTGAAGAACGAAGACGGAGTTTGATAGTCTGGACACGGCGTCGACGACGGATTTGTTTCTTATCTTTTATTTAATTCTGAACATGTTTGGATTTATTATTTATTGTTTTCAGAATTTTATTACGAACTAATTTTTATAGTCTAGAGGTCGGATGAAACCTGGTGTAGACGCTTTCATGAATTTTTGATTTTATTGAATTGAATTTCTTCTAGATTAATTGTTTTTTCTAGAATTGATTGTCTTTTCAATTATCTGATCAATAATTGATTTGTTATATTTATTTGAAATCATTGCTCGGGAGAGGGGATTTTGAATAGGACATTAGAAAATACACTGTTAATTACGTATACAGCTCGGGAGAGTGTATGATTTTAACAGAGCTTTTAAAAAGAACATTGTTTTGTGATAGATCACTGCGATAAATTCTTAATAGGAATATTGGAATTGAATTGTAGTTGATAAACATTATTTGTTGCTCGGGAGAGGGAAATAATATACGTAAGTGTTCTTGGCTATTAACTGATTGGAATTCATGAAGATTAATTAATTAGGATTGATTGTTGTTGAAACCAGGTGAAATCTATACCTCTAGACCGTTTTTCTCTGATTGATTTTTAATCTGAAAGTTGTGTGCGTGCTTTTAAATCATCTGATTATTTATTTTATTGCAAAATTCTCAAAGTTTGACTTTCTAGATAAAGTTTTGATTATTCTAATTACAAGTATTAAATATTTTCATTTTACTCCCTGTGGGATCGATATCAGAATTATTCACTATATTAAAACTTGACACTCGTACACTTGCGAGGAAAATTTCACAACAAGTTTTTGGCGCCGTTGCCGGGGAGTAAATTTTGATTATTTTTTAGTCTTGTTACCAACTAGTCTAGATTTTAATTTAGAGTTTTTACTTTATTTTTTAAGTTACTAATTAATTTTTTCTTATCTTTTAATTGCAGTCTATGCGACGATCTAAAAGTGCTAACTCTCTACTGTTTGATCTGGAGATCGAGCGCACTGCACGTGCTTTAAGACGAGCTAGAAGAGAAGAAATTGAAAGAATGGCTGAACAAGAAGCAAATCAAGCTCCCCTAGTGCCTATTAGAGATCACTTCAGACCGACGATCCAGGCTCACTATTCTGGAATCGCTCGAGGAACTATCAATGCAAACAATTTTGAGCTGAAGCCTGCATTGATCAACATGGTTCAATAGAACCAATTTAATGGGAGCGCCACTACCGATCCTTATCTACACCTACGCACCTTTTTGGAGATAATCGATACGGTAAAAATTAATGGTGTATCTGAGGATCTTATACGCTTACGCTTGTTTCCGTTTTCTCTCAGGGATCAAGCCAGAAGTTGGTTGCAATCACTGCCGCTTGGAAGCATAACTACTTGGGAGGTGATGGCAGAAAAATTTCTTGCAAAATATTTTCCTCCTGCCAAAACCACCCAACTGAAGATCGAGATCAGCACCTTCCGGCAGATGGACACTGAACAGTTATACGAGGCATGGGAAAGGTATAAAGAATTATTAAGACGTTGTCCTAACCACAATTTTGCAGATTGGGAACAGATCGAGTGGTTTTACAACGGACTGAATGCGCCTACAAGGATGAATGTCGATTCTGCTGCTGGAGGTACTATATTTGCGAAGGATCATGTTCAGGCTTATGATATGTTGGAGGAGATGACAGTCAATAGTTTCCAATGGCCATCTGAGCGTATAGGAGTAAAGAAGCTAGCTGGAGTGTATGCAGTGGATCCTCTCACGTCCATCACTGCTCAATTATCGGCACTGACTACACAGGTAGCTACATTGAATAAAGTGAGTGTTGCAGAACTAGCAGGTGTGCGGAGTGCTATGGATGAATCTCACTATCATGAACAAGCCCAGTACATCAATCAAAGAGGTTATGGAGCTTTCAGAGGTAATCCTGTCCCTAATACTTACCATCCTAGCTTTCGAAATCATGAAGATTTTTCTTATGCTAACAATACTAATAAGGGTGATGGTAAGTTGTCTTTGGAGGATGTGGTTAGTACCTTTGTGCAGGAGTCAGGTAAGAGGATGGCAAGAACTGAGTCTCGCCTTGACAGCTTGGAGACACACATGGCCAACATGGGTGCTGTGTTGCAATCCATGGAAACCAGCATAGGGCAGTTGGCGAACGCACTGAAGGACAACAACCGCGGCCAGTTCCCTAGCAATACTGAGGTAAATCCCAAGGAGCAGTGCAATTCCATAGAGTTGCGGAGTGGAAAAAAAGTTGAAGTCCAAGAACCTGCGGTTGAAGAGAAGGAAGTCGAGAAGAAGGAGCCTGAACTGGAGCCGAAACCGATGTACAAGCCTCCACTTCCCTACCCACAGAGATTCAAGAAGAAAGCATTGGACGAGCAGTTCTCCAAATTCTTGGAGATTTTCAAGAAAATTCACATCAACATCCCCTTTGCTGATGCTTTAGAACAAATGCCGAACTATGCAAAATTCATCAAGGAGATGATGTCAAAGAAGAGGAGACTGCTAGAAAACGAGGTGGTCAAGCTAACTGAAGAGTGCAGTGCGGTGCTTCAAAAGAAAATGCCACAAAAGCTTAAGGATCCAGGGAGTTTTATTATTCCTTGTTCTATTGGTGGTTCTTATTTTAATAATGCACTTTGTGATTTAGTGGCCAGTATTAATTTAATGTCATTATCTATTTACAGGGCCTTGGAGTTGGGAGACATGAAATCGACTAAGATTTCATTGCAATTGGCGGATCGGAGCATTACATATCCCCTTGGTATTGTTGAAGATGTTCTAGTCAAGGTGGATAAATTCATATTCCCAGCGGATTTTTTAATTTTGGATATTGACGCAGATCATGGTGCTCCATTGATCTTTGGGAGACCATTCTTGGCCACGACGGATTCAAAAATTGAAGTGAAAAAGGGTGAATTGTCGATGGGTGTGGAGTGCGAACGAGTGATTTTTAATCTATTTATGAAAGCACCTAATCCACCCATCGAAGAATTATGCTTAATTGAACCGGTTGTGAAGTTGGAGAGCTGTCAAAGAGCTAATATTGCGGTTGAATCGTCAAAGAAGAAAGCGCCAAATTTACCACTAAAGAAGGCCACAACAAAGAGAGAAAAATTTAAAAGGCGGTTCGTGGAAATTATTTGGCGTGTCAAAGAGAAAGGGAAGATCTAACAACGGTGAAAGTCGGGCTGACTGAAAGAGTGGGTGCCCGGTGAGCCAACTTGTGGCTAAGGGCTTTGATGACTCTTTGAATAAACAATCTTTTGTTTAATATAATTTACACTTTTATTAATGGCAATGACTTTATCTTTCTTCATATTGTTATATTGTGATATACTATTGTTGTTTTGATAAAGACCTTGAATATACTATAGTGTATGTAAGATGTGGTAGAACATGGAGATGTCTATCATGAAACACATCTTATAGTCACTGTATATTCTAAACTGTTCCTAGTCGATTGAGCCATCCGATAATAAGGATAAGGATCGCTCGAGTTTGAGACTAGCATTTGCGATGCAGAGTACCACGTTTCATTGGTAAGGAACATAGAGATGTTCGAAGCATGCAAATGGATATTCATATGATGAATGATCGAACTACCCTATCCGGACTTTCCAAGTGGTTATCACTTATCGAGTGGATAAAGTCCGCGGTTTTGGTTGTACACCATTAGTCCTTACTACTTGAAACATCATTGAGACTCTATATGCTAGTACTGTGCTTTGACTCGTTTACCGACTCTATTGGGGTCATCAGGTGTCGGGATTGGGTACAGTTAACACATATAGGAGTCGATGCTTTGTTGTCAAGGATTCACCACATACTTGCGAGTGTGGATATCCTATGCGATCTGAGGAGATATTAGTGTGACGAATCTCTGGCCAGAGTACATGATGTGTTTTAAGAAATGGTTTCTCAGTAACACATGCGATGTCACTATTTGATCTTCATGATGTATTGCATAGTTATCGAATCTCGAACGACTCTCGATATACCAATGGTTGTTGATTCGATCGGGATATATGGATGAAGGGACCGTACTGTACGCTAACCAAAATCTATTGATTCTTGCAGGCACTATCAGTGATACCTAGGGAATCATGGGGCGATGTTGCTAGGAGCTCTTACCATGATTCGATGGGCAAGTCGGAAATTGTTGTTCCGAGTCACAAGGAGTTGTGAGCCCACGGCTAGCTGTATCCCTGAACCATTGAGGGTCACACAGAGTAATGGATTTTTAATCCCCGTTGAGATAGTTAAATTTAAAGAGTTAAATTTAATGAACAAAGAAGTTGGACTTCTTAATTATGAGTAGAGGAGTAAGATTTCCTAAAATGACATAGGGATGGACATTTTTGGAAACCACTGAATTCGGATTCAGAAAAATTTATCTTGACTTTAAAAGGTGCAGAAATGGTTTCTGTGCACATTGGTGAAATCGGTTTATCAATCGGAGTCACGATGAATTTTATATTAATTTCTGAACATGCGGGCTTTGCTTGTCGGGCTTGAACTTATGACTAATGGGCCCTAAGCTGTTAGTGGCCTACATTATAAATAAGTTATTGCAGTACAGAAATTACATAGAACAGGTCACAATTTTCGAAAACCCTAGTATTTTTCTCTCAATAGTGGCCGCCCCCTTTCTCCCCTCTGCTCGGAAAATCCAGTCTGTGAATTTTGAATTGCATTCTGGTTTAACGGATCAAATTCGTTAATCTCTTCGTAGAAACTTCTGATAGATTTTCTAGTGCAATCTATCAGAGGGATTAAATATCCGTTCGTGGACCTGATTGAAGAACAGTTCGTCCATCAGTTCCAGGGATATACAACAAGAGCAGAGCAATCTGTTGGTGTCCAAAATCTCGATTCGAGATTGAAGGTAAAAATTTATAATTGTTATTTAATTTTTACACACACAATTTAATCGTAAGGTTTTGATACCCACTATAGAATCGTTCCATATAAAATTTTTAAACTTCCGCTGCACCGGGTATCAATCCTGATTGATCTGATCGCCGCGTTCTCCAACAGTGGTATCAGAGACAGGTTGCTCAGATCAAGCGATTAAATTAATCGATTGTACAAAAATTTTTTAAGCCTCGGTTTTTGAAACAAAATAAATATTTAAAAATAATAAAAAAAAATTTCGGGCAAAAACCCGGGCAGCGATTGGATCGCTGCCCGGGGGGTAGCGATCGTCGCTGCCCCGGGCAGCGCACGACGCTGCCCTAGGGGAAGCCGGGCTGCCCGGCCCGAGCCCTAGGGGGGTGCGGGCAGCCCAGGAATTTCCCGGGCGGCCCGCGAAAAAAAATTATTTTTTAATTTTAAATTAAATTTTAATATGTTAAAATTCTATTTTTGGTCCGATCGAAAATTGTTTTTGATTGGTCCACGAGGCGTCGGATCGAATTGTTCGAGTCCGAAAATTTTAAAATTGATTTTTGGATAAATTTGAATTTTTGGAAAATTTAAATATTTTATCCGTTAAATTGAATTTTGAAATTAATTATTTTTGGTACAATTGATGATAAGATATGATCTTATGGAAATATTGAGTAAAATATGATTTTATGTATAAAATTGGATTTTATAGATAAAATATGATTTAATTTGATAAAAAGATAAAATATGATTTTGTATGTAAAATAAGATTTTATATATGAAATATGATTTTATCCTTTTAAATTTAAATTGCCATTGCATGTTATCCAATAAATTAATTTTGAATTAAATGTTATTGGATAAGGATGATCGATTGCCATGACCAATTTTGTAGGTGTATGTTAGGAATTTACATTTATTTTTATTGTTGTTGGATTTATTAATGGGCCTGGTTTATGGCCCAATATGAATTGTCATATGTAATAAAAGTGGGCTTGGTTTATGGCCCGTTCCCACCCCTTAAAAATGTATCCCCTACTTGTCATTGTTATTTATTGTAAATACATTAGATTTAGTGGGAGATCAAGATTTGAAGATGGAGGTGGGCCCAGCAGACAATAAAGACAGAAGAAATGTAAATTGGAAGCAAAATGTAATAGGATTGCATTGCATACTGCATATTACCTAGGATTGGACTAAGACTCGTGATTGGCAACCACGGGTCGATTAGAAATGGAATCGATCATCCTATATAATATGTGATATTATTGTTGTATGCATGTTTTAGACAAAATTGTGTGAATCCGGCAAGCATACAAAATTTTAAAATGATGAGACAAATTTTCATAATTAAAATCCCTCATTTTAAATATGATTTAAAATTGATATCAAGATAAATAAAGAAAATTTAAATTTGTTTAAATGTTCCTACCTTCCATCAACGATCAATGTATGAGATGCTACCCGCGGATACGGTTCGGCTCATATTATTGGGGGGGCCCATTCATCGGAAAACTGTACATTGGATCGACACATGTTGTAAGTTGGGTGGAACTCCCATGGGATCGGCTCATATTATTGGGGGATCCACATGGCGATCGTCCATCACAACTTAATATTGATGGGTCATCTTGACATGTCACAATAATCGGCGTCATATTATTGGGCCCTTATTGGACATGAGGTAAACACGTGGAGGTTGCTTTGGAAGCAATTGGGCTCTACCTTTTGAAAATTATGGTTGGCTGATATTATTCGGGACCATAGTTTGTCAATTGGACTCCATGTTCTCACTAAGGAAAACAGTTTCCCGTTTTCACTAGAGGGTAGTGAAATCGTTAAAATAGTGGGAGTGAGATTCATAAAATAAATTTCGCCTATTTTATGTCTTAGTAAATTGCTTAAACAATCACTGATATTTGTCTGTTTCTTTTCAGTATTTCATAAATATGAATTCGCGTAATCTACTTTTCTCGATCCTCGAACAAAATAAGTTGACTGGCGCAAACTATACGGAATGGTTCCGTAAGTTGAAGATTGTCTTGACTTCGGAGAAGATGCTCTACGTGTTAGAAAAATCTCCTCCGAAGGAAGCACCAGCTGACATAAGTCCGGAAGAGTTAGCCAAACTTGATACATGGTGGGACCATGATATCAAGGCCAAATGCTATATGCAAGCCTCGATGTCTGATGAACTCCAGAGGCGATTTGAGGACACCGTGAATGCTGCTGACATTCACGTACAACTCAAGGAACTTTTTGGGGCTCAATCGAGGGCTGAAAGGTTCGCTACTGTAAAGGAGCTAATGACGTGTCGCATGCGTGAAGGGACTTCGGTCCGTGATCATGGGGTATGAGTGATTTGGCTCATACAGAAGTTGGTAACCCTTGATTTGGTGTTGGAGCATGAAATCAACGTGGACTTACTACTTCTGTCTCTTCCTTCTTCGTTTGACGGATTTGTGGTGAATTTCAATATGAACAAGATAGAGGCCTCTCTTGAAGAGATGGTCAATATGCTTGTGACATATGAATCCACATTAAAGAAGGATAAACCGGCTTTCTTGGTGGGCTCCTCTTCTTCTGCTAAGAAGGGGCCAAGTATAAAGGGTAAGAAACGTTCTGCCCCACCCAAGAAAATCGAACCCGAGAAGAAGTACAAGACAAAGGCTTCAAACATGGAAAAATCCAAGGATGTTTGCCATTACTGCAAGAAGCCCGGTCATTGGAATTGTAACTGCAAGGAATATCTAGAGCAGTTGCGAATTGCGAAGGGTATGTTCTATATTGAAATAAATGTTTCACTTAATACTACTTCTTGGGTATTGGATACCGGATGTGGATCTCACATTTGCAATGATTTGCAGGTGATGACAAGAAGTCGCAGGCTTAGAATGGGTGAGACCCAGCTGAGGCTCGGAAATGGTTCCAGAGTTGAAGCTAAAGCTGGGGGAGATATTTATTTAATTTTGCAGAACGGTTTTAAGTTACTTTTGAGAGATGTTTTATTTGTTCCGGATTTGATTAAAAACATTATTTCTGTTTCTATGCTTGATAGAGATGGTTATTCTTGCAATTTTGTGAATGGGAATTGCAATATTTACAAGAATGAATGTTTGATTGGAAATGGATAACTTGAAAATGATCTATATAACTTAAAACTAAAAGACGTTCCAATAAATTATGTTGATAAACCGGCAACAACAAACAAAAGGAAAATCGATAGCCAAAACCCGGCAAACTTTTGGCACGCTAGGCTAGGTCATATTTCCTCAAGGAGGATGAACAAGCTAGTGGGAGAGGGCATGTTTGATATGTCTGATATTAACTCTCTACCTACTTGTGAATCCTGCCTAAAAGGGAAAATGACTAAATCTCCTTTTAAGGGGAAACCTGAGCGTAGTCAAAATCTGTTGGATTTGATCCATACAGATGTTTGTGGTCCATTTAGAGTTGGTACTCAATATGGTCACACCTACTTCATTACCTTTACTGATGATTATTCGAGGTATGAGTATTTATATTTAATGAAATATAAGTCTGAAGCGTTTGAAAAGTTCAAAGAATTTAAGGCTGAAGTAGAAAACAAGCTAGGTAAAAGTATTAAAGCACTTCGATCGGATCGAGGTGGAGAATACTTAAGTACCGAGTTTTTGGACTATCTAAAAGAGAATGGGATTCTCTCTCAGTGGACTCCTCCTATGACACCACAGCTTAATGGTGTATCGGAGCGTCGTAATCGAACTTTGTTGGACATGGTTCGATCCATGATGAGCTTCACTGAGCTTCCACCTTCGTTTTGGGGCTATGCGCTTGAAACGGCGGTATTGGGTTACACATCCATGGGAAGCGAGCATAAGGTATGCAAGCTTCAGAGATCAATTTATGGTCTAAAACAAGCATCAAGAAGTTGGAACCAGAAATTTGATGAAACAATAAAGGATTTTGGTTTCATCAAGAACCCGGAGGAACCATGCGTGTACAAGAAAGTAGTTAAGGATGCTGTGACATTCTTAGTACTTTATGTTGATGACATCCTACTCATTGGGAATGACGTAGGGATGTTGCAGTCAACAAAGATATGGTTATCAGGTAGATTCTCGATGAAGGATTTGGGTGAGGCATCCTATATTCTAGGGATACAGATCTATAGAGATAGATCTAAAAGAATGATAGGACTCACTCAATCAACCTACATCGACACCATATTGAAACGGTTTTCAATGGATGGGTCCAAGAGAGGACATATACCCATGTGTCATGGAGTTTCTCTATCCAAGTCTATGTGTCCCAAGACGGATGAAGAGATAGAGAAAATGACACATGTACCATATGCGTCAGCCATAGGTAGTATCATGTATGGGATGATATCTACCAGACCGGATGTAGCATTTGCTCTGAGTGTCACGAGCAAATATCAAGCTAATCCCGATCAAATGCATTGGAAAGCCGTGAAGGACATTCTTAAGTACTTACGAAGGACTAAGAATATGTTCATGGTATATGGAGGAAGAGAACTAAAATTGGAAGGCTATACCGACTCTAGCTTCCAAAGTGACGTGGATGACTCGAAGTCAACCTCTGGATTTGTGTTCATGCTCAATGGCGGTGCTGTCTCTTGGAAGAGTTCCAAGCAGGACACCACAGCGGATTCCACCACTGAGGCAGAATACATTGCAGCATCAGCTGCTAAAGAGGCCGTTTGGATGAGGAATTTCGTCCAAGAGTTGGGCGTCATTCCTGAAGTTGTTGGTCCAGTCCCGGTGTACTGTGACAACACGGGTGCCATTGCTCAGGCAAAGGAACCAAGGTCTCATCAAAGATCCAAACACGTACTGAGAAAATACCACATCATCCGGGAGATTGTGGAAAGAGGAGACATCACTGTCGAAAGAGTGGCCTCTGCAGACAATATCGCTGATCCACTTACTAAGCCCTTGCCAGGACCATTATTTGACAAACATCGCGAAGCAATGGGTCTACGTAGTATGACTAGTTGGCTTTAGGGCAAGTGGGAGATTGAAAGAGTGGGTGCCCGGTGAGCCAACTTGTGGCTAAGGGCTTTGATGACTCTTTGAATAAACAATCTTTTGTTTAATATAATTTACACTTTTATTAATGGCAATGACTTTATCTTTCTTCATATTGTTATATTGTGATATACTATTGTTGTTTTGATAAAGACCTTGAATATACTATAGTGTATGTAAGATGTGGTAGAACATGGAGATGTCTATCATGAAACACATCTTATAGTCACTGTATATTTTAAACTGTTCCTAGTCGATTGAGCCGTCCGATAATAAGGATAAGGATCGCTCGAGTTTGAGACTAGCATTTGCGATGCAGAGTACCACGTTTCATTGGTAAGGAACATAGAGATGTTCGAAGCATGCAAATGGATATTCATATGATGAATGATCGAACTACCCTATCCGGACTTTCCAAGTGGTTATCACTTATCGAGTGGATAAAGTCCGCGGTTTTGGTTGTACACCATTAGTCCTTACTACTTGAAACATCATTGAGACTCTATATGCTAGTACTGTGCTTTGACTCGTTTACCGACTCTATTGGGGTCATCAGGTGTCGGGGTTGGGTACAGTTACAACACATATAGGAGTCGATGCTTTGTTGTCAAGGATTCACCACATACTTGCGAGTGTGGATATCCTATGCGATCTGAGGAGATATTAGTGTGACGAATCTCTGGACAGAGTACATGATGTGTTTTAAGAAATGGTTTCTCAGTAACACATGCGATGTCACTATTTGATCTTCAAGATGTATTGCATAGTTATCGAATCTCGAACGACTCTCGATATACCAATGGTTGTTGATTCGATCGGGATATATGGATGAAGGGACCGTACTGTACGCTAACCAAAATCTATTGGTTCTTGCAGGCACTATCAGTGATACCTAGGGAATCATGGGGCGATGTTGCTAGGCGCTCTTACCATGATTCGATGGGCAAGTCGGAAATTGTTGTTCCGAGTCACAAGGAGTTGTGAGCCCACGGCTAGCTGTATCCCTGAACCATTGAGGGTCACACAGAGTAATGGATTTTTAATCCCCGTTGAGATAGTTAAATTTAAAGAGTTAAATTTAATGAACAAAAAAGTTGGACTTCTTAATTATGAGTAGAGGAGTAAGATTTCTTAAAATGATATAGGGATGGACATTTTTGGAAACCACTGAATTCGGATTCAGAAAAATTTATCTTGACTTTAAAAGGTGCAGAAATGGTTTCTGTGCACATTGGTGAAATCGGTTTATCAATCGGAGTCACGATGAATTTTATATTAATTTCTGAACATGCGGGCTTTGCTTGTCGGGCTTGAACTTATGACTAATGGACCCTAAGCTGTTAGTGGCCTACATTATAAATAAGTTATTGCAGTACAGAAATTACATAGAACAGGTCACAATTTTCGAAAACCCTAGTATTTTTCTCTCAATAGTGGCCGCCCCCTTTCTCCCCTCTGCTCGGAAAATCCAGTCTGTGAATTTTGAATTGCAGTCTGGTTTAACGGATCAAATTCGTTAATCTCTTCGTAGAAACTTCTGATAGATTTTCTAGTGCAATCTATCAGAGGGATTAAATATCCGTTCGTGGACCTGATTGAAGAACAGTTCGTCCATCAGTTCCAGGGATATACAACAAGAGCAGAGCAATCTGTTGGTGTCCAAAATCTCGATTCGAGATTGAAGGTAAAAATTTATAATTGTTATTTAATTTTTACACACACAATTTAATCGTAAGGTTTTGATACCCACTATGGAATCGTTCCATATAAAATTTTTAAACTTTCGCTGCACCGGGTATCAATCCTGATTGATCTGATCGCCACGTTCTCCAACACTAACGACTATAAACCAAGCGCTACTTGGGAGGCAACCCAAGCATTTTATTTTATTTTTAGTTTATTTAATTTTTGTTATTTAATTGTTTTAGTAATTTTTTTTAATTTTTTTTTTAAATTTTTGACCTTAATTTTTCTTAATTTCAAAAAATTTGCAGGCTCCAAAAATCTCAAATTCGAGCAAGAGGCGCGCCCGCCCCATTTATGGGAGCACCCGCGCCTTACCTGGACGAAAGTGGAGTTATTTTGCGTCTTAAAGGAGCGCCCGCGCCACTCCTGCCGAGCGCTCGCGCTTCTTCTGCGCCACACTGATGCACCAACCACGCATGCTATAGCGCTAACGCACTCCCAAAGGGCGCTTACCTTCACGCTATCGCGCATCACACGCCAACATCCATCCCTCTTTAGCACGAGCCAAAGCGCTATCGCCCAGCTTTCTCTCCATCCGCGCCAGCACTTACGCTATTGCGCATCCCACTCTCATATGCGCATCTTCCCTCCTCCTCCAAGCGCTATCGCGCCCCTCAACCCACCAACAGCGTTGCCCAAAGAGCTAACGCGCAAACAAGACATCCTCTTCTGCGCGAGACTAATCGCGCATCTTTTCCCTCTTTCAGGCATGTTATCAGCTGCTACATCATCTGCGATTCATTATGCCATAAGCTCCTACCAGCTACTGCACGTCTTATGCAAACCATTTTCATATATGCTCCCTCATGCGCTTCACTAGCTGCTACATCGCCATGCACAGCTTCCATCTGTGCAGCAAACCATGCGAAAAAGTGCAGCCTCCTGATCTCCTCCAAGAGCAAGCAAGCATATCAACAGCGCAGGTACAATGCACTAAGAAGCTTCACCATCCATGCGAGCAAGATCTCAGAGCGTGCAAGTTACTTAACCACCCAACATCATGCTCGTTAGCTGCTCTATATCATGCAATGTCAAATTTTTGCAAGATCATTTGGATGTTCATGTGATATGGAGATGATTTTGCTAACGCCGAGTACTGATGCTCGGTGTCGAAGGTACGCGTCCCGTGTCCCTTGTGCTTTTATTGTTTTTAATCATTAGGGACAATGATTATATTAAGTTTGGGGGGAAGAATTAGTTGAGTGTTGTTGTGCTTAATAGATAATTTTTTTTTGAGTTGAGTTGAGTTGAAAAGAAGTCGAGAAAGAAATGGATTCATGGCTGATGAAAAATTTTTGTGCTATAATTGAAATCCATGATTGTCTACCTATCTGACAAATATTATTGAAAAAAAAATGGAACCAATTAGATGAATAATTTCCTATATACTCTGTGATTAATACTTGAATCTGGTTTTTGAGACATACAGACATAGATATGATTGAGGCATTGTTTGAAATTTTTGGGCCTACTTTTTATTGAATTTATCCTTAGGTGCCCATTTGAGCTACACTTGTATATTAGTACATTGAGGTACGAGAAATCTGATATTTGTTGAAAATCATCTTTAACTGCTGATGATTATTTTTTCTGCACTGATTGATATTTGTATGAATTAATTGTGGATTGAGACTTGTCTAGAACTAGTTCGAACACTCTTCGAGCCGAAATACGGGCAAAAACTGAGATTAGGGATGATTTAGGCAATTTTTCTGAATGAGTTTGAGCCTTTCAAGCTACCTATTACTATTTTATCCATAGTACCTTGTTTGAGCTTTATTGAAAATCGAATGGCATGCGTGTAAACGTGTGATAAAACCCCCATTCGTCATTATTTCAAGGTCCTACATTGACTACCTGAATAGCCTATACACTATTTCCTACCTTTAAGGGAGTAATTTTAATGCTAAAATGTTTTATGCTCCTAGTTTTATTTGTGAGAAAAAGGATTGGTGTGGTGGTGAATTGAGAAGAAAAAATGAAAAGAGGTAGTAGGAAAGAAAAAAAAATGTGGTAGAGAGTTGAAAAAGTTCTGAAAAGAAGAGTTGTGAAAAAGTTGAGAAATGAAGTGAATTGAAATAGAAGTGAAATTGTGAATGAAAAAGGAGTCGTAATTGAGTTTGATAATGATAAATTACTCCTTATTTTTGAATTCTTATCCTTCATTTGTAGCCGTGAGCCAGACCTTACATTATAAGCTGAATAAGTCCTAGTGACCGAGTCTCAGTTGCCTAATATACTAGTGGAAAAGAGTTGCGAGAATTTAGCCTATGGACTGTTGATTGATGCTTTTAATGATTATGAATTTTGATCTAAACACTTACACACTATTATTCTTTGCATTTACCTATTTGTGAGTGTTTTTTATTAATATCCTATATTTGATCCTATGCTATCCTTGAAAAGTCCTCATGATCTAAGAATGTTTGAATTGAATTTGGAGAATGATATTTTGAACTTGAGTTGCGGAGATTGTGAGTTTATGCGGTTATTTTGTTCTGGCTGAAACTTTCAAGTGTTAGTAGGTTGGATATGATTGGATTTGATATTTTTGAAATCATTGATGAGGCCATTGTTCCATAATATTTCTTGACTATTCTTGTTGGTTTTTGATAGAATGAGTTTTTGGAATTTAATAGTTTTGCTCGGGACTAGCAAAAGTCTAAGTTTAGGGGTATTTGATAAGTGTATTTTATACACTTAATTTATATATGATTTTAATTATTAATTGTTTGTTTCGAGCAGAATTATGTGGGTGTTTTGTTGTTTTTGTGCTTGCAGAGAATTATTGAATTTATTTGAAAAAATGATGAAAAATGAGAATTTGTGAAGAAAAGAAGAAAAAGAAGAAAGAATAAAAGAAAAAAGAAAAGAAACGATTAGAAAAGAAGAAGGAATAGTATTGGGCTTCTTTTTGAGCTTTAAAAGTCAGCGCTTGATTTAGCGCTAAAAAGAGAAGTGAGAAGAGCTAACGCGCAATGTTATGTTTCTGAGAAAATTGAGATTTCGAGTTGAAGGCACGCCCGCGCCGTCTATTGAGCGTCCACCCCGTTGCTGGATTGGAAAGTTTATTATTTCGGGTAATTAATTCTATGGACTTTTTGAAGGGCTTTTGATGAGAAGTATAAAAGGAATTTTTTAGAGTCTTAATGAAGGAGGAGCCGCCACACACTCATAATACAGAAATCAGAGGGTTTGATCGTGTGATTTTTCTTGGAGATTTCTGGAGCTTAACTGAAGAACGAAGACGGAGTTTGATAGTCCGGACACGGCGTCGACGACGGATTTGTTTCTTATCTTTTATTTAATTCTGAACATGTTTGGATTTATTATTTATTGTTTTCAGAATTTTATTATGAACTAATTTTTATAGTCTAGAGGTCGGATGGAACCTGGTGTAGACGCTTTCATGAATTTTTGATTTTATTGAATTGAATTTCTTCTAGATTAATTGTTTTTTCTAGAATTGATTGTCTTTTAAATTATCTGATCAATAATTGATTTGTTATATTTATTTGAAATCATTGCTCGGGAGAGGGGATTTTGAATAGGACATTAGAAAATACACTGTTAATTACGTATACAGCTCGGGAGAGTGTATGATTTTAACAGAGCTTTTAAAAAGAACATTGTTTTGTGATAGATCACTACGATAAATTCTTAATAGGAATATTGAAATTGAATTGTAGTTGATAAACATTATTTGTTGCTCGGGAGAGGGAAATAATATACGTAAGTGTTCTTGGCTATTAATTGATTGGAATTCATGAAGATTAATTAATTAGGATTGATTGTTGTTGAAACCAGGTGAAATCTATACCTCTAGACCGTTTTTCTCTGATTGATTTTTAATCTGAAAGTTGTGTGCGTGCTTTTAAATCATCTGATTATTTATTTTATTGCAAAATTCTCAAAGTTTGAATTTCTAGATAAAGTTTAGATTATTCTAATTACAAGTACTAAATATTTTCATTTTACTCCCTGTGGGATCGATATGACTTTCTAGATAAAGTTTAGATTATTCTAATTACAAGTACTAAATATTTTCATTTTACTCCCTGTGGGATCGATATCTGAATTATTCACTATATTAAAACTTGACACTCGTACACTTGCGAGGAAAATTTCACAACACAAAGAAAAGGAGCTTTTGGCTGTAGTTTTTGCTTTAGAGAAATTTCGTTCTTATTTACTTAGCGCTAAAGTTGTTGTGTATTCTGATCATGCAGCTCTTCATTTTCTGATGGCGAAGAAAGAGGCGAAGCCAAGATTGATATGATGGATACTATTCTTGAGTGAATTTGATGTGGAAACAAAGATTAAAGGGGAACAGAAAATCGAGTAGCTGACCACTTGAGCCGTCTGGTTCACATTGATGAGGAGCTGAGCTTGCGCGAAGAATTTCCTAATGAACAACTATTTGCGGCGAGCACAATATTACCATGTCTGCGCATATTGTAAATTATTTAGTTACTAATGGGTTTCCCTCTGAATTTTTCAAAGCGCAGAGAGATAAGATTCGAAGAAATTCTAAGTACTTTGTTTGGGATGACCCATACTTATGGAAACCCTGCGCCGATCAAGTGATATGAAGATGTGTCCTGATAGTCGTGTTTTGTTTGCATATTTTGTTGTTATTTTGTTGGTAGTTTGCATGCATTTAATTGTGTTTGTTCATGTTTTATCTTAGTTTTGTCTTTTGCATTCATTTATATTCATAACATACTCCCGGGTTTAATGTGTAGGAGATTTCAAGATGAAGAAAACGAAGGCAGAATATTGGTTTTTTCCATGCGATCGATCCCCCGAACTCAATAGGATCAAGCGAGGTATCCGGATTATGAAGGTAGAATTTTTCATATTTCCATGCGATCGATCGCACGTACTCAGCAGGATCGAGCGTGGGCCGAGAAGTTGAAAACAGAGAAACACATATTTTCACGCGATCGATCGGACGTACTCCACGCGATCGAGCGCGCGGGCCTGTTAGGGAATGATTTTTTAATTTTGGAAATTTTGTTATTTTGGACTCTAGGTTTTATTAGACTCTTAATTCCGTTTTTAAGGATTATTATCAGATTTCGAGACTTTCTCTTGGAGGCTAGGTTTTGTTCCTCAATTTCTTCTCTAGTTTTCTTCCTTTCTTTGAATTTTTATTGATTTGGTGATGAATCGCTGTAGCTAAACCTTTTAATACTTGGTTGAAGGAGACGAAACCTTGATATATTTTATTCATGAGATTCGATTCGTAGTGTTAAATCTTTATTAAGTATCAATCTTTGATCTGTTTGATTTCATGTTTGTATGAGAGATTTTAGGATTGGCCATCTTAGAGTTTTGTATTGCGAACGATAGCTAAATTAGAATTCAAATACGTAATTATTTGAACAATCTAATTTGCGAAGCAACTACGTTTGATATTTTCTGCTGTTGAGTTTATTAAATCGTAGGATCAATTATTGACTAGGCTAAATACAACCGCTGGTGTTTGTGTTGTCTAGGTTCGTCAGGTTTACTAGTTTGAATGCTACCGTGGATTTAAATCTAGATTGTTGTTATCGGGTTAATTCATTGGTAAGGGTTAATTTAGAATGTTGTTTTCTAATTAACTAAAATTATTGTGAAACAGGAATTTAGTTTTCAGTGACGAATATTTAATAGGACTAATTATTTTTAGGGAATCGATGATTGAATGAATGAATATCAAGGGTGTAGTCGACCGATACCAAGTCTCGTTTCTTATTGATTTCTCCAAGTTTATTATTCAATCTTGCATGTTAGTGAATTTTAATTGTTTAAAATTTTCAGTAGTTAATCTCAAACTTCAAAACCCCATTTTATTTATTTAGAACACATTAAATTTACCTTTCCTCGTGGGAACGATCCCTACTCACACTACTGCATTATTTGTTTATCTTATTGAGTCGGATAATTTGGGTGTGACACGATTAAGCGCTACCAAATTTTGGCGCCGTTGCCGGGGATCGGTGTTAATTTATTGTGTTCCTTTTCTTTTTGTTTTGTTTTGATTAATCTCACTCTCTTCTCTTTTCTTTGTTCCTAGTTCTCTCTAGTTCATGATTTCAGGTGATCTTGCTGACGAAGACTTTCTCTACGATCCGGAAATTGAAAGGACTTTGCATAGGCGAAGGAGAGAACTTCGTAGGCAACAGCAAGAAGCCGCTGCTCGAGCTGCTTTTCCGGAAGAAGAAGAAATGGCTGCTAATGCTAACCTGAGTCTTAGACAATTGGGCACTCCTGATCCCAATCAACAACCTTTATGCATTACTTTTCCTACATTAGAAAACAATGCTACTTTTGAGCTTAAATCTGGATTAATTCACTTACTACCTTCCTTTCATGGTCTTGCAGGTAAGGATCCAAATAAACACTTGATGGAGTTTCACGTGGTCTGCACGAGTATGAAACCCCATGGGGTGACAGAGGAGAAAATTCAGCTGAGAGATTTTCCTTTCTCTTTGAAGAGTGCTGCTAAGGATTGGCTATACTACTTACCCTCTGGATCCATCACAACTTGGACGGAGATGAAAAGAACCTTCCTGGAGAAATACTTTCCAGCCTCTAGAGCTGCGAACATCCGGAAGGAAATCTATGGGATCAAGCAATACTTCGAAGAATCACTGCATGAATACTGGGAGCGGTTCAAGAAGCTTTGTGCTAGCTATCCGCAACATCAGATAAGTGAAAATCAATTGATCCAATTTTGCTATGAAGGTTTGTTACCTCATGACAGGAGTATGCTAGACGCAGCCAGTGGAGGAGTTTTTGTGGACAAAACTCCGGTACAGGCAAGAAATTTAATAGAGAACATGGCTGCCAATTCTCAACAATTTGGCACTATCAGGAATGAGCATCCACCAAGGAAGAACAACGAGGTAAATGTCTCTTCCCTTGAACAACAATTAATTGAATTGACAACTCTTGTGCGTCAGATGGCTGTAGGGAATGGACAGACTGCAAAGGCATGTGGGATTTGTGCTGCAATGGGACATGCTACTGATACATGTCCCACACTTCAAGAAGAACCAGTTGAACAGGTCAATGCTACTGGAGGATTTCCTGGATCACCCAGAGGAAATATGATCCATACTCCAACACATACAATCCTGGTTGGAAGGATCATCCAAATCTAAGATATGGGAATCCTCAAGAAAATCAATCGGGGCCTCAAGCACCACCACATAATCAAAATTATAGGCCGCCGTATCCTCAAGAGCAACATCAGCATCCTCAGATTCCAAGCCCGGGTGAGTTCCTTGAAAATATTGTTAAGGATCTTGCAACTAACACTGCAGCCTTTCAACAGGAAACAAGAGAAAGTATCCAAAACATGAACACCCAGATGGGACAGCTCGCAACCGCCATTAACAAGCTAGAAGCACAGCATTCCAATGCTTTACCATCTCAAACAATTCCAAACCCAAGATAAAACGCAAGTGCAATCACTCTAAGAAATGGGAAGGAGTTTAAGATCAAGGAAAAAGAAGTGGAGGCTTCACCCAAGGAGAAACCGCAAGAAGAGTCGAAATCGACTGATGGAGAAGCATCCAAGGAGGAAGCGCCAAGAGGTAAGTTTCCTCCACTTTCTGAATATAAGTCTGTTGCCCCTTTTCCCTTAGCACTAAAAGAGTCTAGAAAAGATGAAGGGATAAAGGATCTATATGAGAATTTTCGTAGATGTGAGGTGAATATTCCGCTATTAGATGCTATTAAGCAGGTGCCTCGATACGCGAAGTTCTTGAAAGAACTGTGCACAGCCAAGAGGAAACAGACATTTAAGGGTTGTCAAAAAGTGGAACTTGGTGAGAATGTATCTGTGACGACCCGAGTTCTAATCTCTCATTTAATCAAATCATCATAATTAAATAGTCAAGGAGTCAAAGACTAAACAAAGTAATTTTTTTTTTTTTTTAAAATCAGAGCACCTCGCTCGATCGGTAAAAAGTTACCGATCGAGAGAGCACAAAGGCCCAACTCTCGGGTTCAACAAAATGGTGGCCTCGCTCGATCTGCAACAATTCACCGATCGAGCGAGCCACAATCTTCAAGTTTTCTGTCCCTGCAATAATGGCCTCGCTCGATCCGTGATAATTCACCGATCGAGCGAGAGCATTTTCCAGAAAAAGAACAGAAGAACTTTTGCTGTCAAAAACGAGTTCTTTCATGCATTTTTCATCCAATATTAACTCATACAAAACCTATTCAAATATCATAAGCCAACATGCATTCTCACATGATAAAGTTGATAGAATTGAATCATCACAATGCCTTAAAATCATCTCAATATAAACACATGAACCATAGAAGATTCATTATGATATAAAAACATTAAGCTACCACAACATGTTGTC
Source organism: Henckelia pumila (assembly GCF_033568475.1). Taxonomy (NCBI): domain Eukaryota; kingdom Viridiplantae; phylum Streptophyta; class Magnoliopsida; order Lamiales; family Gesneriaceae; genus Henckelia; species Henckelia pumila. The sequence continues at coordinate 169,097,578 of NC_133122.1, forward strand.
TCAAGGATTTACACATCTTTCCAAATCCTATATACATAAACAAGACAACAACTTATTATCAACAAATCTTGGTACAAGTAGCTATAACATAATCATGTTTATGACATTCAACTCTAACATAGACAGCTCACAATCATCTAAACTCGGATCATCACGCTATTCTTCTCATCCCTTGTCCTTAAAGTTCGCTTTTGCCCGGTTCCACTCCCGCCTATTGTCATGACACATACAACACAACAATAGCCGGATAACTCCGGTGAGAAATAGATTTCCCAGTATAAGCAACATATAGCATGCTATCAAGTTCAAGTGTAATTACTATCATAATTAATTCATAAAGATATTCATGAACCACAATACATGCTATAATTCAAAGCATATAACAAAGCATGCTATATATCAAAGCGTAGCACAAAAACATGCTATATTCAAAGCATAGCATAATCAACCACACAAAGTCATCTATCAAATCTAAGTAGTGTCTTAGTCTTGACTCTACTTTTGTTTTTGTATGACTTCTTGATCTTGACTCTTAGTCTTAACTCTAAACCAAGACTTGACTATTTTCTCAACTCTCATCTAGGGATCCCGGTTTGAATGAGAACGCAACAAATCTCCCACCTACTCTCCCATTCGAGGTGGCGGTACGTTCTTATTCCCAAACTTTGGTCCACTATATCGATCTTCGATCATAGGAGTCGATATACTCCTAAGCATATCGATACAAGTCCAAACATTCGGTAATTTGGCACATCTGACTTCCTAAGACATGGCACATCCGCCTTCAACTCTTTAAGATCTAGTGGCTTATCACGATGCAACCAATTCTAGAAGCATTAATCTAAGCCACCTACAAGAGACAAGCTAATCTAGCAAGGAAAGGCAATAGACTTATCTATCTATGCCATCATCTATCTCATACAATTCATCTATCAATTAAACAATCAAGAACATATATCTATGGACTTGAAAATAAATCAATTCCAACAAAAAACAAATAAGTATGTGGTTTAGGGAAACTCAAGTCAATCTAACTCGAGTTATATTTCCCGTGGTTCGATGTTGGTTTATACCTTTCTTGTCTTGGTTTCAAGCTCTTCAAAGCTATCAAACTCTGCTCCCAAATCTGGTCAATCCATATAACATACCCTTGTGTCAAAATCTGCTCAAACTTCAACCCAACTTCAAGGCAAAAAGGCTACAAACCTTGTTCTTTCTTCTACCGGTTTCGAAGTCGGGATTCTTGATTTGACGTCTCTTGATTGTAAACTGAAATCATAACATATTTATCAAGGAAACATCATATTTAATCATGTTAATGGAAGCTCAAGTATACGAGACCAAAACAGTTTCAATTCCGAAACCGACGGAGTAACGGTACAAAACCGGTAACCGAAACTAACTTCTATCAACTCTAACATTCATATCAGCTTCAAATACATCTTATAACAGCTGAAGATCATCATATATCAGCATAATCAAAGGTTATAATCTCGAAATAAATGCTGGAAAATTCATAATAATTGCATACGACATTCAATCTTCAACCCGACTTCATTATAACACACCATAGAAGTTCAACAACATCAATTCATAATCACATCTGATCTCTGCCATTTTCGAATTCTTAAACCATGATTAAAGATGCAAAAACTTACATCAAATCGAAGGCCTCATTGCAAGGATTCCAAAACACTTTCCGGAATCAAAATCGGATAACCGGAACTCAAGATATTGCGATTTGAAGATGAAGAATGAACTTGATTTCCTTTCCCTTCCTCTCTCGGTTTCTCTTCTGATTTTCTGATGAATAAGTTGAATCACACGTGAATACCTTTCAAAATAACAAGTGTCCCACTAAAAATAAGAATTTTGCACTTTGGCCCCTCAAATCTCCAATAATTGCAATTTGGTCCTCAGCCTTTAATTTAATTCAATTTCAATCCTAAATAATTTAAGAATATTAGAATTTAAATCAAAACTCTAAATATTCCCAAATTAAATATACTCGGATTAAAATTAAATAATTTCCGGATTAACTCAATTAATTCCGGGCCTTACAATTCTCCCCCTCTAAGATCGGATTTCGTTCTCGAAATCTCTTGCAATCTATACGCACATAAGATATAGAATAGGAGAAATACTGAATAAGAACTCAGATCAGGAGAATAACTCAGAATAACCCTGACTCATATCAGATTCATCTTCTCAATAACTTCTTCAGTTCTACGACGAATCCACTGATTCAAATCTGAGTTGCTTTTCTTCCTTATCAAATAGTCATATCATTTGCTCGACATAGATTAATGTCTTGTCAAACTCAATTCCATCTGACTGAAGTACATAAGCAGTCCCATTCTAATATGTCGCGAATATTAGATAGACATGGAGGAAATAAAATTCAACAGACAAGATTTCCTACTTCTTCAGAAGTGTCATCGGATTCAACAATTTTCGGAGATAATAGTCGTCGCTTGTTAAATCAAACAATACATTCAAAATCAAAGAATTCACAAACATACTCAATCTCCCTGTTCAAAACACAAAATCGGTGTCTAATCTGCGTATGTTTTGCTTCTCGATCATCAACTATCTTCATTCTGTTCTGAAAAAGCTTCTCGTTCTCTACCTTCATTGCGACACATAAAAAAACAATCTGATAGCTGTTCCAGAAATTACCATCTCCAAGTGGCAATATTAGTCAGCTAATACCAAATCAGGTATTAGGATTCTGAGCATCTCCTCAACTTTTGGATAGTCAATTCAGACAATCCATCGATAAGAGGATGGTAGAATGGAATCACATACAACCAATTACTCAAAAATATCTGACAATCGATGCCACAGTCTATCAAATAAATCTAAAGTCTCTAACTCGACAATAGATTTTTAATACTTCCTGACATCTCATCATGTCATTAACTTCTTTTACAGCTATCTTCTCCTATCCATAGCATAACCAATATTGCATATTCGTTTATTTGTCGAAATCTACTTAGGTAAATCGCAAACTCAAAACGATCAATAGCGCATCAGTACCATACAACTCAAAATAGTACTCTGACACATTAGATTTCAACATCTTTGCAACATCATCGAGTCATATCAATTCCAGAAGAAAACCCTTTTGGCAATTTTTCATAGCAAGGAATAACATTTCTTGTATAGCTCCTAGCTATTTCATCATATTGTATAACGTCAAATACAACATATCATGCTATCTGTAAGAACTATCAAATATTATATCACAATCTCATACCAATATAGATAGTTTTCAGAATAAAATTCAACGTCATTTAATCTTCTTTCGATTCTGAACTACAAATCTGTTCATAAAACATTCAATTGATCTCGCTCAGTCTACTTAATTGACAGTCTAGCTTTAGAACCAAGAATTCTATCACATCAGCATTCATTTCTCATCTGTTAGAATCGATAAATTCTGTAACTTCTCAAATCAATCAGCTAGTCAAGGCAAACAATAGAAAGTCATCATTGTGGCCTTATTCAATTTCTGATCATTAGCCCAAAATATCACTGATCTGTATCTCTTTCAATTCTTGCAGTTCTGTTGGTGCCATTCTAAAAGGTACTTTCAAAATCAATAAGATACCTGACATCATTTACATATCGAAGTCCATCTCACAGACTGAAAGTAAGCCAAGAATTTCATCTGGAACATATCAGTAATTACCTAACCATTGACAGATTAGTCAATTTTGGACTAGCTTTCATTATATCTGTTGCATAATAAAGAATTCCCTTGCTCTTTCTGCAATCCTCGATTCGCAAATAGATAGATAGATATCAAAGAAATTCAAATTTTCAAACTCTTATCGTAGAATTCCCATCCTTTTATCAATTCAGTTCTGAATCTCTTACTTTCTGAATCAATCTACGACATCCTTATACTTGGTTAACGTATCTAAACCGATAATTCAGTCATAATCTGACAAATCAAGCACAATACAATCTCTATCTCTCACATTACCTTCCAACTGTAGTATACCCTTTTTGACAAATCTGACAGAAATAAGACCTCCCCCCTAAGGTAAAGAGATCACCACTACAAAACATCATGGCTCAGAGGTAATGCAAGAAACATGACAAACTGCTCAAATAGAACATATGAAAAAGATAGGTATCTCGCAATATAAAACTAGGCAATAGAACAATTACCTGCTAAACATCATCTGAGGTTTGTCTTTCTGACTGAGTCTCAGATTTCGAAGACTCCATACCTTGTGATCTTCGAGAGTCTCGTTAGGGACACACTCTTGCGAAATGGCCTGGCTGACAACATATGTTGCAATTACCAGAGACTCCTTGGCATTGCTCAGTCTGATGCCTTCCTCCACATCGATTACAATACACACCGGTATAATTGGAACTCACCTGTCTTGCACAAGAACTGGGGAAACTACTCTCTGTTTTCTTGAACTGTTTCCCTTGAGCTTTCAGAATTTTTTTCCTCCCTTTGTTGCTGCTACCGCTCTCATATCCGGGGAATGAAGATTGAAACTGAGCTGATTGTTGTGGCTGTAGTGGTGGCTGTGAGACAATCGATGTTCTTCGCTGTCTAAGTAATCCAGCCTCTGCTCCCTTTGCTTGATCATTCGCATCAGCAAAAGTATTCGGTCTCCCCGTGTTCACCAAAGTAAACACATCAGAATTCAGTCGATTAATGAACTGATCAGCCATTGCCTCATCACTATCAGCAACATGTGGAGCAAAGCGTAGCAAGGTAGAAAACTTTGCAACATATTCTTCAACATTTAAATTCCCCTCGATGCTCCAAGGCTCTCTTGGTTGTAAACCACCAACTCTTTGCAACTTCATGCAATTGATGGCCTATCAATCTGACTCTCCGTTCATCACTGTAATCAAGAGAATAAAACAGCATTTCTATATCATCAAGCCAACTCTCACAAGCTAATGAATTTTTCGTCCCCTTCAACATTGGCGGTTTAAAAGACTGAAACCGTTTCAACAGTATTTCCATAGGTGGAGCTGTAACATTCATCAAATCATCGGATATAATGACCTGTTCTATTGTCGGTGCTTCTGGTGTTTGTGGCACTGTCGGGGCTACATTCACCTGTTCAGGAAATGTCTGTGTGTCATTTTCCTGTTCAGGTTGAGGATTTGCCACTGTCTGTCTAGTAGTTGGTCGTCCTGGTTGTCGAGACATATCTGATTATCAACATGGTTAGGATACCATAATCATTAAATCTATCTCAGTCCTCCTCTGATCATCTTACCTCTGATCAAGACTCGGTTCTGATTCAATCGTAAATAAATAATCGAGGTATTCAGATAGCACATGCTTCCAATCAACTCAGATAATCAGGTAGCATGTCGTAAACAACAGATCACATGCTTGTATCATGTCAGATAGTGCAATAAGCATGCGTCTTTAATCATTATAAATCATACTTTCAAATAAAATAAATACAACATCATGTAATAAAATACTTGAAAGTAAAACATGCTAGCATTTATAACATGTAATTCAAGCATGTAATAAATCATAGCATAATAAACAAGTAAGGAAGAAGACTCGATCTACCCCACTCGCTATCTATCTTAGTCCAGAATTTTCTCACTCTGATACCACCTGTTGTGACGATCCGAGTTCTAATCTCTCATTTAATCAAATCATCATAATTAAATAGTCAAGGAGTCAAAGACTAAACAAAGTAAAAAAATTTTTTTTTTTAAAAATCAGAGCACCTCGCTCGATCGGTAAAAAGTTACCGATCGAGCGAGCACAAAGACCCAATTCTCGGGTGCAACAAAATGGTGGCCTCGCTCGATCTGCAACAATTCACCGATCGAGCGAGCCACAATCTTCAAGTTTTCTGTCCCTGCAATAATGGCCTCGCTCGATCCGTGATAATTCACCGATCGAGCGAGAGCATTTTCCAGAAAAAGAACAGAAGAACTTTTGCTGTCAAAAACGAGTTCTTTCATGCATTTTTCATCCAATATCAACTCATACAAAACCTATTCAAATATCATAAGCCAACATGCATTCTCACATGATAAAGTTGATAGAATTGAATCATCACAATGCCTTAAAATCATCTCAATATAAACACATGAACCATAGAAGATTCATTATGATAGTAAAAACATTAAGCTACCACAACATGTTGTCTCAAGGATTTACACATCTTTCCAAATCCTATATACATAAACAAGACAACAACTTATTATCAACAAATCTTGGTACAAGTAGCTATAACATAATCATGTTTATGACATTCAACTCTAACATAGACAGCTCACAATCATCTAAACTCGGATCATCATGCTATTCTTCTCATCCCTTGTCCTTCAAGTTCGCTTTTGCCCGGTTCCACTCCCGCCTATTGACATGACACATACAACACAATAATAGCCGGATAACTCCGGTGAGAAATAGATTTCCCAGTATAAGCAACATATAGCATGCTATCAAGTTCAAGTGTAATTACTATCATAATTAATTCATAAAGATATTCATGAACCACAATACATGCTATAATTCAAAGCATATAACAAAGCATGCTATATATCAAAGCGTAGCACAAAAAAAATGCTATATTCAATGCATAACATAATCAACCACACAAAGTCATCTATCAAATCTAAGTAGTGTCTTAGTTTTGACTCTACTTTTGTTTTTGTATGACTTCTTGATCTTGACTCTTAGTCTTAACTCTAGACCAAGACTTGACTATTTTCTCAACTCTCATCTAGGGATCCCGGTTTGAATGAGAATGCAACAAATCTCCCACCTACTCTCCCATTCGAGGTGGCGGTACGTTCTTATTCCCAAACTTTGGTCCACTATATCGATCTTCGATCATAGGAGTCGATATACTCCTAAGCATATCGATACAAGTCCAAACATTCGGTAATTTGGCACATCTGACTTCCTAAGACATGGCACATCCGCCTTCAACTCTTTAAGATCTAGTGGCTTATCACGATGCAACCAATTCTAGAAGCATTAATCTAAGCCACCTACAAGAGACAAGCTAATCTAGCAAGGAAAGGCAATAAACTTATCTATCAATGCCATCATCTATCTCATACAATTCATCTATAAATTAAACAATCAAGAACATATATCTATGGACTTGAAAATAAATCAATTCCAACAAGAAACAAATAAGTATGTGGTTTAGGGAAACTCAAGTCAATCTAACTCGAGTTATATTTCCCGTGGTTCGATGTTGGTTTATACCTTTCTTGTCTTGGTTTCAAGCTCTTCAAAGATATTAAACTCTGCTCCCAAATCTGGTCAATCCATATAACATACCCTTGTGTCAAAATCTGCTCAAACTTCAACCCAACTTCAAGGCAAAAAGGCTACAAACCTTGTTCTTTCTTCTACCGGTTTCGAAGTCGGGATTCTTGATTTGACGTCTCTTGATTGTAAACTGAAATCATAACATATTTATCAAGGAAACATCAGATTTAATCATGTTAATGGCAGCTCAAGTATACGAGACCAAAACAGTTTCAAATCCGAAACCGACGGAGTAACGGTACAAAACCGGTAACCGAAACTAACTTCTATCAACTCTAACATTCATATAAGCTTCAAATACATCTTATAACAGCTGAAGATCATCATATATCAGCATAATCAAAGGTTATAATCTGGAAATAAATGCTGGAAAATTCATAAGAATTGCATACGACATTCAATCTTCAATCCGACTTCATTATAACACAACATAGAAGTTCAACAACATCAATTCATAATCACATCTGATCTCTGCCATTTTCGAATTCTTAAACCATGATGAAAGATACAAAAACTTACATCAAATAGAAGGCCTCGTTGCAAGGATTCCAAAACACTTTCTGGAATCAAAATCGGATAACCGGAACTCAAGATATTGCGATTTGAAGATGAAGAATGAACTTGATTTCCTTTCCCTTCCTCTCTCGGTTTCTCTTCAGATTTTCTGATGAATAAGTTGAATCACACGGGAATACCTTTCAGAATAACAAGTGTCCCACTAAAAATAAGAATTTTGCACTTTGGCCCCTCAAATCTCCAATAATTGCAATTTGGTCCTCAGCCTTTAATTTAATTCAATTTCAATCCTAAATAATTTAAGAATATTAGAATTTAAATCAAAACTCTAAATATTCCCAAATTAAATATACTCGGATTAAAATTAAATAATTTCCGGATTAACTCAATTAATTCCGGGCCTTACAGTATCTGCTGTGATCCAAAGAAAATTGCCCGCAAAATGCAAGGATCCAGGTATGTTTTCTATGCTATGCACCATAGGGAATGTTAGACTTGAGAAGGCCATGTTAGATCTAGGAGCATCAATCAATGTTATGCCTTATTCTATCTATGCATCCTTGAAACTTGGCCCATTGAACAAAACTGGAATTGTTATTCAACTAGCTGATAAGTCTAATGCATACCCTAGGGGAGTAGTAGAAGATGTGTTAGTGCAAGTCAATGAATTGGTTTTTCCTGCAGATTTTTATGTGCTAGACATGGAAAACGGTGATCATAATAGTCCTATTTTGTTAGGCAGACCGTTTTTGAAAACTTTCATGACAAAAATTGATGTTCACAGTGGCACACTTACTATGGAATTCGATGGCGAGGTTGTGAAATTTAATATTTATGATGCCATGAATTTTCCTGATAGTGATGATTGTTTATTTTCTGTTGATATTGTGGATTTCTTGGCCCAAGATTATTGTGAGCATGCAGGGAAAGATGAGCTAGAGGTGGCTATTACAGCACCCACTATGCAGACGGAAGATGGGATTCGATGCAGTCATGAAGTGGAAGAGATTGAGAAACTTCTGACTAGTTCACCTAAGCTACCTCAGTCAGGTAATGCCTCTTACTTATCCTTGTCAATATCTAATACTAGGCATCTTCCATCTGTTTTGCAGGCACCAGTGGTCGAATTAACGACGCTTCCAAACCATCTGAAGTATGTTTTCCTTGGTGAAGGAGAAACACTACCGGTTATCATCTCCAACAGTTTGGAAGTCGATCAAGAGGAGCAGTTAGTCAAAGTATTGAAAGAGCACAAGACTGCTATTGGATGGAGTATATCAGACATCAAGGGAATTAGCCCTTCCACATGCATGCACCGAATATTGATGGAGGAAGGAGCAAATCCCTCACGTCAACCGCAAATAAAGTTAAATCCACCAATGATGGAGGTGGTAAAGGCGGAAATTCTGAAGCTGCTTGAAGTTGGGTTCATCTACCCGATCTCTGACAGTCAATGGATCAGTCCTGTCCAAGTGGTACCCAAGAAAACCGGAATTACTGTGGTAAAAAACAAGGATGATGAGATGGTTCCCACCCGTATTCAAAATGGGTGGAGGGTTTGTATTGACTACAGGAAACTGAATGCCGGAACCCGAAAGGACCACTTTCCTTTACCCTTTATTGATCAAATGATTGAAAGGTTAGCGTGTCATCCTTACTATTGTTTTCTTGATGGATATTCTGGTTATTTTCAGGTTGCTATCGCACCTGGGGATCAGGAAAAGACGACGTTCACATGCCCGTTTGGCACCTTTGCGTATCTTCGGATGCCCTTTGGACTTTGCAATGCACCGGCCACTTTCCAACGGTGTATGGTTAGTATTTTTTCGGACTTTATTGAGCATATCTTAGAAGTTTTTATGGATGACTTCACTGTCTATGGTGAGTCCTTTGAAAACTGCCTATCTAACCTTGCACTTGTCCTTAAGAGGTGTGTCGAGACCAACTTGGTTTTAAATTCTGAAAAATGTCATTTTATGGTTGGGCAAGGTGCAGTTTTGGGTCATGTGGTTTTGTCTAAGGGCATAGAGGTAGATAGGGCTAAAATTGATATCATTCACTCTCTCCTTTACCCCACATGTGTGCGGGAAGTGCGTTCTTTTCTTGGCCATGCAGGTTTCTACAGGAGATACATTCAACATTTCGCCAAGATCGCATCCCCCATGTGCAAGCTTTTACAAAAAGTTGTGTCATTTGAGTTTAATGAGTCTTGCAAATCATCATTTGACAAATTGAAGAACTCCTTGACATCTGCACCAATAATCCAGCCGCCGGATTGAAGCAAGCCATTCGAGATTATGTGTGACGCCAGTGACTATGCCGTTGGTGCGGTTTTAGGCCAAAAAGTTGGGAAAGCATTGCATGCTATTTATTACACTTCATGTATCCTGAAGGATGCCCAACGGAACTACTCCACCACTTAAAAGTGTTGGAGAACGCGGCGATCAGATCAATTAGGATTGATACCCGGTGCAGCGAAAGTTTAAAATTTTTGTATGGAACGATTCCATAATAGGTATCAACCTTACGATTAAATTGTGTGTGTAAAAATTAAATAACAATTATAAAATTTTTACCTTTAATCTCGAATCGAGATTTTGGACACCAACAGATTTCTCTGCTCTCGTTGTATATCCCTGGAACTGATGGAGGAACTGTTCTTCAATCAGGTCCACGAACGGATATTTAATCCCTCTGATAGATTGCACTAGAAAATCTATCAGAAGTTTCTACGAAGAGATTAACGAATTTGATCCGTTAAACCAGACTGTAATTCAAAATTACAGGCTGGATTTCTTTTCGAGCAAAGGGAGAGGGGGCGGCCACCTTTTAGAAAATTAACTAGGGTTTTCGAAAATTCATGTGACCTGTTGTGTCTAATTTCTGTACTGCAATAACTTATTTATAATGTAGGCCACTAACAGCTTAGGGCCCATTAGTCATAAAATTCATCGTGACTCCGATTGATAAACCGATTTCACCAATGTGCACAAAAACCATTTCTGCACCTTTTAAAGTCAAGATAAATTTTTCTGAATCCGAATTCAGTGATTTCCCAAAATGGCCATCCCTATGTCATTTTAGGAAATCTTACTCCTCTACTCTTAAATAAGAAGTCCAACTTCTTCGTTCATTAAATTTAACTCTTTAAATTTAACTATCTCAACGGGGATTAAAAATCCATTACACAGTGTGACCCTCAATGGTTCAGGGATACAGCTAGCCGTGGGCTTACAACTCCTTGTGACTCGGAACAACAATTTCCGACTTGCCCATCGAATCATGGTAAGAGCGTCTAGCAACATCGCCCCATGATTCCCTAGGTATCACTGATAGTGCCTACAAGAACCAATAGATTTTGGTTAGCGTACAGTACGGTCCCTTCATCCATATATCCCGATCGAATCAACAGCCATTGGTATATCGAGAGTCGCTCGAGATTCGATAACTATGCAATACATCTTGAAGATCAAATAGTGACATCGCATGTGCTACTATGAAACCATTTCTTAAATCACATCATGTACTCTGGCCAGAGATTCGTCACACTAATATCTCCTCAGATTGCATAGGATATCCACACTCGCAATTATGTGGTGAATCCTTGACAACAATGCATCGACTCCTATATGTGTTGTAACTGTACCCAATCCCGACACCTGATGACCCCAATAGAGTTGGTAAACGAGTCAAAGCACAGTACTAGCATATAGAGTCTCAATGATGTTTCAAGTAGTAAGGACTAATGGTGTACAACCAAAACCGCGGACTTTATCCACTCGATAAGTGATAACCACTTGGAAAGTCCGGATAGGGTAGTTCGATCATTCATCATATGAATATCCATTTGCATGCTTCGAACATCTCTATGTTCCTTACCAATGAAACGTGGTACTCCGCATCGCAAATGCTAGTCTCAAACTCGAGCGATCCTTATCCTTATTATCGGACGGCTCAATCGACTAGGAACAGTTTAGAATATACAGTGACTATAAGATGTGTTTCATGATAGACATCTCCATGTTCTACCACATCTTACATACACTATAGCATATTCAAGGTCTCTATCAAAACAACAATATTATATCACAATATAACAATATGAAGAACGATAAAGTCATTGCCATTACAAAAGATTGTTTATACAAAGAGTCATCAAAGCCCTTAGCCACAAGTTGGCTCACCGGGCACCCACTCTTTCAAAAAGGAGCTTTTAGCTGTTGTTTTTGCATTAGAAAAATTTTGCTCTTATTTGCTTGGTTCTAAAGTTATTGTTTACTCTGATCATGCAGCTCTTCGTTTTCTGATGGCGAAGAAAGAGGCAAAACCAATACTGATCCAATTGATATTACTTTTGAGCGAATTTGATGTGGAAATCAAGGACAAAAGAGGGGCCGAGAATCAAGTTGCTGATCACTTAAGTCGCCTAGTTCACGTCGATGAGAAACTGAAATTGCGAGAAGAATTCCCTGATGAGAAATTATTTTCAGCGAGCGCCGAATTACCATGGTACGCAAATATTGCGAATTATTTAGTTACTAATAGTTTCCCCTCTAAATTTTCCAAAGCGCAAAGGGACAAAGTGCGAAGCGATGTGAAGTATTTTGTGTGGGATGATCCATACTTGTGGAAACACTGCGCTGATCAAGTTATACGTCGATGTGTCCCCGCGAGCGAGGTAGTCCCTATCCTCATGTTTTGCCATTCTTATGCATGTGGTGGCCACTTTGGGGCGAAAAGGACATCAAGGAAGGTGTTGGATAGCGGATTTTTCTGGCCTTCCTTATTTCGAGATGCTTACCTGTTCTTTAAGTCGTGCGCTCAATGCCAAAAGACAGGTAACATCTCCCAACGAAAGGTGATGCCCCAACAATCTATTCTAGTTTGTGATGTGTGGGGCATCGACTTCATGGGACCCTTTTCGAGTTCATATGGTTATGTTTATAAATTACTTGATGTGGATTATGTCTCGAAGTGGGTGGAAGCAAAGGCCACCCGTACTGACGATTCTCAAGTTGTTGTAGAGTTTATCAAGCATAACATTTTCTCTAGGTTTGGAATTCCGAGAGCCCTCATCAATGATAGAGGTACACACTTCTGCAACCGAACTGTGGCGAGTTTGCTTAAAAAGTACCATGTGACGCACAGGATCTCCACTGCATATCATCCACAATCCAACGGTCAAGCTGAGGTATCAAACAAAGAGATCAAATATATCCTAGAAAAGATCGTGAATCCTACTAGAAAGGATTGGAGCTTGCGTTTGGATGATGCCTTGTGGGCATATAGAACCATATTCCAGACACCGATTGAAATGTCTCCATATCGGTTGATTTTTGGGAAACCATGCCATCTGCCAGTGGAATTGGAGCATAGAGCCTATTGGGCTATCAAACATTTTAACTGCAGATGGATGAGAGCGGCGAGCACCGGAAGCTGCAGTTGCAAGAGTTGGAAGAGATTCGCAATGACGCATATGCTAGCTCTAAGATCTACAAGGACAAGACAAAGGCCTTCCATGACAAGATGATCCCTAGAAGGAACTTCGAAGTCGGGCAGAAATTTTTGCTCTATCATTCCCGACTTTGGTTGTTTCCAGGTAAGTTACGTTCGCGTTGGAATGGACCGTTTGTTGTAACTAATGTCTTTTCTCATGGTGCAGTCGAAATTCAAAGTTTGGACACATCCAAAACATTCAAGGTGAATGGCCACCGGCTGAAGCACTACCATGAAGGAATCCAAGTGAACGACGGAGAGGACGAGCATGAAATCACTCTTGATGCTCCGTCAAATGTCGACTAAATTCGCGGCATGCAGTCAAGCTATAGACTGACTGTAAATTTAGCGCTGACTGGGAGGTAACCCAATGTTTCTTTCTCTTTTGCTTTTACTTACTTTTATTGCTTTGTTTTAGTGTTGCTTTTTCTTGTTTTTGTTTGTTTTTCGTTAAATTTTGGAAAATTTCAAAAAAAAAAATATATATTTTAGCTTTGTGCGCTCGATCCTGCGTATTCACGCGATCAAGCGCGCGATTCTAGCCCTTGTTTCTGTCCGGATTTTAAATGGCGCGCTCGATCCTGCGTACTCACGCGATCGAGCGCGCTCCCCTGAGCCCATTTTTTTTATTTATTTCTTTCCTCCCCTTTTCCCTTCACTTTCTCTTCCCTATGTAGTAACCCGTATCCAGAATTAGCGATTAATGAGTATATTAATCGTATAATCATCTTTAGATTAAGTAAAACATGATTAAGGAAATTTCATAAGGGTTAACAGAGTTCAGAAATGGATCCAGGACACTCGAAAATGGCTTAGAAGGCCCCAAGACTCGAGTGGGATCGGAACCACCGATCCAGGATCGGAGCATCCGATCTTGGTGACATCGGAACCAAATCGGAACCACATCGGAAGCAAGGAGATCGGATCTTCCGATCGACTGTCGGTGACAGGTGTGTGGTTGCATGTGGTTGAGATTGACACGTGGCATCGGAGCTTCCGATCGGAGGAACGGAGCTTCCGATCTGCATGTTCGGAGCTTCCGATCGAGGAACGGAGCTTCCGATCGATGTCTATAAATATAGGGTCCGAGCTCCTCATTTCTTGCCAATTCCGAATTCCTCTCCTTCGCCCTCGTGGCTCTATTTTAGGGCTTTGGGTACTCTTATTTTAGAGTTGGAGTAAGGAACATATTTTAGTATTGTCGGACAGTGTCTGACATAGTAGCGGAGCAGTGCTCGTGTAGCGGAGCAGTGCTCGAGGATGTGGAGCTGCAATAGGGGTGTACCCCTAGTTGCGATATAGTCATCATCAGCGGGCTGACGACGGACGCAGGTATATCTATGGTCTCCTTAAATTCTTTAGGAGTATGCAATATCTTAGTTAAGGCTTTAGAGCTTAATGAATGATGCATGGGTAATTTGCATTGTAGAGCTGATGTAGGCTGGGAACCTAGAGTGGGACTGCTAGGACTGCCTGTAGTAAGGTACGTAAGTACAGAATGAGATAGCCAGCGGGTTTTCATGTTTATATGTTGCATTTATGTGTCATATTATTATGCAGCATGTGCATATCATATTGTGCCTGTCCATCTTGTGAGATGAGCCATGTAGGGCCGCTCAGCCCTGTTTGGACGGGTGATGTCTAGTGCCCAGTGACTGACGGGTCATGGGTAGTTAGCATCTGGGGACACAGTCTGTAACGCCCCGTTTTTATCTTAAATGCGTTTATTTGAGTTAATCGGAGATTGCAGAGTTCACGAGCCGACTTGATTTGGATCAGGGTCCTTTTTGCAAATTTTGGAATTTCAGGGACTAAAACGTAAATTTGGAGTTTAATATATTATCTACACTTAGAATTCATTTGACTTGGTCTCTTTTCCTTCCTCTCCTTCCCTTCCATCGGCTAGACTCCATTGAAGACGCCTCTTGGAGCTTTTGAGCTTTCAAAATCCAGTCCGAGCTCGATCCGTCCGTTAGAAATTAATTCTGAAGGCAGATTATTGATCACTGCAGTGAGAGCTCTGTTATATTGTAAGTATTTTTCCGATCGGATAGGTTTTGTTTTTCGGAGGTTGTTAGAATCGATTTAGATTCTAGTATGTTGTTCTAGACAGAGTTCTGATCGTTTATTATCTGTCGGTTTTGAATTAGAGCGACGTCCGGATTTGTTATGATTTTTGGAAGCCATTTTCGAAAATGTGGATGTTGAGATTGATGGGTTTGCTTTGTCATTGTTGTTTTGGGCATTGAATTGAGTTGTTATCAGTATTGAACTACTGTCTGCGTTGCCGGTTTGTTCAGTTTATAGCCGTTATGCCGTCGGTTTGAGTTTTGGGTTTTCGAATCGTTTTTGGTATTGAGTGAAGCCTTGGCTTGTGAATGATCGTGATTGTTGATCAAATCTTGTATTCGTACAGATTCGTTGGAGTGTGTCGAGCCCTGTGTTAGCAGCATTGTTCGTCGAGAGTTGGACGAAGAACGGTAAAGAGATTTCCTTGAACCGTTGTTTGTTGTTTAGGTTGTCTAGTTGTTGATACAATATTTTGTTGTAGCTTGTCCGGAGTTGGATCTACGACATTGAAAGGTAAAAGCAGTCATCGTAGCGGGATAGCATACTCGGGACTGTTGGTTCTCGAGTTTCCCTTTTTAAATCACATATTGCATTGATACTGGTTCTAGCACGTGGAACTTGTAATTGTTGATTGATTGAGTTTTTGTTATGTGGCTTATGTTTATGTTCTGTTATGCATTCATCTTGAGCCTACTTTGATTTCAGCGGGCAGAACCGCCCTTTTTGTTAGACGTTTGGGAACTATGATTGAGTGGCCTAGGTTGTAGTATTTCGCCTAGTGCTAGCATACTCATTATGGTTGCTCAAAGTCTAGAGGAGTGGGATACGTGGCACCACCTCGATTGGGAGAGTCGGTGAGTCGTTACGTGATCTCATCCTCGGGATCCCAAAAGCAGAGCAATACTCCCGTGTTTATCAGAATCGATATCCTGGTTTTAAAGACATGCATATCATTAACTTCGACATGAATATGTGGTTTGATAGCATGTTGTGTATTCATTACTTGATATGTTGCTTTTACTGGGATTATCATTCTCACCGGTTATCCGGCTGTTGCTTTGTTTTGTATGTGTACTTGGCAACAGGTGGGGCAGGAACAAGTCAGAAGAGGCATGGTTAGCTTCGAGGGCAAGTAGTAGAAGTGAGACTCGGTTTAGAAGTCGAATTAGCATGTTTATCTAGTTTAAGATTGAAGCATGTTAGAACTCGAACTTGATATGTTTTGTTATTCGAATTAGTTTGTATTCGGATTGTAATCTGAAATCGAAGTATGTTGTTGCTTTATCGATTTAGACTTCTGGTTGTTTTTAGGCCTTCTGAAAGCATGACTTGTTATGGCATGTTTCCCTACACCCTGTTATTGCATTTGTATTTGAAGGCATGTCGGACCAAGCGCGGAATCTTTTTTTTTTTTTTTTTCGGCAGCCTGAGCATTTTCTGCCCAGGCCTTCCGCGCGCGGGCGAGGCGTTCCTCGCGCGCGCGCGAGGCCTCCGTTGGGCCTCTGAATCGTTTGCCCCCGCGCGCGCGAGCTTGGTACCTCGCGCGGGTGCGGGCTTTTTTAAAAAAAAAAAAAAAAAACTTGAATTGTTTTACTCTTGGATTCTTGTTCGCTTACTCGTTGTTTCATCCGAGATTAGTGGTTTAGAATCGAGGTCTCACATTAAGTGGTATCAAAGCGTTAAGATTCTTGGTCGAACTAGAGTGAGCGGGGTAGATCGAGTCTGTGTGTAATGACTCCTCGCATGTGTTTGAATTATTTAATTGTGTACTTAATTCCATGCGAGCATGCTTTATTGTTTGAGCATTATTTGAATTACATGGTTGTGTGATTTAAATTAATAAAGCATGATCTACTTGAGATATAACTGTTTCTGTTCTCGACTGGTTTTCGGTATTCCAAGCGGTTGTAAGGGCACTGATGGTAGCGATTGAGATATCTCGTGTGCTAACCTTTGATTATCAGATGGGTCCTCGTCGAGTGATAAACAGAAACACACCACCAGTTATCCCTGCGACTGAACAAGCTAGCACTGAGGTTGATCAGTTGGATGCTTCAGCAACTCCTATGGAAACCTTGCTGAAGAGGTTTCAGTCGTTCAATCCGCCATTGTTGATGGGTTCAGAAAGTCCAGTTGACTGTGAGAGTTGGTTGGATGATATGGATCAGTTGTTTGATTCCATTGACTACACAGATGACCGCCGAATCAGGTTAGTAATTCATCAGCTGCGTGGTGGTGCTAAGAGCTGGTGGATCATGACAAAGAAAGCAATTGAGAGTAGAGGTACAGAGGTTACTTGGACTCTTTTTAAATCTGAATTTTATAAGCGGTTTTTCCCTATCTCGTATCGTAAGGATAAGGGAGCAGAGTTTGCAAATCTGAGACAAGGGAATCTGAACATTGAAGAGTACGTGGCTAAGTTCGATAGTCTGTTGCGTTTTGCACCGCTAATTGCCGGAGATGAAGAAGCTAAGGCAGATCAGTTCATCAACGGGTTGAACCCCGATGTCTTCACGTTGGTTAACACCAACAGGCCTAGCAACTTTGCGGATGCCATGAATTACGCAAAGGGAGCAGAAGCAGGCTTGTGGAGGCAAAGAGGTAATCAGGGGGCACCTCAGCAGCAGAGGCAGTATCAGAACCAACCATCTCAGTACCAGAATCAGCCACCTCAACATCAGAACCAGCAGCAGAGGTATGAAGGTGGAAACAGTGGGGGAAACAGAAAGGACCAGTACAAGGCAAGAGGTAAACAGTTCAAGAGACAGGGGAACAGTTCGTCCAGTTCCAGTGGTTCGAAGCAATTCGGTTCAGGACCGAGTTCTGGGTCATCATCCTTGTACTGCAGCAAGTGTGGAGGAAGACACTCACCGGATCAGTGTGTGGGAGTCTTCGGCAATTGTAACACATGTCAGCAACCGGGACACTTCTCTAAAGTGTGCCCTCAACGTAATAGAGATAGAGCTCAGAGTGGGAGTTCGTCTAGACCTGCAGCTCAGCCGGAGAGGCAGTCGTCTGCAGTGCACTCTTTCCAACCCCAGCAACAGCAGAACAGACAAGGAGGTAGCTCTAGTGCAAATCAGCCTCCGAGACAGCAAGCACGAGTCTTTGCATTGACAGAGGATCAGGCTCAGGCAGTACCTGACGATGTCATAGCAGGTAACTGTTCGATTTTCGGTCATTCTGCTCATGTCTTGATAGATACAGGTGCTTCCCATTCCTTTATCTCTGAGAAATATGTGTTATTGCATGCTTTGCCAACTGAATTGTTGCCTACAGTAGTAGCTGTTACTTCACCTTTGGGTGGAGGAATTGTTTCTGTCCGACTAGTCAGGAACTGTGAATTTTGTTTCGAGGGGAATTGGTTAGAATTCGACTGTATTGTGCTTGGGTTGTCAGATTTTGATTGTATTGTCGGTATAGATGCTTTGACCAAGTACAGGGCAACAGTTGATTGTTTTCTGAAAGTTGTCAGGTTCAGACCTGAAATGGCAGACGAGTGGAAGTTCTTTGGTAAGGGTTCTCGATCTAGAATTCCTTTGATTTCAGTGTTATCTATGACTCGTTTGTTACAGAGAGGTGCAGAAGGATTTTTGGTTTATGCGGTTGATGTACTGAAATCTAGCCCAGCTTTGGTTGACTTACTAGTGGTTAGAGATTTTGCTGATGTGTTTCCGGAAGATGTTCCTGGATCGCCACCCATTCGAGAGGTTGAATTCAGCATTGACTTAGTGCCAGGTACTCAACCTATTTCAAAAGCTCCTTATCGTATGGCACTTGTTGAATTGAGAGAGTTGAAGGAGCAGCTTGAGGATTTGATTGCCAAGGGATACATCAGACCTAGTGTATCGCCTTGGGGTGCTCCTGTTCTATTCGTTCGGAAGAAGGATGGTTCTATGCGGCTCTGTATCGACTACCGTCAATTGAATCAGGCTACAGTTAAGAACAGGTATCCTTTACCCCGAATAGATGACTTGTTCGATCAACTGCAGGGTTCTTCTGTCTACTCTAAGATTGATCTGAGGTCAGGCTACCATCAGCTGAGAGTGCGAGAGGCAGATGTTCCTAAGACCGCATTCAGAACGAGGTATGGTCACTTTGAGTTTATAGTCATGCCGTTCGGTTTGACTAACGCTCCAGCTGTTTTTATGGGTTTGATGAACCGTATCTTTCAGCGTTATTTAGATGAGTTCGTCATTATCTTCATCGATGATATTCTTATCTACTCAAAGAACCGTACTGACCATGCAGAGCACTTGAGAATCGTCTTGCAGATTTTACGAGTTGAGCAGTTGTTTGCCAAGCTATCGAAATGCGAATTCTGGTTAGATTGAGTTGTCTTTCTCGGTCATATTATTTCTGAAGATGGGATTTCTGTCGATCCCAGCAAAATCGAAGCGGTTATGAATTGGCCTAGACCGACATCAGTACCTGAGATCCGAAGCTTCATGGGTTTAGCTGGTTATTACCGTCGTTTCATCGAGGGTTTCTCGTCTATTGCCAAGCCTATTACCCAGCTGACTCAGAAGAATGCGCCTTTTGTCTGGACTTCAGATTGTGAGGCTAGCTTTGTTGATCTGAAGAGGAGACTGACCAGTGCTCCAATTCTTTCTATTCCGAAGGGTACTGGAGGTTTCACAGTGTATTGTGATGCTTCTAACCGAGGTTTGGGTTGTGTTCTTATGCAGCATAAGCATGTGATAGCGTATGCATCAAGGCAGCTGAAACCGCACGAGACTCGTTATCCTGTTCATGATCTTGAACTTGCAGCAATTGTATTTGCTTTGAAGATCTGGCGTCACTATCTTTATGGTGAGTCTTTCGAGATCTTTTCTGATCATAAGAGTTTTAAGTACTTGTTTTCACAGGCAGAGCTGAATATGAGACAGAGAAGATGGTTAGATCTGTTGAAGGATTTCGACTGTGAGATCAAGTATTATCCAGGGAAGTCGAATGCAGTTGCAGATGCCTTGAGCCGAAAGCTTTGTTCTCTATCTCTTTCAACTATCGGTGTTTCTCAGTTGGTCGATGATTGTTGCACTTCTGGTTTAGAGTTTGAAACATATAGGGAGACTATCAGAGTGTTTGCTATTCAAGCCGAGCCGGAGTTGTTTGTTGCAATCAGAGAAGCACAGAAGTCTGAGCCGAGCATTCAGGTTTCGGTAGAGAAAGTCAAAACTGGACATCAGTCAGAATTCCAGGTTAGAGATGACGTTTTGTTTGTGAATAACCGTAATGTTGTGCCTGATATTTCGGAGTTGAGACAGCGTATTCTCCGAGAGGCTCATTGCAGTCGGTTTAGCGTTCATCCTAGAGGTCGTAAGATGTACAACGATCTGAAGAGTCAGTTCTGGTGGAAGAGAATGAAGGACGATGTTGCGAGATTTGTATCTCGGTGTTTGAACTGTCAGCAAGTGAAAGCAGAGCGGAAGCGACCAGGTGGTCTTTTGCACAGCCTATCTGTTCCTGAATGGAAATGGGATCACATTTCTATGGATTTTGTCACGAAGCTACCACGATCCGTTCGAGGATGCGATGCTATTTGGGTAGTGATCGACCGATTGACGAAGTCTGCGTGTTTTATTCCGTACAGGATGACGTATCGTCATGATCAGATGGCTGAGTTATATGTTAGCAATGTTGTGAGATTGCATGGTGTGCCGAAGTCGATCGTTTCAGACAGAGATCCTAGATTCACTTCTCACTTCTGGCACAGTCTTCAGGGGGCACTTGGTACTCGATTGCATCTGAGTACAGCTTATCATCCTCAGACAGATGGACAGTCAGAGCGGACTATCCAGATGTTGGAGGATATGCTGCGAGCGGTAGTGCTAGACTTTGGCACTAGTTGGCAGGATTCTTTGCCTCTTGTCGAGTTTTCTTACAACAACAGCTTCCAAGCGAGTATCGGTATGGCGCCTTTTGAGGCTTTGTATGGTAGAAAGTGCCGATCTCCGTTGTTTTGGGATGAATTTTCCGAGTCACCAGAATTGGGACCGGAGATGCTTA
This sequence comes from Henckelia pumila, assembly GCF_033568475.1. Taxonomy (NCBI): domain Eukaryota; kingdom Viridiplantae; phylum Streptophyta; class Magnoliopsida; order Lamiales; family Gesneriaceae; genus Henckelia; species Henckelia pumila. The sequence continues at coordinate 169,118,969 of NC_133122.1, forward strand.
GAGATATGGCAGAGCAGGTTAAGATCATTCAGACCAGAATGAAGTCAGCTCAAGATAGACAGGCAAAGTATGCGAATGTCAGACGTCGACCTCTGAGTTTTGAGCAGGGAGACCGTGTATTCCTTAAGATTTCTCCGTTCAGAGGCACCGTCAGATTCGGTAAGAGAGGAAAGTTATCTCCGAGATTCATCGGTCCGTACGAGATTCTCGAGAAGATAGGCGATCTTGCCTACAGACTTGCACTTCCTCCGTCTTTATCTGGTATTCACGACGTTTTTCACGTCTCTATGCTGCGAAAGTATCAACCAGATATTTCTCATATCCTTCAGCCTGACGAAGCCGAGTTAGACGAGACCCTGAGCTATTTTGAGCGACTGATTCAGATCCTTGATCGGAAAGAAAAGCAACTCAGAACCAAGTTGATTCCATTGGTGAAAGTGCAGTGGAGCCGTCACGGCGTTGAGGAAGCGACTTGGGAGACAGAGTCTGACATGAGACAGCGTTTTCCAGAGCTATTCGGATGACGTGAGTTCTTCTTACTGTATTTTGATTCTTTATTCTATCATTGAGTTGTGGTTCTCGTTGATTTCGAGGACGAAATCTCTTCTTAGTGGGGGAGAATTGTAACGCCCCGTTTTTATCTTAAATGAGTTTATTTGAGTTAATCGGAGATTGCAGAGTTCACGAGCCGACTTGATTTTGATCAGGGTCCTTTTTGCAAATTTTGGAATTTCAGGGACTAAAACGTAAAATTGGAGTTTAATATTTTATCTACACTTAGAATTCATTTGACTTGGTCTCTTTTCCTTCCTCTCCTTCCCTTCCATTGGCTAGACTCCATTGAAGACGCCTCTTAGAGCTTTTGAGCTTTCAAAATCCAGTCCGAGCTCGATCCGTCCGTTAGAAATTAATTCTGAAGGCAGATTATCGATCACTGCAGTGAGAGCTCTGTTATATTGTAAGTATTTCTCCGATCGGATATGTTTTGTTTTTCGGAGGTTGTTAGAATCGATTTAGATTCTAGTATGTTGTTCTAGACAGAGTTCTGATCGTTTATTATCTGTCGGTTTTGAATTAGAGCGACGTCCGGATTTGTTATGATTTTTGGAAGCCATTTTCGAAAATGTGGATGTTGAGATTGATGGGTTTGCTTTTTTATTGTTGTTTTGGGCATTGAATTGAGTTGTTATCAGTATTGAACTGCTGTCTGCGTTGCCGGTTTGTTCAGTTTATAGCCGTTATGCCGTAGGTTTGAGTTTTGGGTTTTCGAATCGTTTTCGGTATTGAGTGAAGCCTTGGCTTGTGAATGATCGTGATTGTTGATCAAATCTTGTATTCGTACAGATTCGTTGGAGTGTGTCGAGCCCTGTGTTAGCAGCATTGTTCGTCGAGAGTTGGACGAAGAACGGTAAAGAGATTTCCTTGAACCGTTGTTTGTTGTTTAGGTTGTCTAGTTGTTGATACAATCTTTTGTTGTAGCTTGTCCGGAGTTGGATCTACGACATTGAAAGGTAAAAGCAGTCATCGTAGTGGGATAGCATACTCGGGACTGTTGGTTCTCGAGTTTCCCTTTTTAAATCACATATTGCATTGATACTGGTTCTAGCACGTGGAACTTGTAATTGTTGATTGATTGAGTTTTTGTTATGTGGCTTATGTTTATGTTCTGTTATGCATTCATCTTGAGCCTACTTTGATTTCAGCGGGCAGAACCGCCCTTTTTGTTAGACGTTTGGGAACTATGATTGAGTGGCCTAGGTTGTAGTATTTCGCCTAGTGATAGCATACTCATTATGGTTGCTCAAAGTATAGAGGAGTGGGATACGTGGCACCACCTCGATTGGGAGAGTCGGTGAGTCGTTACGTGATCTCATCCTCGGGATCCCAAAAGCAGAGCAATACTCCCGTGTTTATCAGAATCGATATCCTGGTTTTAAAGACATGCATATCATTAACTTCGACATGAATATGTGGTTTGATAGCATGTTGTGTATTCATTACTTGATATGTTGCTTTTACTGGGATTATCATTCTCACCGGTTATCCGGCTGTTGCTTTGTTTTGTATGTGTACTTGGCAACAGGTGGGGCAGGAACAAGTCAGAAGAGGCATGGTTAGCTTCGAGGGCAAGTAGTAGAAGTGAGACTCGGTTTAGAAGTCGAATTAGCATGTTTATCTAGTTTAAGATTGAAGCATGTTAGAACTCGAACTTGATATGTTTTGTTATTCGAATTAGTTTGTATTCGGATTGTAATCTGAAATCTAAGTATGTTGTTGCTTTATCGATTTAGACTTCTGGTTGTTTTTAGGCCTTCTGAAAGCATGACTTGTTATGGCATGTTTCCCTACACCCTGTTATTGCATTTGTATTTGAAGGCATGTCGGACCAAGCGCGGAATCTTTTTTTTTTTTTTTTTTTTTCGGCAGCCTGAGCATTTTCTGCCCAGGCCTTCCGCGCGCGGGCAAGGCGTTCCTCGCGCGCGCGCGAGGCCTCTGTTGGGCCTCTGAATCGTTTGCCCGCGCGCGCGCGATCTTGGTACCTCGCGCGGGCGCGGGCCTTTTAAAAAAAAAAAAAAAAAACCTTGAATTGTTTTACTCTTGGATTCTTGTTCGCTTACTCGTTGTTTCATCCGAGATTAGTGGTTTAGAATCGAGGTCTCACACAGTCCACGTCCTGTAGGAATGAGCAGTGTACGCAGGGTTTGCTCCCCGGGTTGTACCACTCATATCCTAGGCGCCATTCCTGAGCAGTTATATACAGTTATCCCAGATATGGATACCCTATCATTTGCATGCATCATATTTGTATGTTTTACCCAGTGCTTTCGTATTGAGCTTAGAGCTCACGTTCAGTCTTTTCTGTGTATCTGGACACCCCATTCGACGGGGCAGGTATAGGTGCAGGATTGAGCACCAGGAGCTTGGAGTAGTCAGTGATCAGTGAAGACAACAGGATTAGCTGTAGGTTATGCCTTTAAGTTATTTATTCGATTTGGTTGTATAAATCAAATTGGTTTAACCGGTTGTATTCTGCCGGTCTGTTTTTATTTAAGTCTTCCGCAACGATTTATTTAATGCATGTTTAATTATGCTCTTAAACTCTGATTAGGTAGTGAATCCGGGTAGGGTCACTACATTTATTGGTTTCAGAGCATATGCATGCAAGAGACTTGGGATATAGTAATGAGACTTTTGGTTATCCATATAGGATTGATGAGACCTTGGAAGAGGTGATGATACGGCAATTAGTTTGGCCAGAGACTATCATCATCGGCAGGATTTCTAAAGATTTTGCTTATGGGATACCAGCAAGTGTGGATAGGAGTGATGGATCATGTCCGAGTTTTCAAGACTTCTATTCATATGGATCCTAGATTTGGATCAAGTACCGGATGTCAGAGGCAGTGGCAGAGCATTGGATGGGACACACTTTATGCTTGCATCTGTATCGTCCATACCATGATGACACTACTCTGAAGATTCTCCAGTCGTGGATGGAGAGATTGCCAGATAGACCTTCACCAGGGAATGCCTCGAGTGCCTAAAGCATGACAGGTTTTGAGCGTGAGGTCTTTAACCTCATGCAGAACATGGTTTTGCCGGTATGCCTATATCGATGTGTTCGGTAGGCACACGGGAAACTTAATGTTCAAAAGCATGATGTAGTTACAAGAAGAACACTGATGGTAGATCGTGAGCAGAAGAGGTCCACTGACATGCACTGACGCAGAGCATAGCTGGTTAGCTATCACGAGCCATTTCTCCAGAGTTCTTCGTAGGAGGACATGTAGAGAGACTTGGTCGGGAGTATGCTTGTATCGATGCGTGTGTCGATTAGAAGCTTCATGTTCAAGAAACGAAGACTAGTACGATGATTTAAATACTGTATCGTTGTAGTTGTAAACAGTATTTCAGTTGTAATGAATCATCATACTATGGTTGTATCATTTCAAGTTCGATTGTACATTTCATTGTATTTTGAAATACGGTATGTATTACATGGGATTGTAATTGAGAAATTGTACATAAATGGAAGCAATGATACATGTTTTATTTATCCAGCAATTCGTGGATGACTGCATGATTGTGCGAAAGTTTGGATTGAGTTTAGTTGATTAGCGTTCAACTATTGCAGCTCATGGGACTTGAGTGGGCCGACTGTGATGGTTTGACTTGTGGTTAGTCTAGGCGTTTTCCTAGGATTGACCTGGTTTGTCAGTGGACTATGTTAGTGCCAGCGATGAGTGGACTCATCTAGGGGCATAAGGGTATTGTTCGGTTTAGAACAATTGGGCTTTGTTCTAGGTTGTTTCCTTAGAATAATAGGTTGTTTGACCTTTGTTAGGTTGAGGCTTGTGATGATGGGTTTTCATCAGGATATCAGGTCCAGTATATGCCGAGAGTTGTGGACTATGACCAGGACTAGACGTGATGGGGCGCGACCCTATGCCTGTGTTACTCTGGGAGTCCTTGTACTTCAGAGGGTACCTGGGAGCCTTTGTGCTTCAGGAGATTGGCGGTGGGAAGGCTACTCGGTCTAGGGATTTGGTGACAGTCACGACGAGGTATGACCTTGGATTAGATACCAGGTTTGATATCAATGGTTCGATATCGTCTGGTGTGCCAGAGATATAGTTTGAGTATTCTGCTGTAGGAACCAGTCATGGAGGGATTTTCTTGACAAGTGTGTACTCTGGGCAGATAAGTTTTAAACTTTGGGTTACTGCTAGATGCATGGATCTAGTAGGTGAACGGATTTCTACCAGCAATGACTAAGGGTTGTCATCAGAGTTGTGGTTAGAATTTCCTAACGATAGGAATTATTCAAGATACTGGATGGAATGCTGTTTTAAGACTTCAACTCGAATACGAGGATTTCTCCTTGATGATTTACTTCATCAGTATTGGATTATATCAGACGTGGAGGATTGTACATGACTATTTAAGATGTGAGGGAAGCATGGCCTATGACCGTGAGACCTTGGTGGTTGTCCAGGTGGGTTATTGAGGTAAGCTACCTTAGTCTTGAACGGTTGCACAATCTTAACAAGGGATATGATCAGGAGAGTGTTCGAAGATTGTGGAAATAATTGGGATTCTATAGTTATTCTTCTTGGACTTGACGAGCCGTGGTGTTCATTCTGAATGAACGAGGTAAGGACAGTGAGTCCAGTGGTTGCGCTAAGTACTGCCTGATATTTTCAGAGATTGAGCGTAGGATTTTCCATGGAATGGAGATGGGCTTAGTTTATCTTGATGTTTGCCTTGGGTGAACAAGACAACGATTAGTAGTGCTAAGGTGACACGGGATCTGTTCTAGTGACTACTAGTGGTTATTGGGTAACTCTGTCAGAGTTAGGGTGATTAAGTTCAGAATACGAAGCAGCGGTTGGTAGTGCTGAAAAGGCGCAGAACTTGTGCCAAGTAAACTACTTATGTACTGTGATCTGACACTGTTTGGAAATGGTTCTTTGTGGCAGCTGAGTCATAGTTATTGACCGAGCCATGCAGGTTGAATGATCAGTGGTCGTCTTACCAGATGTGTGCGAGCTTAAGTAGATCAACGAGTTCGATTTGTTGAGCCAATCAGAGTTGATTAGGATGTAGCAATTAAGAAATACTTGGGATATTATTTTGTCGAGTAGTGCTTATGGGAGGAGTACTGGATACCATCTCAGAGCATTTGACAAATCGGATGATTAGGGTCTCTAGGTTGCCAGGGACTAATCTACCGAAAGATTATGATTGACTTGTATGGTCGAGTTAGATGTTAACTTGACAGGAGGAACAAGCGAAGGAATTGGTAACTCCCAGGATAGTGCTTTTGTGATGACGTCTTAGTATACCGTTGGGTTGATATCCAACGAGGAATGTGTACTTGTATGGACATCGGTTGTTTAATTGTGAGGTGTGACATTTGCCGAGACCTAGTTCTCGAGATCCGGCAGGGTGTGTCACAAATTTTCATCGTGTGGTGCTTAAGATCATTGTGATGATCGAGGCAATCGTAGGTCGACTTAGTAGCCAACGAGGTTTGCCTTTGGGATCGAAGATTTCGCAATATTTTGATGGATCGAAATTGTTCTTTTCAAGCCGTGAGTCACATCCGTGTGGACTATTTGTCAAGGATATTGCGCTTTAGCAATGGACGATAGTCAGACGTGTGTTAGGTGACAAATAATTTGGTAAAAAGCGAATTGCGATATTCCAGGGATGACGTGTTCATCAGGAATCTTCATCTTTTCAGTGCTAAGGATGATGCGTTCAGCAAGGGAGCGATTTGACTATTGAGATTCCGTTGGGATTTAGTTCCAGGATCAGTATGTTCAACCTTGGGAGGTTGGTATGAGCTGATGGTATTATCAGAGACTCTGAGTTGAGTTATACCAGGTGCAATGACTGTCGAGTTTCAAGACGGAATAGGAAGCGTTTCCATATGTCTGTGCACTGTGGAATGTCCCAGTCGAGCATATTGGTGGGAGCTTGCCTTAGTCTTAATGTGTGTACAGTGATTGCGAGTATGTATAACTAACTAGAGGATGTCTAGCGATTGAAATTCATGAGGTAAATAACCTATGATCGAGATGACGTAGATCATCAGAGGCGTAATGACTTCTATTGCAAGTATGTGTGATTTCGCAGGCCAATGGCTAGGAGATGACGTAGCGTCATGAATTGCAAGTGATGATAGTTATCATCAGGGCACAGTGTTGAGGTTATACTGAGAAACGTGGACAACAGAATGTACTAGACATGATGGTTTAAGTTCCCAGTATTCTTTGGGAAGCCGGTTGTGCTTCAGGGAGAGTGGGGAGGGTAACCAGTCTAGGGAACATTGTGAGCAGTTACGTTGAAGTATAGACTTGAGTCAACTAGATTATCTTAAAGCGAGATTCATGTTAGAATGTGTCAGCACAATGTTGGGATGTGTTTCCTAACTAGAGGTGTTGAGCACCGAGAACTTTTGGAACCATTAGATGGTTAGTTTTGATTACTGATTCGACGAATGCAGTAAAACCAGTCAGGTTATAACTTGGTCTTCGTTAGTCTAAAATTACTTTGGGACGATGATATTGATCAAGCGGGTATTGTATCCTTCGTGGTCAGGAAGATCGTGGTCCGAGTGAAAGATGTATCAGTGTTACGATACGCTAGCATTAAGGAAGTTCGATTGTTGACAAGTAGCGTAGAAATTTTCAGCTGGGAAAATGTTAATGCGGTTCAGCATTAATGAAGCTTGCAGAGAATTCGACGGGAGTCTGAGTATGTTGGAGGATATTTTGACCAGACACTCGAGCAAGGGTTTCTTGTACGTTCTCGAGGTTTTACCCTAGATTTCGAGGATGAAATCTCGTAAGGGGGGGAGAATGTAGTAACCCGTATCCAGAATTAGCGATTAATGAGTATATTAATCATGTAATCATATTTAGATTAAGTAAAACATGATTAAGGAAATTTCAGAAGGGTTAACGGAGTTCAGAAATGGATCCAGGACACTCGAAAATGGCTTAGAAGGCCCCAAAACTCGAGTGGGATTGGAACCACCGATCCAGGATCGGAGCTTCCGATCTTGGTGACATCGGAACCAAATCGGAACCACATCGGAAGCAAGGAGATCGGATCTTCCGATCAGCGATCGGAGCTTCCGATCGACTGTAGGTGACAGGTGTGTGGTTGCTGTTGGAAAACGGTGTTCAGATCAATTAGAATTGATACCCGGTGCAGCGGAAGTTTAAAAAAAATTTATTTTAATTAATATGGAACGATTCCATATCTGGGTATCAAAACTTTTACGATTAAATTCATACAAGTAAAACAAACAATCACAATTAATGTTTTACCTTAAATCTCGAAACGAGATTATGGACTCCAACAGAATTTAATCTGCTCATCTTGTAAATCCCGGGAACTGATGGCGTCACGATCAATCACCGGAATAAGGTCCACGAACTGAAAACAGAAACCCTCTGATTGACTTCACTAGAAATCAATCAGAAGTTTTGCGTAGAGAATAAACAGATATGATATGTTAATTCAGAATTGTAATTTTTCACAAAAATCACAATCCGAATTTTCTCAAAAAAGAGCAAGGAATTTTCGAAAAATCCCTTAGAATTATTTATGCAGTGTTCGAAAATTATAAGACACAATGTAGTTGTTTTTCGAACCCAACACCTCTATTTATAGATAATTTCTAGTTATAATTGTATCAGGACTCTAACTCCTTAAAGCCCACAATCCATAACTTAAACCCAACAAGCCAAGCCCGTTGTTATAGAAATTAATATAAAATTCATCGTGACTCCGATTGATAAACTGATTTCACCAATGTGCACAGAAACCATTTCTGCATCTTTTAGAGTCAAGATAATTTTTCTGAATCCGAATTCAGTGATTTCCAAAAATTCTCATCCCTATGTCATTTTAGAAAATCTCACTCCCTTTAGTTAAGAAGTCCAACTTCTCTTTCATTAAATTTAACTCTTTAAATTTAAATATCTCTACGGGGTTTTAGTAATCCATTAATTGTGTAACCCTCAATGGTTCAGGAATACAGCTAGCCATGGGCTCACAACTCCTTGTGACTCGGAACAATAATTTCCGACTTACCCATCGAATCATGGTAAGAGCGCCTAGCAACATCGCCCCATGATTCCCTAGGTATTACTGATAGTGCCTGCAAGAACCAGTAGATTTTGGTTAGAGTACAGTACGATCCCTTCAACCATATATCCCGATCGAATCAACAACCATTGGTATATCGAGAGTCGTTCGAGATTCGATAACTATGCATAACATCTTGGAGATCTATTAGTGACATCGCATGTGTTACTAGGATAACCCATTAACCTAAAACACATCATGTACTCTGGCCAGAGATTCGTCACACTAATATCTCCTCAGATCGCATAGGATATCCACACTCACAAGTATGTGGTGAATCCTTGACAACAAAGCATCGACTCCTATATGTGTCGTAACTGTACCCAATCCCAACACCTGATGACCCCAATAGAGTCGGTAAACGAGTCAAAGTACAGTACTAGCATATAGAGTCTCAATGATGTTTCAAGTAATAAGGATTAATGGTGTACAACCAAAACCGCGGACTTTATCCACTCGATAAGTGATAACCACTTGGAAAGTCCGAATAGGGTAGTTCGATCATTCATCATATGAATATCCATTTGCATGCTTTGAACATCTCTATGTTCCATACCAATGAAACGTGGTACTCGGCATCGCAAATGCTAGTCTCAATCTCGAGCGATCCTTATCCCTTTTTTGCGGACGGCTCAATTGACTAGGAACAGTTTAGAATATACTGAAAGAGTGGGTGCCCAGTGAGCCAACTTGTGGCTATGGGCTTTGATGACTCTTTGTACAAAGATATTTTGTTTAATATAATTTACACTTTTATAAATGGCAATGACTTTATCTTTCTTCATATTGTTATATTGTGATATACTATTGTTGTTTTGATAAAGACCTTGAATATACTATAGTGTATGTAAGATGTGGTAGAACATGGGGATGTCTATCATGAAATACATCTTATAGTCACTGTATATTCTAAACTGTTCCTAGTCAGTTGAGCCGTCCGATAATAAGGATAAGGATCGCTCGAGTTTGAGACTAGCATTTGCGATGCGGAGTACCACGTTTCATTGGTAGGGAACATGGAGATGTTCGAAGCATGCATATGGATATTCATAGGATGAATAATCGAACTACCCTATCCGGACTTTCCAAGTGGTTATCACTTATCGAGTGGATAAAGTCCGCGGTTTTGGTTGTACACCATTAGTCCTTACTACTTGAAACATCATGGAGACTCTATATGCTAGTACTGTGCTTTGACTCGTTTACCGACTCTATGGGGGTCATCAGGTGTTGGGATTGGGTACAGTTACAACACATATAGGAGTGGATGCATTGTTGTCAAGGATTCACCACATACTTGCGAGTGTGGATATCCTATGCGATCTGAGGAGATATTAGTGTGACAAATCTCTGGCCAGAGTACTTGATGTGATTTAAGAAATGGTTTCTTAGTAGCACATGCGATGTCACTAATTTGATCTTCAAGATGTATTGCATAGTTATCGAATCTTGAGCGACTCTCGATATACCAATGGTTGTTGATTCGATCGGGATATATGGATGAAGGGACCGTACTATACGCTAACCAAAATCTACTGGTTCTTGTAGGCACTATCAGTGATACCTAGGGAATCATGGGGCGATGTTGCTAGGCGCTTTACCATGATTCGTTGGGCAAGTCGAAAATCGTTGTTCCGAGTCACAAGGAGTTGTGAGCCCACGGCTAGCTGTATCCCTGAACCATTGAGGGTCACACAGTGTAATGGAGTTTTAATCCCCGTTGAGATAGTTAAATTTAAAGAGTTAAATTTAATGAATAAAGAAGTTGGACTTCTTAAATAAGAGTAAGGGAGTAGGATTTCCTAAAATGACATAGGGATGTACATTTTTGGAAATCACTGAATTCGGATTCAGGAAAATTTATCTTGACTTTAAAATGTGCAGAAATGGTTTCTGTGCACATTGGTAAAATCGGTTTATCAATCGGAGTCACGATGAATTTTATATTAATTTCTGAACATGCGGGCTTTGCTTGTCGGGCCTCAACTTATGACTAATGGGCCCTAAGGTGTTAGTGGCCTGCATTATAAATAAGTTATTACAGTACAGAAATTACAACACAACAGGTCATTATTTTTGAGACAGGATTTTCGAAACCCTCCTCTCTCTCTCAAACATATTTCGGCCGAACCCCTCCCTCTCTGTCAGAGAAATTCCGGTCTGTGATTTTGAATTGCAGTCAGGAATAACGAATCAGATTCGTTTAATCTCTTCGCAGAAAAACTTCTGATAGATTTTCTAGTGCAATCTATCAGAGGGATTTAAACCCCATTCGTGGACCTGATTGAAGGAATTCATCAGTTCCTGGGAGAGACAACAAGAGCAGATTAATTCTGTTGGTGTCCAATAATCTCGCTTCGAGATTGAAGGTAAAATTTAATTAATTGTTATTTGAATTTTACACACACAATATAATTTAATCGTTGAATGGTTGATACCCACACCATGGAATTGTTCCATGATAAAATTTTTAAACTTCCGCTGCACCGGGTATCAATCGTGATTGATCTGGGAACACGCCAGTTTTCCAACAGTGGTATCAGAGCCAGGTTGCTCAGATCAAACGATTAAATTAATCGATTGTACAAAAATTTTTGAGTCTCGGTTTTTGAAACAAAATAAATATTTTTAAATAATAAAAAAAAATTTTCGGGGCAAAACCCGGGCAGCGATTGGATCGCTGCCCGGTGGGGCAGCAATTGTTGCTGCCCCGGGCGGCGCACGGCGCCGCCCACGGCGCCGCACGGCGTCGCCCAGTGCAGCGCTCGGCGCTGCCCAGCGCAGCGCTGTGCGCTGCGCAAGGCAGCGCACGGCGCCAACAGGGCAGCGATTGTCGCTGCCCCAGCCCGCGCCCACGGGTGCGGGCCGGCCCGGGAGTGTCCCAGGCGGCCCGCGGGAAAAATTAAATTTTTATTTAAAATTAATTTTAATGTGTTAAAATTTTATTTTTGGTCCGGTCAAAAATTGTTTTTGATTGGTTCACGAGATTTCGGATCGAATTGTTCGAGTCCGTAAACTTTAAAATTGATTTTTGGATAAATTTGAATTTTTGGAAAATTTTAATATTTTATCCTTAAATTGAATTTTGAAATCAATTATTTTTGGTACAATTGATGATAAGATTTGATCTTATGAATATATTGAGTAAAATATGATTTTATCCATAAAATTGGATTTTGTAGATAAAATATGATTTTATTTGATAAAGAGATAAAATATGATTTTATATGTAAAATGAGATTTTATATATAAAATATGATTTTATCCTGTTTAAATTTGAATTGCCACTGCATGTTATCCAATAAATTAATTTTGAATTAAATGTTATTGGATAAGGATGATCGATTGCCATGACCAATTCTGTAGGTGTATGTTAGGAATTTACATTTGTTTTTATTGTTGTTGGTTTTATTAATGGGCCTGGTTTATGGCCCAGTATGAATGTCATATGTAATAAAAGTGGGCTTGGTTTATGGCCCGTTCCCACCCCTAAAAATGTATCCCCTACTTGTCATTGTTATTTATTGTAAATACATTAGATTTAGTGGGAGATCAAGATTTGAAGATGGTGGGCCCAGCAGACAATAAAGACAGAAGAAATGTAAATTGGAAGCACATGTAATAGGATTGCATTGCATACTGCATATTACCTAGGATTGGACTAAGACTCGTGATTGGCAACCACGGGTCAATTAAAAATGGAATCGATCATCCTATATAATATATGATATTATGATTGTATGCATGTTTTAGACATAATTGCGTGAATCCGGCAAGCATGCAATAATTTGAAATTGATGAGACAAATTTTTATAATTAAAAATTCCTCATTTTAAATATGATTTAAAATTGATATCAAGATAAATAAAGGAAATTTAAATTTGTTTAAATGTTCCTACCTTCCATCAACGGTCAATGTATGTGATGCTACCCGCGGATACGGTCCGGCTCATATTATTGGGGGGGCCCGTCCGTCGGAAAGCTGTACATTGGATCGACACATGTTGTAAGTTGGGTGGAACTCCCATGGGATCGGCTCATATTATTGGGGGATCCACATGGCGACCGTCCATCACAACTTAATATTGATGGGTCATCTTGACATGTCACTTTAAACGGCGTCATATTATTGGGCCCTTATTGGACATGAGGTAAACACATGGGGGTTGCTTTGGAAGCAATTGGGCTCTACCTTTTGAGAATTATAGTTGGCTGATATTATTCGGGACCATAAGTTTGTCAATTGGACTCCATGTTCTCACTAAGGAAAAAGTTTTCCGTTTTCACTAGAGGGTAGTGAAATCGTTAAAATAGTGGGAGTGAGATTCATAAAATTAAATACGCCTATTTTATGTCTTAGTAAATTGCTTAAACAATCATTGATATATGTCTGTTTTTCTTTTCAGTATTTCATACAATGAATTCGCGTAATCCATTATTCTCGATCCTCGAACAAAACAAGTTAACTGGCGCAAACTATACGGAATGGTTCCGGAAGTTGAAGATTGTCTTGACTTCGGAGAAGATGCTCTACGTGTTAGAGAAATCACCTCCGAAGGAAGCACCAGCTGACGTAAGTCCGGAGGAATTGGCCAAACTTGATGCATGGTGGGACCATGACATCAAGACCAAATGCTATATGCAAGCCTCGATGTCTGATGAACTCCAGAGGCGATTTGAGGACACCGTGAATGCTGCTGACATTCACGCTCAACTCAAGGAACTTTTTGGGGCTCAATCGAGGGCTGAAAGGTTCGCTACTGTTAAGGAGCTAATGACGTGTCGCATGCGTGAAGGGACTTCGGTCCGTGATCATGGGGTACGAGTGATTTGGCTCATACAAAAGTTAGCAACCCTTCATTTGGTGTTGGAGCATGAACTCAACGTGGATTTACTGCTTCTGTCTCTACCTTCTTCGTTTGACGGATTTGTGGTAAATTTTAATATGAACAAGATAGAGGCCACCCTTGAAGAGATGGTCAATATGCTTGTGACATATGAATCCACACTAAAGAAGGATAAACCAGCTTTCTTGGTGGGCTCCTCATCTTCTACTAAGAAGGGGCCAAGTACGAAGGGCAAGAAACGTTTTGCCCCACCCAAGAAAATCGAGCCCGAGAAGAAGCACAAGACAAAGGCTTCAAACAATGGAAAATCCAAGGATGTTTGCCATTACTGCAAGAAGCCCGGTCATTGGAAGCGCAACTGCAAGGAATATCTAGAGCAGTTGGGAACTGCAAAGGGTATGTTCTATATTGAAATAAACATTTCACTTAATACTACTTCTTGGGTATTGGATACCGGATGTGGATCTCACATTTGCAATGATTTGCAGGTGATGACAAGAAGTCGCAGGCTTAAAATGGGTGAGACCCAGTTGAGGCTCGGGAATGGTTCCAGAGTTGAAGCTACAGCCATTGGAGATGTTTGTTTAATTTTGCAGAACGGTTTTAAGTTATTTTTAAGAGATGTTTTATTTGTTCCGGATTTAATTAAAAACATTATTTCTGTTTCTATGCTAGATAGAGATGGTTATTCTTGCAATTTTGTGAATGGGATTTGCAATATTTACAAGAATGAATGTTTGATTGGAAATGGACAACTTGAAAACGATCTATACAACTTAAAACTAAAAGACGTTCCAATAAATTATATTGATAAACCGGCGACAACAAACAAAAGGAAAATCGATAGTCAAAACCCGGCAAACCTTTGGCACGCTAGACTAGGTCATATTTCCTCAAGGAGGATGAACAAGCTAGTGGGAGAGGGCATGTTTGATATGTCTGATATTAACTCTCTACCTACTTGTGAATCCTGCCTAAAGGGAAAATGACTAAATCTCCTTTTAAGGGGAAACCTGAGCGTAGTCAAAATCTGTTGGATTTGATCCATACAGATGTTTGTGGACCATTTAGAGTTGGGACTCAATATGGCCACACCTACTTCATTACCTTTACTGACGATTATTCAAGGTATGGGTATTTATATTTAATGAAATATAAGTCTGAAGCATTTGAAAAGTTCAAAGAATTCAAGGCTGAAGTAGAAAACAAGCTAGGTAAAAGTATTAAAGCACTTCGATCGGATCGAGGTGGAGAATACTTAAGTACCGAGTTTTTGGACTATCTAAAAGAGAATGGGATTCTCTCTCAGTGGACTCCTCCTATGACACCACAGCTGAATGGTGTATCGGAGCGTCGTAATCGAACTTTGTTGGACATGGTTTGATCCATGATGAGCTTCACTGAGCTTCCACCTTCGTTTTGGGGCTATGCGCTTGAAACGGCGGTATTGTTGTTGAACAACGTCCACACTAAAGCAGTGGACAAAACACCATACGAGTTATGGAATGGCAAAGCTCCTAAGTATTCGTACTTGAGGATTTGGGGATGTCCTGCTTACGTGAAGCGGACAGTGGGAGATAAGTTGGATAGTCGATCCAGCTTATGTTATTTTGTAGGGTATCCGAAGAATTCAATCGGATATTATTTCTATTATCCTGCTGAAACAAAAGTGTTTGTTTCTAGGAATGCCACCTTCTTGGAGAAGGAGTTCTTATTGGATAAGAAAGGCGAGATGATGGAACTCGAAGAAGTTCGAGAAGAACCCGAAATACAAAATAACGATCCTACACCTCAGGAACCATTGCTGGACACGCCTGCACCTAGAAGATCCGAGAGGACTTCTAGACCTCCTATTCGATATGGTCTTCTTCTTGAAGGGGATCAAGATGAACCCGACATTGGATGTGATCCAAGAAACTTCAAGGAAGCAATTTCTGATGGGGATTCAAATTTATGGCTTGAATCTATGCAGTCTGAATTGGATTCAATGCATACAAACCAAGTTTGGTCTTTAGTAGATCCTCCTGATGGAATTGTTCCAATAGGGTGTAAATGGATCTACAAGAGAAAGCTTGGGCCTGATGGTAAGGTATTGACCTACAAGGCGCGATTGGTGGCGAAAGGTTACACTCAAAGATAAGGAGTTGACTATGATGAAACCTTTTCACCAGTTGCAATGTTCAAGTCCATAAGAATCCTTATTGCCATAGCTGCATGGTATGACTATGAGATATGGTAAATGGATGTGAAGACTGCTTTTCTTAATGGAGACATTAAGGAAGAAATCTATATGAAGCAGCCAGAGGGGTTCACATCCATGGGAAGCGAGCATAAGGTATGCAAGCTTCAAAGATCAATTTATGGTCTAAAACAAGCATCAAGAAGTTGGAACCAGAAATTTGATGAAACAATAAAAGATTTTGGTTTCATCAAGAACCCGGAGGAACCGTGCGTGTACAAGAAAGTAGTTAAGGATGCTGTGACATTCTTAGTACTTTATGTTGATGACATCCTACTCATTGGGAATTATGTAGGGATGTTGCAGTCAACAAAGATATGGTTATCAGGTAGATTCTCGATGAAGGATTTGGGTGAGGCATCCTACATTCTTGGGATACAGATCTATAGAGATAGATCTAAGAGAATGATAGGACTCACTCAATCAACCTACATCGACACCATATTGAAACGGTTTTCAATGGATGGGTCCAAGAGAGGACATCTACCCATGTGTCATGGAGTTTCTCTATCCAAGTCTATGTGTCCCAAGACTGATGAAGAGATAGAGAATATGACACATGTACCATATGCGTCAGCTATAGGTAGTATCATGTATGGGATGATATCTACCAGACCGGATGTAGCATTTGTTCTGAGTGTCACGAGCAGATATCAAGCTAATCCCGGTCAAATGCATTGGAAAGCCGTGAAGAACATTCTTAAGTACTTACGAAGGACTAAGAATATGTTCATGGTATATGGAGGACGAGAACTGAAATTGGAAGGCTATACCGACTCTAGCTTCCAAAGTGACGTGGATGACTCGAAGTCAACCTCTGGATTTGTGTTCATGCTCAATGGCGGTGCTGTCTCTTGGAAGAGTTCCAAGAAGGACACCACAGCGGATTCCACCACTGAGGCTGAATACATTGCAGCATCAGCTGCTGCTAAAGAGGCCGTTTGGATGAGGAAGTTCGTCCAAGAGTTGGGCGTCATTCCTGAATTTGTTGGTCCAGTCCCGGTGTACTGTGACAACACGGGTGCCGTTGCTCAAGCAAAGGAACCAAGGTCTCATCAAAGATCCAAACAAGTACTGAGGAAATACCACATCATCCGGGAGATTGTGGAAAGAGGAGACATCACTGTCGAACGAGTGGCCTCTGCAGACAATATCGCTGATCCGCTTACTAAGCCCTTGCCAGGACCATTGTTTGACAAACATCGCGAAGCAATGGGTCTACGTAGTATGACTAGTTGGCTATAGGGCAAGTGGGAGATTGAAAGAGTGGGTGCCCAGTGAGCCAACTTGTGGCTATGGGCTTTGATGACTCTTTGTACAAACGATCTTTTGTTTAATATAATTTACACTTTTATAAATGGAAATGACTTTATCTTTCTTCATATTGTTATATTGTGATATACTATTGTTGTTTTGATAAAGACCTTGAATATACTATAGTGTATGTAAGATGTGGTAGAACATGGGGATGTCTATCATGAAATACATCTTATAGTCACTGTATATTCTAAACTGTTCCTAGTCAATTGAGCCGTCCGATAATAAGGATAAGGATCGCTCGAGTTTGAGACTAGCATTTGCGATGTGGAGTACCACGTTTCATTGGTAGGGAACATGGAGATGTTCGAAGCATGCAAATGGATATTCATAGGATGAATAATCGAACTACCCTATCCGGACTTTCCAAGTTGTTATCACTTATCGAGTGGATAAAGTCCGCGGTTTTGGTTGTACACCATTAGTCCTTACTACTTGAAACATCATGGAGACTCTATATGCTAGTACTGTGCTTTGACTCGTTTACCGACTCTATGGGGGTCATCAGGTGTCGGGATTGGGTACAGTTACAACACATATAGGAGTCGATGCATTGTTGTCAAGGATTCACCACATACTTGCGAGTGTGGATATCCTATGCGATCTGAGGAGATATTAGTGTGACAAATCTCTGGCTAGAGTACTTGATGTGATTTAAGAAATGGTTTCTTAGTAGCACATGCGATGTCACTAATTTGATCTTCAAGATGTATTGCATAGTTATCGAATCTTGAGCGACTCTCGATATACCAATGGTTGTTGATTCGATCGGGATATATGGATGAAGGGACCGTACTGTACGCTAACCAAAATCTACTGGTTCTTGTAGGCACTATCAGTGATACCTAGGGAATCATGGGGCGATGTTGCTAGGCGCTTTACCATGATTCGTTGGGCAAGTCGGAAATCGTTGTTCCGAGTCACAAGGAGTTGTGAGCCCACGGCTAGCTGTATCCCTGAACCATTGAGGGTCACACAGTGTAATGGAGTTTTAATCCCCGTTGAGATAGTTAAATTTAAAGAGTTAAATTTAATGAATAAAGAAGTTGGACTTCTTAAATAAGAGTAAGGGAGTAGGATTTCCTAAAATGACATAGGGATGTACATCTTTGGAAATCACTGAATTCGGATTCAGGAAAATTTATCTTGACTTTAAAATGTGCAGAAATGGTTTCTGTGCACATTGGTAAAATCGGTTTATCAATCGGAGTCACGATGAATTTTATATTAATTTCTGAACATGCGGGCTTTGCTTGTCGGGCCTCAACTTATGACTAATGGGCCCTAAGGTGTTAGTGGCCTGCATTATAAATAAGTTATTACAGTACAGAAATTACAACACAACAGGTCATTATTTTTGAGACAGGATTTTCGAAACCCTCCTCTCTCTCTCAAACATATTTCGGCCGAACCCCTCCCTCTCTGTCAGAGAAATTCCGGTCTGTGATTTTGAATTGCAGTCAGGAATAACGAATCAGATTCGTTTAATCTCTTCGCAGAAAAACTTCTGATAGATTTTCTAGTGCAATCTATCAGAGGGATTTAAACCCCATTCGTGGACCTGATTGAAGGAATTCATCAGTTCCTGGGAGAGACAACAAGAGCAGATTAATTCTGTTGGTGTCCAATAATCTCGCTTCGAGATTGAAGGTAAAATTTAATTAATTGTTATTTGAATTTTACACACACAATATAATTTAATCGTTGAATGGTTGATACCCACACCATGGAATTGTTCCATGATAAAATTTTTAAACTTCCGCTGCACCGGGTATCAATCGTGATTGATCTGGGAACACGCCAGTTTTCCAACATATACAGTGACTATAAGATGTGTTTCATGATAGCCATCCCCATGTGCTACCACATCGTACATACACTATAGTATATTCAAGGTCTTTATCAAAAACAACAATATTATATCATAATATAACAATATGAAGAAAGATAAAGTCAATACAATTATAAAAGTGTAAATTATATTAAACAAAAGATTGTTTTACATAGAGTCATAAAAGCCCTTAGCCACAAGTTGGCTAACCGGGCACCCACTCTTTCAATCTCCCACTTGCCCTAAAGCCAACTAGTCATACTACGTAATCCCATTGCTTCGCGATGTTTGTCAAACAATGGTCCTGGCAAGGGCTTAGTAAGCGGATCAGCGATATTGTATGTAGAGGCCACTCTCTCAACACTGATGTCTTCTCTTTCCACAATCTCCCGGATGATGTGGTATTTCCTCAGTACGTGTTTGGACTTCTAATGAGACCTTGGCTCCTTTGCCTGAGCAATGGCACCCGTGTTGTCACATTACACCGGGACTGGACCAACAGCTTCAGGAATTACACCTAACTCTTGGATGAATTTCCTTATCCAAACCGCCTCTTTAGCAGCAGCTGATGCTGCAATGTATTCTGCCTCAGTGGTGGAATCCGCTGTGGTGTCTTGCTTGGAACTCTTTCAAGAGACAGCACCGCCATTGAGCACGAATACAAATCCAGAGGTTGATTTCGAGTCATCCACATCACATTGGAAGCTAGAGTCGGTGTAGCCTTCCAACTTCAATTCTCTTCCTCCATAAACCATGAACACATTCTTAGTCCTTCGCAAATACTTAAGAATATCCTTCACGGCTTTCCAATGCATTTGACCGGGATTGGCTTGGTATCTGCTCGTGACGCTCAGAGCATAGGCCACATCCGGTCTGGTAGATATCATCCCATACATGATACTACCAATGGCTGACGCATATGGTATGTGTGTCATCTTCTCTATCTCTTCGTCAGTTTTGGGACACATAGACTTGGATAAAGAAACTCCATGACACATAGGTAGATGTCCTCTCTTGGACCCATCCATTGAAAACCTTTTCAATATGGTTCCGATGTAGGTTGATTAAGTAAGTCCTATCATTCTCTTAGATCTATCTCTATAGATCTGTATCCCAAGAATATAGGAGGCCTCACCCAAAACCTTCATCGAGAACCTACTTGATAACCATATCTTTGTTGACTGCAACATCCCTACGTCATTCCCCATGAGTAGAATGTCATCAACATAAAGTACTAAGAATGTTACCGCATCCTTAACTACTTTCTTGTACACGCATGGTTTCTCCGGGTTTTTGATGAAACCAAAATCCTTTATTGTTTCATCAAATTTCTGGTTCCAACTTCTTGATGCTTGTTTGAGACCATAGATTGATCTCTGAAGCTTGCATACCTTATGCTCGCTTCCCATGGATGTGTATCCCTCAGGCTGCGTCATATAGATCTCTTCCTTAATGTTTCAATTAAGAAATGCAGTCTTTACATCCATTTGCCATATCTCATAGTCATACCATGCTGCTATGGCAATAAGGATTCTTATGGACTTGAACATTGCGACTGGTGAAAAGGTTTCATCATAGTCAACTCCTTGTCTTTGAGTATAACCTTTTGCCACCAATCGTGCCTTGTAGGTCAATACCTTTCCATCAGGCCCAAGCTTTCTCTTGTAGATCCATTTGCACCCAATTGGAACAATTCCATCGGGAGGATCTACTAAAGACCAACTTGGTTAGAATGCATCGAATCTATTTCCGATTGCATAGCTTCAAGCCATAAATTTGAATCCGCATCAGAAATTGCTTCCTTGAAGTTTCTTGGATCACATCCAATGTCGGGTTCACTTTGATCCCCTTCAAGAAGAAGACCATATCTAATAGGAGGTCTAGAAGTCCTCTCGGATCTTCTAGCAATAGGCGTGTCTTGTGATGATTCTTGAGGTGTAGGATCGTTATTTTGTATCTCGGGTTCTTCTCGAATTTCTTCGAGTTCCATCATCTTGCCTTTCTTATCCAATAAGAACTCCTTCTCCAAGAAGGTGGCATTCCTTGAAACAAACACTTTTGTTTCATTAGGATGATAGAAATAATATCCGATTGAATTCTTCGGATACCCCACAAAATAACATAAGGAGGATCGACTATCCCACTTATCTCCCACTGTCTGCTTCACGTAAGCAGGACATCCCCAAATCCTCAAGTACGAATACTTAGGAGCTTTGCCATTCCATAACTCGTATGGTGTTTTATTTACTGCTTTAGTGTGGACGTTGTTTGACAACAATAGCGCCGTTTCAAGCACGTAGCCCCAAAACGAAGGTGGGAGCTCAGTGAAGCTCATCATGGATCGAACCATGTCCAACAAAGTTCGATTGCGACGCTCCGAAACACCATTAAGCTGAGGTGTCATAGGAGGAGTCCACTGTGAGAGAATCCCATTCTCTTTTAGATAATCCAAAAACTCGGTACTTAAGTATTCTCCACCTCGATCCGATCGAAGTGCCTTAATACTTTTACCTAGTTTGTTTTCTACTTCAGCCTTGAATTCTTTGAACCTTTCAAATGCTTCAGACTTATATTTCATTAAATATAAATACCCATACCTAGAATGATCATCAGTAAAGGTAATGAAGTAGGTGTTGCCACATTTAGTACCAATCCTAAATGGACCGCAAACATCTGTATGGATCAAATCCAACAAATTTTGACTATGCTCAGGTTTCCCTTTGAAAGGAGATTTAGTCATTTTTCCCTTTAGGCAGGACTCACAAGTAGGTAGAGAGTTAATATCAGACATATCAAACATGCCCTCTCCCACTAGCTTGTTCATCCTCCTTGAGAAAATATGACCTAGCCTAGCATGCCAAAGGTTTGCCGGGTTTTGACTATCGTCCTTCCTTTTAATTGTTGTTACCGGTTTATCAACATAATTAATTGGAACGTCTTTTAATTTTAAGCTATATAGATCGTTTTCAAGTTGTTCATTTTCAATCAAACATTCATTCTTGTAAATATTGCAAATCCCATTTACAAAATTGCAAGAAAAACCATCTCTATCAAGCATAGAAATAGATATAATGTTTTTGATCAAATCCGGAACATATAAAACATCTCTCAAAAATAACTTAAAATTGTTCTGCAAAACTAAATAAATGTCTCCTATAGCTTTGGCTTCGACTCTAGAATCATTCCCGAGCCTTAGCTGGGTCTCACCCATCCTTAGCTTACGACTTCTTGTCATTACCTGCAAATAATTGCAAATGTGAGATCCACATCCGGTATCCAATACCCAAGAAGAAGTATTAAGCGAAACATTTATTTCAATGTAAAACATACCCTTTGCAGTTCGCAACTGTTCGAGGTATTCCTTGCAGTTACGTTTCCAATGACCGGGTTTCTTACAGTAATGGCAAACGTTTTCATCTTTTATCTCAATTGAAGCCTTGTCATTTCCCTTCTTATTTGGTAAAATCTTCTTGGGCGGGGCAGAACGTTTCTTACCCTTTCCACTTGGTCCTTTCTTAGAGTTAGAAGTGGAGCCAACCAAGAGTACCGGTTTATCCTTCTTTAGTGTGGCTTCATAAGTCACAAGCATATTGACCATCTCTTCAAGGGTGGCCTCTATCTTGTTCATATTGAAGTTCATCACAAAGCCGTCAAACGACGAAGGAAGTGAAAGAAGCAACAAGTCCACATTGAGTTCATGCTCTAATGTCAGTTCGAGTTTTACCAACTTTTCAATGAGCCCAATCATGTGTACCCCATGCTCACGGACCGAAGTCCCATCTCGCATGCGGCATGTCATGAGCTCTTTGACAGTCGCAAAATTCTCGGCCCTTGACTGAGCTCCAAAAAGTTCCTTGAGTGCGCTGTGAATGTCAGCAGCATTCACCGCATCCTCAAATCGCCTCTGGAGTTCATCAGACATTGATGCTAGCATATAACTCTTTGCCTTGACATCATGGTCCCACCAATCGTCAAGCTTTTTCAACTCTTCCGGACTAGTGTTAGCCGGGGCTTCCTTCGGAGGACGCTTCTCTAACACGTAGAAAGCCTTCTCCGAATTTAGAAAGATTTTTAACTTACGGAACCATTCCGTATAGTTAGAGTCAGTCAACTTGTTTTGATCGAGAATTGAGAGTAGTGGATTACGCGAATTCATAGTAATGAAATACTGAAAAAGGAAACAGACAATAATCAGTGATTTGTTTAATTAATTTACTAAGACATAAAATATGGCGAATTTCATTTTATGAATTACATTCCCACTATTTTGACGATTTCACTACCCTCTAGTGAAAACGAGAAACATTTTCTTTAGTGGGAACATGGAGTCCAATTGACAAACTATGGTCCCGAATAATATCAGCCAACCATAATTTTCAAAAGGTAGAGCCCAATTGCTTCCAAAGCAACCTCCATGTTTTTACCTCATGTCCAATAAGGGCCCAATAATATGACACCATTTATTGTGACATGTCAAGATGACCCATCAATATTAAGTTGTGATGGACGGTCGCCATGTGGATCCCCAATAATATGAGCCAATCCCATGGGAGTTCCACCCAACTTACAACATGTGTCGATCCAATGTACAGCTTTCCGACGAACGGCCCCCCCCAATAATATGAGCCGGACCGTATCCGCGGGTAGCATCACATACATTGATCGTTGATGGAAGGTAGAAATATTTAAACAATATTTAAAATTCCCTTTTGTTTATCTTGATATCAATTTTAAATCATATTTAAAATGAGGGATTTTATTTTGAAAATTTGTCTCATCATGCAAATTATGTATGCTTGCGGGATTCATACAATTTATGTCTAAACATGCATACATCAATAATATCATATATTATTAAAGGATGATCGATCCCATTAACTATTCGACCCGTGGTTGCCAATCACGAGTCTAAGTCCAATCCTAGGTGATATGCAAGTATGCAATGCAATCCTATTACATTGTGCTTCTAATTTACATTTCTTCGGTCTTTATTGTCTGCTGGGCCCACCATTTCATCAAATCTTTGTCTCCCACTAAGTCTAATAAATTTACAATAAATTTCGATGACAAATATGGGATACATTTTTAGGGGTGGGAACGGGTCATAAACCAGGCCCACTTTTATTACATATGACAATCATATTGGGCTATAAACCAAGCCCATTAATAAACACCAACAACAATAAGACAAATGTAAATCACCTAACATACACCTAAAATATTGGTCATGGCAATCGATCATCCTTTATCCATTAATTAATTCAATAATTAAATAATTGGATAAACATGCAATGGCATCATAATTAAAAGATAAAATCATATTTTATCTTATCCATCCATAAGATCATATATTATCATCAATTGTACCAAAATAATTAATTTTATAAAATTCAATTTAACGGATAAAATTTATAAATTTTCCAAAAATTCAAATTTATCCAAAAATCAATTTTTAAAAAATTTCGGACTCGAACAATTCGATCCGATGCCTCGTGATCCAATCGAAAACAATTTTCGATCGGATCAAACACTAGAATTTCAAAAATTCAAAATTTTTTAAAAAATAAAAATTTAATTTTCCCGGGCTGCCCGAGACAATCCCGGGCAGCCCGTCGCTGCCCATTGGGCAGCGCCCAGCGCTGCGCTGGGCGGCTACAATCGCTGCCCGTGTTTTTCCCGTCAAAATTTTGATTTTTAAAAAATTTGTTTTGTTTCAAAAACGAGGCTTAAAAATTTTGTACAATCGATTAATTTAATCGTTTGATCTGAGAAACCTGGCTCTGATACCACTGTTGGAAAATGGTGTTCAGATCAATTAGAATTAATACCCGGTGTAGCGGAAGTTTAAAAAAAATTTATTTTAATTAATATGGAACGATTCCATATCTGGGTATCAAAACTTTTACGATTAAATTCATACAAGTAAAACAAACAATCACAATTAATGTTTTACCTTAAATCTCGAAACGAGATTATGGACTTCAACAGAATTTAATCTGCTCTTCTTGTAAATCCCGAGAACTGATGGCGTCACGATCAATCACCGGAATAAGGTCCACGAACAGAAAACAGAAACTCTCTGATTGACTGCACTAGAAATCAATCAGAAGTTTTGCGTAGAGAATAAACAGATATGATCTGTTAATTCAGAATTGTAATTTTTCACAAAAATCACAATCCGAATTTTCTCAAAAAGGAGCAAGGAATTTTCGAAAAATCCCTTAGAATTATTTATGCAGTGTTCGAAAATTATAAGACATAATTTAGTTGTTTTTCGAACCCAACACCTCTATTTATAGATAATTTCTAGTTATAATTGTATCAGGACTCTAACTCCTTAAAGCCCACAATCCATAACTTAAGCCCAACAAGCCAAGCCCGTTGTTATAGAAATTAATATAAAATTCATCGTGGCTCCGATTGATAAACTGATTTCACCAATGTGCACAGAAACCATTTCTGCATCTTTTAGAGTCAAGATAATTTTTCTGAATCCGAATTCAGTGATTTCCAAAAATGTCCATCCCTATGTCATTTTAGGAAATCTCACTCCCTTTAGTTAAGAAGTCCAACTTCTCTTTCATTAAATTTAACTCTTTAAATATAACTATCTCTACGGGGTTTTAGTAATCCATTACTTGTGTAACCCTCAATGGTTCAGGAATACAGCTAGCCGTGGGCTCACAACTCCTTGTGACTTGGAACAACAATTTCCGACTTACCCATCGAATCATGGTAAGAGCGCCTAGCAACATCGCCCCATGATTCCCTAGGTATTACTGATAGTGCCTGCAAGAACCAGTAGATTTTGGTTAGAGTACAGTACGATCCCTTCAACCATATATCCCGATCGAATCAACAACCATTGGTATATCGAGAGTCGTTCGAGATTCGATAACTATGCATAACATCTTGGAGATCTATTAGTGACATCGCATGTGTTACTAGGATAACCCATTAACCTAAAAAACATCATGTACTCTGGCCAGAGATTCGTCACACTAATATCTCCTCAGATCGCATAGGATATCCACACTCACAAGTATGTGATGAATCCTTGACAACAAAGCATCGACTCCTATATATGTCGTAACTGTATCCAATCCCGACACCTGATGACCCCAATAGAGTCGGTAAACAAGTCAAAGTACAGTACTAGCATATAGAGTCTCAATGATGTTTCAAGTAATAAGGACTAATGGTGTACAACCAAAACCGCGGACTTTATCCACTCGATAAGTGATAACCACTTGGAATGTCCTAATAGGGTAGTTCGATCATTCATCATATGAATATCCATTTGCATGCTTTGAACATTTCTATGTTCCATACCAATGAAACGTGGTACTCGGCATCGCAAATGCTAGTCTCAATCTCGAGCAATCTTTATCCCTTTTTTGCGGACGGCTCAATTGACTAGGAACAGTTTAGAATATACAGTGACTATAAGATGTGTTTCATGATAGCCATCCCCATGTGCTACCACATCGTACATACACTATAGTATATTCAAGGTCTTTATCAAAAACAACAATATTATATCATAATATAACAATATGAAGAAAGATAAAGTCAATACAATTATAAAAGTGTAAATTATATTAAACAAAAGATTGTTTTACATAGAGTCATAAAAGTCCTTAGCCACAAGTTGGCTAACCGGGCACCCACTCTTTCAGTTGCATGTGGTTGAGATTGACACGTGGCATTGGAGCTTCCGATCGGAGGAACGGAGCTTCCGATCTGCACGTTCGGAGCTTCCGATCGAGGAACGGAGCTTCCGATCGACGTCTATAAATATAGGGTCCGAGCTCCTCATTTCTTGCCAATTCCGAATTCCTCTCCTTCGCCCTCGTGGCTCTATTTTAGGGCTTTGGGTACTCTTATTTTAGAGTTGGAGTAAGGAACATATTTTAGTATATTCGGACATTGTCTGACATAGTAGTGAAGCAGTGCTCGAGGCTGTGGAGCTGCAATAGGGGTGTACCCCTAGTTGCGAGATAGTCGCCATCAGTGGGCTGACGACGGACACAGGTATAGCTATGGTCTCCTTAAATTATTTAGGAGTATGCAATAGCTTAGTTAGGGTTTTAGAGCTTAATGAATGATGCATGGGTAATTTGCATTGTAGAGCTGATGTAGGCTGGGAACCTAGAGTGGGACTGCTAGGACTGCCTGTAGTAAGGTACGTAAGTACAGACTGAGATAGCCAGCAGGTTTGCATGCTTATATGTTGCATTTATGTGTCATATTATTATGCAGCATGTGCATATCATATTGTGCCTGTCCATCTTGTGAGATGAGCCATGTAGGGCCGCTCAACCCTATCTGGACGGGTGATGTCTAGTGCTATAACGCCCTGTTTTTATCTTAAATGAGTTTATTTGAGTTAATCAGAGATTACAGAGTTCTCGAGCCGGTTTGATTTTGATCAGGGTCCTTTTTGCAAATTTTGGAAATTTCAGGGACTAAAACACAAATATTGATTTTTATATATTATCTACACTTAGATTTTGTTGACAAAGTCTTCTTCTTCCTCCTCCAAACCGTGAGCTCCATTGAAGACGCCTCCAACCTTTTCCAAGCTTCCAGATTTCAGTCCGAGCTCGATCCGGCCGTTGGAATTTATTTTTGAAGGCAGATTATCGATCACTGCAGTGAGAGCTCTGTTATATCGTAAGTTTTTCTACGATCGGATACATTCTAGTTTTTGGATGTTGTTAGAATCGTTCTAGATTCGAGTATGTTGTTCTAGACAGAGTTCTGATCGTTTATTATCTGTCGGTTTTGAATTAGAGCGACGTTTGGATTTGTTATGATTTTTGGAAGCCATTTTCGAAAATGTGGATTTTGAGATTGATGGGTTTTCTTTGTTATTGTTGTTTTGGGCATTGAAATGAGATTATATCAGTATTGAACTGTTGTCTGCATTTCCGATTTGTTCAGTTTATAGCCGTTATGCCGTCGGTTTGAGTTTTGGGTTTTCGAATCGTTTTTGGTATTGAGTGGAGCCTTGACTTGTGAATGATCGTGGTTGTTGATCAACTCTTGTATTCGTACAGATTCGTTGGAGTGTGTCGAGCTCTGTGTTAGCAGCATTGTTCGTCGAGAGTTGGACGAAGAACGGTAAAGAGATTTCCTTGAACCGTTGTTTGTTGTTTAGGTTGTCTAGTTGTTGATACAATCTTTTGTTGTAGCTTGTCCGGAGTTGGATCTACGGCATTGAAAGGTAAAAGCAATCTTTGTAGCGGGATAGCATACTCGGGACAGTTAGTTCTCGAGTTTCCCTTGAAATCACATATTGCATTGATACTGGTTCTAGTTTATGGAACCTGTATTTTGTTAATTATTTGAATGAATTATATGGCTAAGTTCCTTTTGTTTCCATATGCATTCATATTGAGCCAGCACTATTGTTTCGATGGGCAGAACAGCCTTTTGTTAGACATTTGGGAGCTATATTCGAGTGGCCTAGGACATAGTCGTTGCGCCTAGTGCTAGCATACTCATTATAGTTGCTCAAAGTCTAGAGGAGTGGGATACGTGGCACCACCTCGATTGGGAGAGTCGGTGAGTCGTCACGTGATCTCATCCTCGGGATCCCAAAAGCACAGCAGCAATCCTTTGTTATCAGATTTGATATCACGGTTTAAAGACATGCATTTCATTACGTTGTTATTGATTTTGTTGTGGTCTTGGAAGCATGTTTATTGTTGCATTACTTGATATGTTGCTTTTATTGGGATTATCTTTCTCACCGATTATCCAGCTGTTGCTTTGTTTTGTATGTGTACTTGGCAACAGGAAGGGCAGGATCAAGTCAGCATAGACCTGGTTAGCGTCCAGAGCAAGAGATAGAAGTGAGACTCGTTTATAAGTCGAATCAGCATGTCAACCTAGTTATGTTTTGCGATCATGTTTAGTCATTCGAACTTCTCGTATATGTTTTATAAGCAAGAAACGATGTAGGTGCTATCGAATTGAATGTTGCTCTTCCCTAAACCTTTCTTGTATTGTTATTGGAATATCAAATACTCTTTATGCTAGTGTTTAGGTTTTGATGGAGTTTATTTCTGTTCCTTAACTTCTCTGGGCGAGGGGACGGCGCGGGCGCGCAGCCTCTTTGCGAGGTGTGGGCGCGGGCGCGCTAGTTTTTGCGAGGTATGAGCGCGGGCGCGCTTCCTTTGGCGCGGGCGTGCTGGGATTTGCGGGGCATAGGCGCGGGCGCGCTAATGTCAGCGCGGGCGCGCGAGCCTCCTTTTAAAAAAAATATATATATAAATACTTTGGGTTCTTGTTTACTTATAGCTTGTCGTCTGATATTACTTGATTAGAAACGAGGTCTCACATTAAGTGGTATCAGAGAGTTAAGATTCTTGGTCGAACTAGAGTGAGCGGGTAGATCGAGTCTTCGTGTATTGACTCCTCGCATGTGTTTGAATTATTTTAACTGTGTACTTAATTCCATGCGAGCATGCTTTATTATTGGGAATTATTGAATTACATGGTTATGTGATTTAATTTATAAAGCATGATCTACTTGAGATATAACTGTTTCTGTTACCGACTGGTATCCGGTATTCCAAGCGGTTGTAAGGGGACTGATTGTAGCGATTGAGATATCTCGTGTCCTAACCTTTGATTATCAGATGGGTCCTCGTCGAGTGATAAACAGAAACACACCGCCAGTTATCCCTGCGACTGAGCAGGCTGGCACTGAAGTTGATCAGTTGAATGCTTCAGCAACGCCTATGGAAACCTTATTGAAGAGGTTTCAGTCGTTCAATCCGCCGTTATTGATGGGTTCAGAAAATCCAGTTGACTGCGAGAGTTGGTTGGATGATATTGATCAGCTGTTTGATTTCATTGATTACACAGATGACCGCAGAATCAGGTTAATCATTCATCAGCTACGTGGGGTTGCTAAGAGCTGGTGGATCATGACAAAGAAAGCAATGGAGAGTAGAGGTACGGAAGTTACTTAGACTCTTTTTAAATCTGAGTTTTATAAGCGGTTTTTCCCTATCTCGTATCGCAAAGATAAGGGAGCAGAGTTTTCCAATCTGAGGCAAGGGAATCTGAACATTGAAGAGTACGTGGCTAAGTTTGATAGTCTGTTTCGTTTTGCACCGCTAATTGCCGGAGATGAAGAAGCTAAGGCAGATCAGTTCATCAATGGTTTGAACCCCGACGTCTTCACGTTGGTAAACACCAACAGGCCTAACAACTTTGCGGATGCTATGAATTACGCAAAGGGAGCGGAAGCAGGCTTGTGGAGGCAAAGTGGTAACCAGGTAGCACCTCAGCAACAGAGGCAGTATCAGAACCCACCATCTCAGTATCAGAATCAGCCACCGCAGCATCAGAACCAGCAGCAAAGGTATGAAGGTGGAAACAGTGGGGGAAGCAGAAAAGATCAGTACAAAGCAAGAGGTAAACAGTTCAAGAGGCAAGGGAACAGTTCGTCTAGTTCCAGTGGTTCGAAGAAATTCGGTTCAGGACAGAGTTCTGGATCTTCAACCATGTACTGCAGCAAGTGTGGGGGAAGACACTCACCGGATCAGTGTGTGGGAGTCTTCGGTAATTGTAACACCTGTCAGCAACCGGGACACTTCTCGAAGGTGTGCCCACAACGTAATAGAGATAGAGCTCAGAGTGGGAGTTCATCTAGACCTGCAGCTCAGCCGGAGAGGCAGTCGTCTGCAGTGCACTCTTTCCAACCTCAGCAACAGCAGAACAGACAGGGAGGTAGCTCTAGTGCAAATCAGCCTCCGAGACAGCAAGCACGAGTCTTTGCATTGACAGAGGATCAGGCTCAGGCAGCACCTGACGATGTTATAGCAGGTAACTATTCGATTTTCGGTCATTCTGCTCATGTCTTGATAGATACAGGTGCTTCCCATTCCTTTATCTCTGAAAAATTTGTGTTATTGCATGCTTTGCCAACTGAATTGTTGCCTACAGTAGTAACTGTTATTTCACCTTTGGGTGGAGGAATTGTTTCTGTCAGACTAGTCAGGAACTGTGAACTTTGTTTTGAGGGAAATTTGTTAGAATTCGACTGTATTGTGCTTGGGTTGTCAGATTTTGATTGTATTGTCGGTATAGATGCTTTGACCAAGTACAGGGCAACAGTTGATTGTTTTGTGAAGGTTGTCAGGTTCAGACCTGAAATGGCAAACGAGTGGAAATTCTTTGGTAAGGGTTCTCGATCTAGAATTCCTTTGATTTCAGTGTTATCTATGACTCGTTTGTTACAGAGAGGTGTAGAAGGATTTTTTGTTTATGCGGTTGATGTACTGAAATCTAGCCCAGCTTTGGTTGACTTACCAGTGGTTAGAGATTTTGCTGATGTGTTTCCGGAAGATGTTCCTGGATTGCCACCAATTCGAGAGGTTGAATTCAGCATTGACTTAGTGCCAGGTACTCAACCTATTTCAAAAGCTCCTTATCGTATGGCACTTGTTGAATTGAGAAAGTTGAAGGAGCAGCTTGAGGATTTAATTGCCAAGGGATACATCTGACCTAGTGTGTCGCCTTGGGGTGCTCCTGTGCTTTTTGTTCGTAAGAAGGATGGTTCTATGCGGCTCTGTATCGACTACCGCCAATTGAATCAGGCTACAGTTAAGAACAGGTATCCTTTACCCCGAATAGATGACCTTTTTGATCAACTGCAAGGTTCTTCTGTCTACTCTAAGATTGATCTGAGGTCAGGTTATCACCAGATGAGAGTGCGAGAGGAAGACGTTCCTAAGACCACATTCAGAATGAGGTATGGTCATTTTGAGTTTATAGTCATGCCGTTCGGTTTGACTAACGCTCCAGCGGTTTTTATGGGTTTGATGAACCGTATCTCTCAGCGTTTTTTAGATGAGTTCGTCATTATCTTTATCGATGATATTCTTATCTACTCGAAGAACCGTACTGACCATGCAGAGAACTTGAGGACCGTACTCCAGATTTTACGAGCTGAGCAGTTGTTTGCCAAGCTGTCTAAGTGTGAATTCTGGTTAGATCAAGTTGTCTTTCTCGGTCATATTATTTCTGAAGATGGGATTTCTGTCGATCCCAGCAAGATTGAAACGGCTATGAATTGGCCTAGACCTACTTCAGTGCCGGAGATCCAAAGCTTCATGGGTTTAGCTTGTTATTACCGTCATTTCATCGAGGGTTTCTTGTCTATTGCCAAGCCTATTACCCAGCTGACTCAGAAGAATGCGCCTTTTGTCTGGACTGCATATTGTGAGGCTAGCTTTGTTGATCTGAAGAGGAGACTGACCAATGCTCCAATTCTTTCTATTCCGAAAGGTACTGGAGGTTTCACAGTCTATTGTGATGCTTCTAACCGAGGCTTGGGTTGTGTTCTTATGCAGCATAAGCATGTGGTAGCGTATGCATCGAGACAGCTGAAACTGCACGAGACTCGTTATCCGGTTCATGATCTTGAACTAGCTGCGATCGTCTTTGCTCTGAAGATCTGGCGTCACTATCTTTATGGTGAGTCTTTCGAGATCTTTTCTGACCATAAGAGCCTTAAGTACTTGTTTTCACAAGCAGAGCTGAATATGAGACAGAGAAGATGGTTAGACCTGTTGAAGGATTTCGACTGTGAAATCAAGTATTATCCGGGGAAGTCGAATGCAGTTGCAGATGCCTTGAGCCGAAAGCTTTGTTCCTTATCTCTTTCTACTATTGGTGTTTCTCAGTTGATCGATGATTGTTGCACTTCTGGTTTAGAGTTTGAAACAGATATGGAGACTATCAGAGTGTTTGTTATTCAAGCCGAACCGGAGTTGTTTGTTGCAATCAGAGAAGCACAGAAGTCTGAGCCGAGTATTCAGGTTTCAGTAGAGAAAGTCAGATCTGGGCATCAGTCTGAATTCCAGGTTAGAGATGATGTACTGTATGTGAATAACCGTATTGTTGTGCCTGATATTTTGGAGTTGAGGCAGCTTATTCTTCGAGAGGCTCATTGCAGTCGGTTTAGTATTCATCCTGGAGGTCGTAAGATATACAACGATCTAAAGATTCAGTTTTGGTGGAAGAGAATGAAGAGCGACGTAGCGAGGTTTGTATCTCGGTGTTTGAATTGTCAGCAGGTGAAAGCAGAACGGAAGCGACCAGGAGGTCTGTTGCACAGTCTATCTGTTCCTGAATGGAAGTGGGATCACATTTCCATGGATTTCGTCACGAAGCTACCACGATCCGTTCGAGGATGCGATGCCATTTGGGTAGTGATCGACCGATTGACGAAGTCTGCGTGTTTTATTCCGTACAGGATGACGTATCGTCATGATCAGATGGCTAAGTTGTATGTTAGCAATGTTGTGAGACTGCATGGTGTGCCGAAGTCGATCGTTTCAGACAGAGATCCTAGATTCATTTCTCACTTCTGGCACAGTCTTCAGGGGGCACTTGGTACTCGATTGCATCTGAGTACGGCTTATCATCCTAAGACCGATGGACAGTCAGAGCGGACTATCCAGACGTTAGAGGATATGCTGCGAGCGGTAGTGCTAGACTTTGGCACTAGTTGGCAGGATTCTTTGCCTCTTGTCGAGTTTTCTTACAACAACAGCTTCCAAGCGAGTATCGGTATGGCGCCTTTTGAGGCTTTGTATAGTAGAAAGTGCCGATCTCCGTTGTTTTGGGACGAATTGTCCGAGTCACCAGATTTGGGACCGGAGATGCTTAGAGATATGGCAGAGCAGGTTAAGATCATTCAGACCAGAATGAAGTCAGCTCAAGATAGACAGGCGAAGTATGCGAATGTCAGGCGTAGACCTCTGAGTTTTGATCAGGGAGACCAAGTCTTTCTGAAGATTTCACCTTTCAGAGGCACTATCAGATTCGGTAAGAGAGGGAAGTTATCTCCGAGATTCATTGGGCCGTACGAGATTCTCGAGAAGATAGGCGATCTTGCCTACAGACTTGCACTTCCTCCGTCTTTATCTGGTATTCACGACGTTTTTCACGTCTCTATGCTGCGAAAGTATCAACCAGATATTTCTCATATCCTTCAGCCTGACAAAACCGAGTTAGACGAGACCCTGAGCTATTTTGAAAGACCGATTCAGATCCTTGATCGGAAAGAAAAGCAACTCAGAACCAAGTTGATTCCGTTGGTGAAAGTGCAGTGGAGCCGTCACGACGTCGAGGAAGCGACTTGGGAGACAGAATCTGACATGAGACAGCGATTTCCGGAGCTATTCGGATGACGTGAGTTCTTCTTACTGTCTTTAGTTCTTTATTCTATCTTATGAGTTGTGGTTCTCGTTGATTTCGAGGATGAAATCTCTTCTTAGTGGGGGAGAATTGTAACGCCCTGTTTTTATCTTAAATGAGTTTATTTGAGTTAATCAGAGATTACAGAGTTCTCGAGCCGGTTTGATTTTGATCAGGGTTCTTTTTGCAAATTTTGGAAATTTCAGGGACTAAAATGCAAATATTGATTTTTATATATTATCTACACTTAGATTTTGTTGACAAAGTCTTCTTCTTCCTCCTCCAAACCGTGAGCTCCATTGAAGATGCCTCCAACCTTTTCCAAGCTTCCAGATTTCAGTCCGAGCTCGATCCGGCCGTTGGAATTTATTTCTGAAGGCAAATTATCGATCACTGCAGTGAGAGCTCTGTTATATCGTAAGTTTTTCTACGATCGGATACATTCTAGTTTTTGGATGTTGTTAGAATCGTTCTAGATTCGAGTATGTTGTTCTAGACAGAGTTCTGATCGTTTATTATCTGTCGGTTTTGAATTAGAGCGACGTTTGGATTTGTTATGATTTTTGGAAGCCATTTTCGAAAATATGGATTTTGAGATTGATGGGTTTTCTTTGTTATTGTTGTTTTGGGCATTGAAATGAGATTATATCAGTATTGAACTGTTGTCTGCATTTCCGGTTTGTTCAGTTTATAGCCGTTATGCCGTCGGTTTGAGTTTTGGGTTTTCGAATCGTTTTTGGTATTGAGTGGAGCCTTGGCTTGTGAATGATCGTGGTTGTTGATCAACTCTTGTATTCGTACAGATTTGTTGGAGTGTGTCGATGTGAGACCTCGATTCTAATCATCTAATCTCCCCAAAGAAAACATAAAATTAATCCAGCACAATTGGCGACGCAAAAAATCGGACATTTGGCGACGCAAAATCACGTCGCGAAACAACAATTTTTTTTTTTTTTAAATCGAGCTTCAGGCGCGGGCGCAGGCGCGCCGGAATTTCGCAAAATGCGAAATTCCAAGCCCAGGGGAGGCGCGGGCGCTCCTCAAGTCGCGCGGGCGCGCTGCCCCTTCGACCTGCACTGAAAAACACTCCCAAAAGCAAAACTAAAGCTTGGGAAAGTGCAAAACCATAAACCAACTTAATCATAAGCATGCATTGATACACCAAACTGTCAAAATACAATACATGAAGTTCTAGAGTTGTACAATAATCAATCTAGTAGAACATGCATCACTTCTAAGTTCCATAACCAATACAAAACGAGTTCGAATACAATCTACATTCGAATTACATATTCGACTTCTAAAACAACAAGGCCTCACGTCTATCATCTCAACCACCTAGCCATGCTGCCTCTTACTCGGTCCTGCCCCACCTGTTGCCAAGTACACATACAAACAAAGACAACAGCCGGATAACCGGTGAGAACGATATTCCCAGTAAAAGAGACAGACATGCAATATCAAATAAGTATCTCAAACGAAATACATCAACTTCCAAATTCATATCTAAACTCAATTCAAATGCATACAATGCAATGCATGTCTTTAAAATCTGGGATTATCAAGTCGGATAATCAAAAGAGTTGCTACTTTAGCTTCTGGGATCCCGAGGACGAGATCACGTAAACAACTCACCGACTCTCCCGATCGAGGTGGTGCTACGTATCTCTATCCTCTAGACTTTGGTGCGACTATAAGGAGTATGCTAGCACTAGGTGAAATGGCTACACCCAGGCCACTCACAATATAATCCCCAAACGTCTATCATAAAAGGGTCGTCCTACCCGCTGTTCAAATCAAGGATTCTGGCTCAAGATGAATGCAATGCAAAACATAACTCAATAAACTAAATTCAAGAGCAAATAACATGCAAGTATGTGATTCTTCGGAACACTCGAATCAAGTCGGATTCGAGTCACACGTTCCATTCCAGTCTAAGTCATCTTATACCTCTTCTCAAGACGTCGATGCTCCGAACCTGGAACAACAACAATAATTCACTCTAGATTCAATCAAAATTTCTAGGCGACAATAAGAAGATCGATACGATACCGGCTACAATCTTCAGAACTGTTCAAAGCTGAAATCTCGCAACTCCACTGGCTTCAAATCAATCTAACAAAGAAGTCATAAAGATCAATATCAGCATTCCAATTCTTCAATCAAACATCGTTTAATCAAAACAACGAAACGATATTCAAACTTCAAACTGACGGCATAACGGCTATAATCTGATAAACCGGAAACGCAGACAGCATAAT
Organism: Henckelia pumila; assembly: GCF_033568475.1. NCBI lineage: Eukaryota > Viridiplantae > Streptophyta > Magnoliopsida > Lamiales > Gesneriaceae > Henckelia > Henckelia pumila. Next base: position 169,155,353 of record NC_133122.1, read on the forward strand.
ATCAATCCCAAAAACTCATAACAATCATCATTCAAACATTCAAACTCAAATCCAACACATATCCAAACTCACATTTTCGAAAATCCCTTCAAAATTCATAACAATTCCGAACGACGCTCTATTTCAAACCGACAGAGAATAAACGATCAGAACTCTGCCAAGATCAACATACTCGAATCTCAAACGATTCTAACGACATCCCAAAATTAGAACGTATTTGATCGTAGAAAAACTTACGATATAACGAAGCTCTCGCAGCCGTGATCGCTAATCTGCCTTCAGAAATAAATTCCAACAGACGGATCGAGCTCGGACTGAAATCCAAAAGCTTGAAAAGCTTTTCTCACGCCTTCAATGGAGGAATCAGTTGGGAGAGAAGAGGGTGGAGTGAAGGAGGAGTCAAAACAATGTATAAATATCTAATTAAGTCCATATTTGCGTTTTAGTCCCTGAAAAATCCGAAATTTACAAAAAGGACCCTGATCAAAATCAAGTCGGCTCTTGAACTCTGGAATCTCCGATTATCTCAAATAAAGTCGATTAAGATAAAATCGGGGCGTTACAATTCTCCCCCTCTAAGAAAAGATTTCGTCCTCGAAATCAAACAAAGTTCCAACATGAACTGTGTCTCACAACTTACTCCTTCAAGTTTGTCAATCAAAAGTCGACTCATTCTCATCAACAAATCCTCCTAAGCTCAGTTACAATCTAATCATCTCTGGTTCCAACTCAAGGCATAACATCTAAAGTTTTACTCGTCTAATCTGGCTGTTCGTCGTTCTGAGGATATCGAACTGAAAGAGTTGCAATCAGACAACCATAAACAGATAGTAGATAAAATAAAAACATCTCAAAACATCCGCTGCTGCAATCAAATCCTCAGAAAGATTTGTAGTCAGAAATCTCATACAATCTAATCCTCTTCTCTGTCTCCAAATCAGTTCCGTCTGCGAAAACAATTACTCCAACTCTTAAGATTAGAACAGATCACGCGAATTTCCTCATAAGACAATAGAAAACAGATCTTCTGATCAATAAGATCGCTGCGAGCTCAAAGTCCAGATTCAGACATTGAGTCTCGAGCGTCTTCAACTGTCTCGACGTCTAGACTATAGCGCAATTCCACTTAATAAGAATACATCCCCAAAATATCGATAAGAAAAGATCGCTGATCGGCATAAATTCCATCATCAAATCATACAATCGAAGAAGACCATTCGATCCAAAAGAATTCAGACATGGAAGAAAAACATACAACTGCTCGGCACAAACATCTGCTATACGATTCTCAAAAGCTCTGAAAGATCAGTACAATTCTCATTCCAAAAATATAAGAAATCAACGATAAGAATTCCTAGTCTCAACTAATTCTTCTAAAAGATCCGGTTAACAGAAGTTAACAACACTACTGGAGCATTCATCAATTCTAACGATTCAACAATTTAAAAGAGGGACGTTAAACATATAAATATTCTTCAATAAGAAGGCAAGAGATTCGCCAGTATCTAATAGTCCAATAAGAATAGGAAACTCAGTATCGAACGTTACCTGATCTGTCATTATCGGGTGCAGCCTGAGTCTGCGGATCCTCAGACAGAGCAAAAACTTGTGCCTGCTGTCTGGGAGGCTGACTTGCATACTGATTACCTTCCTGCACATTCTGTTGCTGAGGTTGGAAAGAGTGGACAGTAGGTGCTTGCTGCTGAGGCTGAGCTGTCTGTCTCGGGAAAATTCCACTCTGAGCTTGCTGAGGAACACGCTGAGGACACGTTCTTGCAAAATGCCCCGCCTGGTTACAAATATGACAGCTTCCAAAAATACCTCTACACTGATCACTGGAGTGACGACCTCCGCAGTTGGCACAAGACATGCCCGACTGTCCTGAACTCTGTCCCGATCCATACTGCCTCGAACCACTAGAGCTTGAAGAACTGGTTCCGTGCTTCTTAAACTGCTTTCCTTTCGGATGATAGAAATCCCTCTTATTACCTCCACTGCTACCACCTTCAGAACTCGGTGGTTGATTCTGAAATTGAAAGGACTGGTTCTGGTAATACGATGGTGGGTTCTGATATTGGTAAGGTTGTGCCTGAAACTGTCCTTGCTGTTGCTGCGGCACAAACTGACCTCCTCTCTGTCTCCACAAACCTGCTTCAGCTCCTTTTGCGTGATTCATGGAATCCGCAAAATTATCTGGCCTAGCAGTGTTTACCAGCGTGAAGATGTCAGGGTTCAAGCCATTAATGAAATGGTCGGCTTTAGCTTCCTCATCACCGGCAATAAGTGGTGCAAAACGCAACAGACTATCAAACTTGGCTACGTACTCCTCAATATTCAAATTCCCCTGCTTCAAATTGGCAAACTCTGCTCCCTTGTCCTTTCGGTATGACACTGGGAAAAACCTCTTATAAAATTTTGACTTAAACAGATTCTAGTTAATAGCTGTACCTCGGTTCTCAATGGATCTCTTCATCGTGATCCACCAGTTCTTAGCCACACCACGTAGCTGATGAATGACCAACCTGGTTCTGCGGTCATCAGAATAGTCAAGGGAATCGAACAACTGATCTACGTCATCCAACCAACTCTCACAATCAACTGGATTTTCTATACCCAACAACAAGGGAGGATTAAACGACTGAAACCTCTTCAGCAAGGTTTCCATCGGCGTCGCTGTAGCATCCAACTGATCAACCTCGGTACTAGCTTGCTCAGTCGCAGGAGTAACTAGCGGTGTGTTCCTATTAATAACTCGTCGAGGACCCATCTGATAATCAAAGGTTAGGACACAGGATATCTCAATCGCTGCAATCGGTGCCCTTGCAACCTCTCAGAATTCCGAATACAGGTGAAATGCAGTTCATATCTCAAATAATTCATGCTTTATAATTCAAATCACAAAATCATGTAACTCAAATAATTCACAACAATAAAGCATGCTCGCATGGTATTTAAATAAATAAATTTAAATAACTCAATCACATGCGAGAATCAATTCATGTGGACTCAATCTACCCCGCTCACTTCTAAATTCAGTCCAAGAATCTTATCGCTCTGATACCACTTAATGTGAGACCTCGATTCTAATCATCTAATCTCGCCAAAGAAAACATAAAATTAATCCAGCACAATTGGCGACGCAAAAAATCGGACATTTGGCGACGCAAAATCACGTCGCGAAACAACAATTTTTTTATTTTTTTATTTTTTAAAATCGAGCTTCAGGCGCGGGCGCGCCTCTTGGTGGCGCGTGCGCGCCGAAATTTCGCAAAATGCGAAATTCCAAGCCCAGGGGAGGCGCGGGCGCTCCTCAAGTCGCGCGGGCGCGCTGCCCCTTCGACCTGCACTGAAAAACACTCGCAAAAGCAAAACTAAAGCTTGGGAAAGTGCAAAACCATAAACCAACTTAATCATAAGCATGCATTGATACACCAAACTGTCAAAATACAATACATGAAGTTCTAGAGTTGTACAATAATCAATCTAGTAGAACATGCATCACTTCTAAGTTCCATAACCAATACAAAACGAGTTCGAATACAATCTACATTCGAATTACATATTCGACTTCTAAAACAACAAGGCCTCACGTCTATCATCTCAACCACCTAGCCATGCTGCCTCTTACTCGGTCCTGCCCCACCTGTTGCCAAGTACACATACAAACAAAGACAACAGCCGGATAACCGGTGAGAACGATATTCCCAGTAAAAGAGACAGACATGCAATATCAAATAAGTATCTCAAACGAAATACATCAACTTCCAAATCATATCTAAACTCAATTCAAATGCATACAATGCAATGCATGTCTTTAAAATCTGGGATTATCAAGTCGGATAATCAAAAGAGTTGCTACTTTAGCTTTTGGGATCCCGAGGACGAGATCACGTAAATAACTCACCGACTCTCCCGTTCGAGGTGGTGCTACGTATCTCTATCCTCTAGACTTTGGTGCGACTATAAGGAGTATGCTAGCACTAGGTGAAACGGCTACACCCAGGCCACTCACAATATAATCCCCAAACGTCTATCATAAAAGGGTCGTCCTGCCCGCTGTTCAAATCAAGGATTCTGGCTCAAGATGAATGCAATGCAAAACATAACTCAATAAACTAAATTCAAGAGCAAATAACATGCAAGTATGTAATTCTTCGGAACACTCGAATCAAGTCGGATTCGAGTCACACGTTCCATTCCAGTCTAAGTCATCTTATACCTCTTCTCAAGACGTCGATGCTCCGAACCTGGAACAACAACAATAATTCACTCTGGATTCAATCAAAATTTCTAGGCGACAATAAGAAGATCGATACGATACCGGCTACAATCTTCAGAACTGTTCAAAGCTGAAATCTCGCAACTCCACTGGCTTCAAATCAATCTAACAAAGAAGTCATAAAGATCAATATCGGCATTCCAATTCTTCAATCAAACATCGTTTAATCAAAACAACGAAACGATATTCAAACTTCAAACTGACGGCATAACGGCTATAATCTGATAAACCGGAAACGCAGACAGCATAATATCAATCCCAAAAACTCATAACAATCATCATTCAAACATTCAAACTCAAATCCAACACATATCCAAACTCACATTTTCGAAAATCCCTTCAAAATTCATAACAATTCCGAACGACGCTCTATTTCAAACCGACAGAGAATAAACGATCAGAACTCTGCCAAGATCAACATACTCGAATCTCAAACGATTCTAACGACATCCCAAAATTAGAACGTATTTGATCGTAGAAAAACTTACGATATAACGAAGCTCTCGCAGCCGTGATCGCTAATCTGCCTTCAGAAATAAATTCCAACGGACGGATCGAGCTCGGACTGAAATCCAAAAGCTTGAAAAGCTTTTCTCACGCCTTCAATGGAGGAATCGGTTGGGAGAGAAGAGGGTGGAGTGAAGGAGGAGTCAAAACAATGTATAAATATCTAATTAAGTCCATATTTGCGTTTTAGTCCCTGAAAAATCCGAAATTTGCAAAAAGGACCCTGATCAAAATCAAGTCGGCTCTTGAACTCTGGAATCTCCGATTATCTCAAATAAAGTCGATTAAGATAAAATCGGGGCGTTACAGTCGTGCCCTGTGTTAGCAGCATTGTTCGTCGAGAGTTGGACGAAGAACGGTAAAGAGATTTCCTTGAACCGTTGTTTGTTGTTTAGGTTGTCTAGTTGTTGATACAATGTTTTGTTGTAGCTTGTCCGGAGTTGGATCTACGGCATTGAAAGGTAAAAGCAATCTTTGTAGCGGGATAGCATACTCGGGACAGTTGGTTCTCGAGTTTCCCTTGAAATCACATATTGCATTGATACTGGTTCTAGTTTATGGAACCTGTATTTTGTTGATTATTTGAATGAATTATATGGCTAAGTTCCTTTTGTTTCCATATGCATTCATATTGAGCCAGCACTATTGTTTCGATGGGCAGAACAGCCTTTTGTTAGACGTTTGGGAGCTATATTCGAGTGGCCTATGACATAGTCATTGCGCCTAGTGCTAGCATACTCATTATAGTTGCTCAAAGTCTAGAGGAGTGGGATACGTGGCACCACCTCGATTGGGAGAGTCGGTGAGTCGTCACGTGATCTCATCCTCGGGAACCCAAAAGCACAGCAGCAATCCTTTGTTATCAGATTTGATATCCCGGTTTAAAGACATGCATTTCATTACGTTGTTATTGATTTTGTTGTGGTCTTGGAAGCATGTTTATTGTTTCATTACTTGATATGTTGCTTTTACTGGGATTATCTTTCTCACCGATTATCCGGCTGTTGCTTTGTTTTGTATGTGTACTTGGCAACAGGAAGGGCAGGATCAAGTCAGCATAGACTTGGTTAGCGTCCAGAGCAAGAGATAGAAGTGAGACTCGTTTAGAAGTCGAATCAGCATGTCAACCTAGTTATGTTTTGCGATCATGTTTAGTCATTCGAACTTCTCGTATATGTTTTGTAAGCAAGAAACGATGTAGGTGCTATCGAATTGAATGTTGCTCTTCCCTAAACCTTTCTTGTATTGTTATTGGAATATCAAATACTCTTTATGCTAGTGTTTAGGGTTTGATGGAGTTTATTTCAGTGCCATAACTTCTCTGGGCGAGGGGACGGCGCGGGCGCACGGCCTCTTTGCGAGGTGTGGGCGCGGGCGCTCTTACTTAGAGCGCGGGCGCGCTAGTTTTTGCGAGGTATGAGCGCGGGCGCACTTCCTTTGGCGCGGGCGCGCTGGGATTTGCGGGCGTAGGCGCGGGCGCGCTAATGTCAGCGCGGGCGCGCGAGCCTCCTTTTAAAAAAAAAATATAAATACTTTGGGTTCTTGTTTACTTATAGCTTGTCGTCTGATATTAGTTGATTAGAAACGAGGTCTCACAAGTGCCCAGTGACTGACGGGTCATGGGTAGTTTGCATCTGGGGACACAGTCCACGTCCTGTAGGAATGAGCAGTGTACGCAAGGTTTGCTCCCCGGGTTGTACCACTCATATCCTAGGCGCCATTCCTGAGCAGTTATATACAGTTATCCCAGATATGGATACCCTATCATTTGCATGCATCATATTTTTATGTTTTACCCAGTGCTTTCGTATTGAGCTTAGAGATCACGTTCAGTCTTTTTTGTGTATCTGGACACCCCATTCGACGGGGCAGGTGTAGGTGCAGGATTGAGCACCAGGAGCTTGGAGTAGCCAGTGACCAGTGAAGACAGCAGGATTAGCTGTAGGTTATGCCTTTAAGTTATTTATTCGATTTGGTTGTATAAATCAAATTGGTTTAACCGATTGTATTCTGCCGGTCTGTTTTTATTTAAGTCTTCCGCAGCGATTTATTTAATGCATGTTTAATTATGCTCTTAAACTCTGATTAGGTAGTGAATTCGGGTAGGGTCAATACATTTATCCCTATCTCTCGGTTACTTTAGAACCCTAAATCCCCAAATTTGAATTTTTCAAATCTTCACCAATTTCTCTTGACAAATTGCAGGTCTCACCACACGGATTGCACTCACCATCCTATTTCTCTTCTCCACTTCTCCAGTGCCCGATTTTGCCAAGAAACACCGGAATTCTTAGTGCACGCCACGTGTTCGATATATTGCCCCGGTCAAATTTCTTGCTCATCTCACACATTTATGGGCCCAAAACGCACTCGAGAGCGCGGAGAATCGTCTCGCCAAGGAGCTAGGAATACCCAAGACCCAATCCACCCAGTCGGCCAATTCTTCAACCAAGTGGCTCGGGATCGATACGATCATGCTAAAGCCCATCGCTCCCCTATTACTGAGAGGGGTTTTGCTCTAATGGACTACGAAAGCGATGTGGCTAACCAAGTTGTCAACCGAGGGTGGGGGCCATTTTCTCGACAGCCATCCCCGGCTATTGTCCCTATTGTGAGGGAATTCTATGCCAATGCAGCAGCGCGCACGGATGATAAGGCCTTCGTCCGGGGTATTCTAGTTTCATATGAACCACAAGAATTGAATAGCCTTTTGGAGACGCCCGACGTCGATGATAGTTTCTACCAGAGCATAGCTTCCAGCCCAGATTTGGATGAAGTCATTCAGCAAATATGCATGGCCGGGGCTGCTTGGAGGGATCCGGTTACATTCAAGTTCTTTAAATATAAATATCTGCTGATGGATCCGGCAACTTGGTACATATTTGTAGCCCGCCGCCTCATGCCCATTACCCACACGAGCGAGGTCCATGTTGAGAGGGCCGTCCTACTCTACGCTCTTGATCTTCAATTATCGGTGAATGCGGGGCGTGTGATACACAGTCAGATGAGGCATTCCATCACTATGAGGACGGCGGGTCTCTACTTTCCGATGATTATGACGCAACTGTGCTTGCGCGCTGGGGTGCCACATCGACCCGACGAAGAATGGTTACAACCCATGAGTCCTATTGACGGCACGACTGTCGATGCCAAACAAGAATATCGGAGGAGCCAGTTCATGGTGGACGATCAATTTGTGCCGGTGCCCGACCCACTACGCCCTCCACCGCTTCCACGCCGAACCACTACTGTCACGGTTCGAGCATTGGCCAATCAGGCCCAATATCAGAATGATTTCAATGCAGCGGTGGCCTCGAATTTTCAGGCCTTGGACTTTATTTGTCGAGGCATTTCCGAGCGGCTCGGGATTGACCCCACCACATTGCCCCCGGCTATCCCATTTCCACAGCCTTCTGACTTTCAAGGCGCCGATCCCGTCTTACCTCCCGAGCATGAAGAGGAAGATGCCGCCGACCATTGAACCAGGGAGTTTTGCTTTTCATTTGTCGCATAGCATATTGTTTTGTTGTTTGTTTGTGTTTTTCCTTGTAATGCGTTGAGGACAATGCTTAGGTTAAGTGTGAGGGGGGGGGGGTGTGCATTGTATGCATTTTGCATTTTGTTTCTTTTCTTTTGCATTTTTCTTGTGTTGTTATGCATCGTATTGTTGTGTTGTCGTTTTTGTTGTTCAAATGCATAAGTTGAGGATGAGTTGTTAGCCTATGATGAGGTAGTTGAAAAATGAAATTTTTGAAACATTTTACTCTTGATTGGACATGAGAAATCATAGGTTGATTGTTGAATATTCTTAAGCACGCATGTTTAACCAGTGAAGTGTAGCGATGTCTTAGATATCGTGGATGTCTGTTGGACCATTGCACGACAATAGGTGTTTGTGGAACTTAATGGTTCTTAAGTCTTGATGATCCTGTTGATTTAGCATTTACTCTCTTGGGTATTTTTAGAAGTAGAAAAGAAAAAATTAGCTTTTATAGCATGTTTATGAAGTAATAAACTCCATCCGGGTTGCAAGCAAGATGTTTGAAATCCTACTCATCTTGTTTGTGGCTAAGTCTGCGGAAAAAATAAAAGTGTGGGGGTATTTAATAGTCGTGTTTTGTTTGCATATTTTGTTGTTATTTTGTTGTTAGTTTCCATGCATTTAATTGTGTTTGTTCATGTTTTATCTTAGTTTTGTCTTTTGCATGCATTTATATTCATAACATACTCCCGGGTTTAAAGTGTAGGAGATTTCAAGATATAGAAAACGAAGGCAGAATATTGGTTTTTTCCATGCGATCGATCCCCCGAACTCAATAGGATCGAGCGAGGTATCCGGATTATGAAGGTAGAATTTTGCATATTTCCATGCGATCGATCGCACGTACTCAGCAGGATCGAGCATGGGCCGAGAAGTTGAAAACAAAGAAACGAATATTTTCACGCGATCGATCGGACGTACTCCACGCGATCGAGCGCGCAGGCCTGCTCGGAAATGATTTTTTAATTTTGGAAATTTTGTTATTTTGGACTCTAGGTTTTATTAGACTATTAATTCCGTTTTTAAGGATTATTATCAGATTTCGAGACTTTCTCTTGGAGGCTAGGTTTTGTTCCTCAATTTCTTCTCTAGTTTTCTTCTTTTCTTTGAATTTTTATTGATTTGGTGATGAATCGTTGTAGCTAAACCTTTTAATACTTGGTTGAGGGAGACAAAAACTTGATATATTTTATTCATGAGATTCGATTCGTAGTGTTTAATCTTTATTAAGTATCAATCTTTGATCTGTTTGATTTCATGTTTGTATGAGAGATTTTAGGATTGGCCATCTTAGAGTTTTTTATTGCGAACGATAGCTAGATTAGAATTCATATCCGTAATTGTTTGAACAATCTAATTTGCGAAGCAACTACGTTTGATATTTTCTGCTGTTGAGTTTATTAAATCGTAGGATAAATTATTGACTAGGCTAAATACAACCGCTGGTGTTTGTGTTGTATAGGTTCGTCAGTTTTACTAGTTTGAATGCTACCTAGGATTTAAATCTAGATTGCTGTTATCGGGTTAATTCATTGGTAAGGGTAAATTTAGAATGTTGTTTTCTAATTAACTAAAATTACGGTGAAACAGGAATTTAGTTTTCAGTGACGAGTATTTAATAGGACTAATTATTTTTAGGGAATCGATGATTGAATGAATGAATATCAAGGGTGTAGTCGACCGATACGAAGTCTCGTCTCTTATTGATTTCTCCAAGTTTATTATTCAATCTTGCATGTTAGTGAATTTTAATTGTTTAAAATTTTCAGTAGTTAATCTCAAACTTCAAAACCCTCTTTTATTTATTTAGAACACATTAAATTTACCTTTTTCTCGTGGGAACGATCCCTACTCACACTACTGCATTATTTGTTTATCTGATTGAGTTGGGTAATTTGGGCGTGACACGTTTAAGCGCTACCATGTCCCTGCAAGCGTGGTAATCCCTATTCTCACATTTTGTCACTCACATGTTTGTGGTGGACACTTTGGGGCGAAAAGAACCGCGAGGAAGGTATTAGATAGTGAATTTTTCTGGCCATCCATGTTTCGATACTCTTACGATTTCTGTAAGTCGTGCGCTCAATGCAAGAAGACAGGTAATATATCCCAGCGCAAGGAGATGCCTCAACAACCTATTTTAGTTTGTGAATTTTTTGATGTGTTTGGCATCAACTTCATGGGACCTTTCTCTAGTTCATATGGATTCATATATATATTACTTGCTGTAGATTATGACTCGAAATGGGTGGGAGCTAAAGCCACCCGTACTGACGATTCTAAAGTGGTTGCAGAGCTTATCAAGCATAATATTTTCTCTAGGTTTGGGATTCCAAGAGCCATCATTAGTGATAGAGGAACACATTTTTTCAACCGAACAGTGGCGAGTCTACTGAAGAAATATCATGTGACGCACAAGATATCCACTGCATGTCATCAACAATCCAATGGCCAAGTTGAAGTTTTGAATCGAGAAATCAAATCTATTCTAGAGAAAACAGTGAATCCTACAAGGAAGGACTGGAGCTTGCGCTTGGATGACGCTTTGTGGGTCTATAGAACCGCGTTCAAGACGCCAATTGGAATGTCCCCATATCGTCTGATTTTTGGGAAACCATGCCATCTACTAGTGGAATTGGAGCACATAGCTTATTGGGTTATCAAGAGCTTTAACATGCAGATGGATAAGAGTGGCAAGATCAAAGTTGCAGTTGCAATAATCAAAAGACAAAGGCTTTCCATGACAAGATGATTTCAAGAAGGGAGTTCGAAGTTGGTCAAAAAGTTTTGCTCTATCACTCACGACTTCGATTATTCCCAGTTAAGTTGCGTTCTAGATGGATTGGCCCGTTTGTTTAATACTAATGTCTTTCCTCATGGTGCAGTAGAGATACAGAGCTTGGAGACCTCGAAAATATTCAAGGTCAATGGACATCGATGGAAACATTATCATAAAGAGGTCCAAGCAAATGACGGAGAGAACGAGCATGATCTAAAACTTGATTCTCCGCCAGATATCGAATAAATCACAGCATGCAGTAGAGCTATAGACTGACTGTTAATTTAGCGCTGACTGGGAGGCAACCCAGTGTTTTTCGTTTCCTTTTCCTTGTTTTTTTTATTTTTCTAGTACTTGTTCTTTTCTTGTTTTTACTTTGTTTTTCGGAAAATAGAAAAATAAAAAAAATATTTTTTAATTTTTATGGCTCGCTCGATCGGTTAAACTCTACCGATCGAGCGAGCGTTTATTTGGTAAGGCGGAAGGTTTGCAATTTTGGCTTGCTCGATCCGTAGACTTCTACCGATCGAGCGAGCATTCCTTTGGAAAGGAAGAATGGCTGGTATTTTTGTCTCGCTCGATCGGTCAATCTTTATCGATCGAGCGAGACCCTTATATCGCGAATATAATCGCGATTTTTCACTCCATTCTCTAATTCTCTCCTCTCTATTCTATCTAAATTCCTAACCCCCAAATCATTACACTCTCAATTTCTCACCCAATTTTCATCTTCAATCGCAGGGAATCAATCGCCGCATACCTCCACCTCGCCCCTGTTCCTCCGATCACCATCTCTAGTAATCTTCTCAGCCGGACACCGCTCCAATATTGTTCTCGCAGAAATCGCCCATTACCACCCTTTTCCGCCAACGATTTGATTCTTCTCTCTGGCCATATCTCACATAAAACACATACATCTCACCTATATTCGTTAGCCGCGCCGCCATCAACTACGACGTCGATTCACCTTGTTCCAGACATCACCATCTCCGGCCTTCTTCTCTACTGCGCGGCCACACTGCTCGCCTTCCGTCGATTTCTCTACCAGCGCTCGTGTTCTCTTATCATTACAAATCCGCTTGGTATTTGATATTTATACTTTTTATTACTCATGGGACCTAAGCGAATTCGAGTCATCGGCGAATCATCTTCTCAAGGTACCGCAATGGGCCATTCCTCACAAAATCTTGCCGGAAAATTTGTAAGCCAAGCGGCCCGTGATCGATACGATCATGCAAAGGTTGTAAGGCCCGGGATTATTTAATTTAATCCAGGATTATTTAATTTAATCCGAGATTATTTAATTTTAATCCGAGTATATTTAATTTGGGAATATTTAGAGTTTCGATTTAAATTCTAATATTCTTAAATTATTTAGGATTGAAATTGAATTAAAATAAGGGCCGAGGACTGAATTGTCATTTATGAAGAATTGAGGGGCTAAAGTGCAATTTGGCTTGAACTTATCAGATTTTAATTGATGTATGAGCATGTATACGTGTGATACGTTAAGAAATTCAGAAAATTGAGAGAAAGTTGAACAGAGCAAGCCAAGATCTTTCTTTTCTTTTGATTTTCCGATTTTCAAAACCCCGTATCTTTTGATCCGATCGTCCGATTTCGATTCTAAAAAGTGTTCTGGAATCCTTGTGACGATACCTTCGATCTAGTGTAAGTTTTTATTGATTTAGTCATGGTTTAAAGATTAAGATATGGTAGAGATCAGAATTTGAGTATATTGTTATGTTCTTGAGATTATTTGTTGTGTTGTATCGCCACCGACTCGACGAACGATTATTGTTTTGAGTAGATATGATTTCTACCATGTATTTCAAACTAAATAGCTTCTGAGATGCTGATTTTGATGGTTTGTTAATGATATGAAGTGATTTTATAGTTATAATGGATTTCGATATTTTTTCCGTTACCGATTTTCAGTCGCTACGCCGTCGATTCGTGTTTTGAGACCGTTTTGATACCCTATGACTAAGCTGAACTCGTTGTTTGGATGTTGTTGATGTGGAGTCGGGTTGTAGAAGTCGAATCGATGTACTGGAAAGTTGATATGTATTTTAGAAAACATATGAAAGTGTTTTTTGACGAACTTAGCGAGCGTTGTGTATAGTTGGCAATTTTTTATTGACTTTAAGCAACTAGTTTGATGCATCTTATGCTTGTAAACATGCTTAGACTTTGTTCTATATGATCCTACATGTTTTAGACTTGAATTTGATGGATTAGAAATGATTGGAAGGATGAAAATCAGCTGAGGAAAACCAGAGCAATTTTCTGCTCAGAGCAGTGCCTGGTCTGCAGAAAAGAGCAGACTGAGCGCAGCCTCGTTTTGTCCCAACCCGCAGGTTGGAGATTTTGGGGCGCCTGGTCGGTGATTTTTAACCGACCGAGCGGACCCCTATTTGAAAAAAAAAATTTTGTTTGATCTTATTCCTTCTTTTGTTAATTAATGATGATTGATTACTAATCGCCCTAAGAATGAGTTTAGCAACCCGAGGCCCCACAACAGGTGGTATCAGAGCTGATGTTACTCTTGGACCTATATTGAACTGTAGTGACTGAGCGGGGTAGATTGATTCTTCTATTCTGATTTATTTATTCTTGAAGCATGTTTATTATCTGAACTGATTTTTAGCTTTAAGAATTTCATGTTATCTGTTTATTTGATGTGATTGGAAGCATGTCTTGATTGCGACTGAATCAGAACTCGATCTGACATTATTGTGCTAATTAGAGGAGGACTGAAACATATTTGTTATATTTGAGAATTGAATCGTGTACTAATATGTTTGATAATCAGATATGCCTCGAAGACCAGTGACTAGACAGACTGGCCCAACTCCGTTGCCAGAACAGGCATTGATGGAACCGACAGTGCCACAAGAAACTGAAGCACCGAGAGTAGAACTGATAGCGCCACTGATAACATAAATGACTAGAACTGAACAAGGTAGTACTTTGAGAGATATGGGGGATATGACTGCTACTACGATGGAAACTCTGTTGAAATGCTTTAAGTCGTTTAAACCGCCAACACTGAAAGGAACTGAGAAATCTGTGGAATGTGAGAGTTGGCTCGAGGATATTGAAGAATTGTTTGAATCCCTTGATTATGCAAACTATCGTTGAGTTAAACTTGTTATACACCAACAACATGAAGTTGCAAAATGTTGGTGGATAGCAACACGAAGAGCACTAGAGCATCGAGGTACGGTCATTACATGGGCTATTTTTAAAACTGCTTTTTATCAACGATTCTTCCCAGAGTCTTATAGAAAGGAGAAAGGAGCGGAATTTGCTAGCTTGCAGCAAGGGCAAATTAACATTGAAGAGTATGTTGCCAAATTTACGAGTCTGCTGAAATTTTCTCCCCATATAGCAGACAGTAATGAAACCCAAGCTGACCAGTTTATTAACAGGGTTAAATCCTGATGTTTTTACTCTTGTGAATGCGGGACGACCGAATAACGTTGCCGATGCTCTTGATCGTGCAAAAGGGGCTGAAGCTGGATTGTTGAGACAACGAGGAGCACCATTTGTGCCATCACCAGTGAGACAACCCCAAGAACAACCACATATTCCACCACCACCATGATTTGAAGGAGGAGGTTCTAGAAGTGGTAAGAAGAACTTCTTCAAGGGAAAGAGTAAGCAGTTTAAGAGTTCTGGAGGTAGTTCATCAAGTTTGAGTGGATCCAAACCTTTTAAAGCTGGACAGAAGTCTAGTAGTTCTGAGGTGTATTTCACCAAGTATGGAGGTCTTCATACCAGCGACCAGTGTCGAGGAGTGTTTGGTAGTTGTCATATTTGCAATCAGACCGGACATTTTGCAAGAGTCTGCCCACAATGGGGTGTTGGAGGTTCACAAGGTGCAGGATCATCAAGACCAGTGGCTCAATCTGCATCTTCTGTTCATTCGTTCCAACCACAGACTCAGCAGCAAGGTAGAGGAGGAGCAAGTCAGACTGTGAGTCAACCTTCGAGACAGCAAGCTAGAGTGTTTGAATTGACTGAGGAGCAGGCACATGCATCACCTGATGATGTGATATCAGGTAATTGTTCTCTTTGAGGTTATCCTGCTTATGTACTAGTTGATACGGGAGCTTCTAATACCTTTATTTCTGAAATATTTGCGTTATTGCATTCATTACCTGTCGAATCATTATCTGCTATTGTATCTATTTCCTCACCCTTGGAAAAAGGTATAGTATCCATGAAGTCAGTTAGAAATTGTTCATTGCAGTTTGACAGTAATGAGATTGAATTAGACTGTATTGTGCTTGGTCTATCCTACTTTGATTGTATTATCGGTATAGACATGTTAACCAAGTACAGGGCTACAGTTGATTGTGTTCAGAAGGTTGTACAGTTCAGACCTGAAATGGCTGAAGAGTGGAGATTTTATGGTAAGAGATCGAAATCTTGTATTCTTTTGATATCTGTTCTATCCATGACACGTCTATTGCAGAAAAGAGCCGAGGGATTTCTTGTATATGCTGTAGATTTAACAAAAACTAGCCCGAAATTGGCTGACTTGCCAGTGGTTAGTGAGTTTGCTGATGTCTTTCCTAATGAGATTCAAGGATTGCCACCATTTCGAGAAATAGACTTCAACATTGAATTAATGTCAGGTACACAACCTATTTCAAAAGCATCTTACCGAATGGCACTAGTGGAACTGAAAGAATTGAAGGAATAGTTAGAAGTTTTATTAGCCAAATATTACATTAGGCCGAGTGTCTCTCCTTGGGGTGCACCGGTACTTTTTGTACGAAAGAAGGACGGAACAATGAGATTGTGCATCGACTACCGGCAATTGAATAAAGAAACTGTAAAGAATCGTTATCCGTTACCTCGAATTGATGATTTGTTTGATCAGTTACAGGGTTCGTCGGTATATTCAAAAATTGATTTGAGGTTTGGCTACCATCAATTGAGAGTAAGAGATGAAGATGTATCGAAAAATGCTTTTCGAACGAGGTATGGTCACTTTGAATTCATTGTAATGCTGTTTGGTTTGACAAATGCTCCAGCGGTATTTATGAGTCTCATGAATAGAGTGTTTCAGAAATATCTTGATGATTTTGTTATCATATTTATTGACGACATTCTGATCTATTCAAAGAATTTATGTGATCATGCTGACCACTTGAGAACAGTTTTGAAGACGTTGAGAGAGGAGAAACTGTATGCTAATCTATCCAAATTTGAGTTTTGGTTGATACAGGTGGTCTTTCTTGGTCATATTATATCTGGAGATGGTATTTCAGTTGATCCAAGAAAAGTTGAAGCAGTGATCAGTTGGCATAGACCGACATCTGTGCCAGAAATTCGAAGTTTTATGGGATTAGCGGGTTATTACCGTTAATTTATCAAAGACTTCTTGTCTATTGCAAAGCCTCTTACTCAGCTTACACAAAAGAATGCACCATTTGTTTGGTCTGAAGCTTGTGAAGTTAGTTTTCTTGAGCTGAAGAAAAGATTGACTACAACACCAGTCTTGAAAATATCTTCAGGTACTGGTGATTTTGTTGTTTATTGCGATGCTTCTCACCAAGGTTTGGGATGTGTTTTGATGCAGAGAGGACATGTTGTTGCGTATGCCTCATGACAACTGAAACCAAATGAAGTCAGATATTCAATTCATGATCTTGAATTGGCAGCTATTGTCTTTGCATTGAAGATCTGGCAAAATTATTTGTATGGTGAGAAATTTGAAATATTTTCTGATCATAAGAGTTTAAAGTATCTTTTTTCACAATCTGAGCTGAACATGAGACAAAGAATATGGCTTGACTTACTGAAAGACTGATTTTGAAATCAAATATTATTCAGGAAAGTCAAATGCAGCAGCAGATTCCCTAAGTAGGATGGTATGTGCTTTATCCTTGTCTACTATAGGTGTATCCAATTTGATTGAAGATTGCTGTATTTCTGGATATATATTTGAGACAGATAGAAAATCGATGAGAGAATATGCTATCAGTGCTGAGCCTGAATTGTTGATTCGAATTAAAGATGCACAGAAATCAGACTTCAGTGTTCAGAAATCGATTGAAATGATCAGATCAGGGCATCAATCTGATTATAAGGTCAGTACCGATGATGTATTGTATGTGAATAACCGAATTGGTGTTCCCGATGTTTTTGATTTGAAACAGCAGATACTGAAAGAAGCTAATAGCAGTAGATTCAGCATTCACCCTGGAGGCAGGAAAATGTACATTTACTTGAAGAATCATTACTGGTGGAAGCAAATGAAGTCTGATGTGACTGAATTTGTATCTAAATGTTTGAACTGCCAACAGGTGAAGGCTGAGAGAAAGAAGCCTGGAGGTCTATTGTAGAGTTTAACTGTTCCTGAATGGAAATGAGATCACATTTCCATGGATTTTGTGAC
Organism: Henckelia pumila; assembly: GCF_033568475.1. Lineage (NCBI taxonomy): Eukaryota > Viridiplantae > Streptophyta > Magnoliopsida > Lamiales > Gesneriaceae > Henckelia > Henckelia pumila. Next base: position 169,172,874 of record NC_133122.1, read on the forward strand.
GAAGTTACCGCGATCATCCCGAGAATGTGATGCTATTTGAGTGATCATTGATAGGCTGACGAAATCTGCATGTTTTATTCCATACCGAATGACTTATCATCATAATCAGATGGCAGATTTATATGTTCGATAAGTGGTACGATTTCATGGTGTGCCAAAGTCGATTGTATCTGATCGAGATCCTAGATTTACTTCGCACTTTTGGCATATCCTACAGGAAGCTCTAGGTACGCGTTTACATTTGAGTACCGCTTATCATCCTCAAACTGACGGTCAATCTGAACGAACTATTCAGACTCTCGAGGATATGCTTAGAGCTGTGATACTTGATTTTGGTATTACATGGAAAGATTCTATACCACTTGTGTAATTCTCTTACAACAACAGTTATCAGACGAGTATAGAGATGGCTCCATTTGAAGCATTGTATGGGAATAAATTTTGATCGCCATTGTATTGGGATGATGTGTCAGAGGTGCCTGAATTGGGACCGGATATGATTAGACAGATGACTGAAAAGTGAAGTTGATTCAGAAGAGAATGAGAACAACACAGCACCGACTGACTAGATATTCGAATAACAGACGACGACCGTTATCTTTTGAACAGGGAGATAGAGTGTTCTTGAAAATTTCACCATTAAGGGGCACAGTCAGATTTGGCAAGTGAGGAAAGTTGTCTCCACGATTTATTGGGACGTATGAGATTCTCGAGAAGATAGGCAATCTTGCTTATCGACTCGCTCTTCCTCCATCTTTGTCTGGTATTCATGATGTCTTTCATGTTTCGATGCTGAGGAAGTATCAGCCTGATTTATCGCATATTATCCTCGTTGATGAAGCTAAACTCGATGACAGTTTGAGTTATTAGAGAAACCGATTTAGATTCTTGATCGGAAGGAAAAACAACTCGAACGAAAACCATTCCATTGGTGAAGATTCAATGGAGTCGGCACGGAGTTGAAGAAGCGACATGGGAAGTTAAAGATGACATGAGACAGAGATTTCCTTATCTATTCCACTGATGTGAGTTCTTATTCAGTTTTCTATTATTCTTTATTCTTATGAGTATACAGACTGCATATCTTAACTTCTTATGAATTCGAGGACGAACTCATGTCTTAGTGGGGGAGAAATGTAAGGCCCGGGATTATTTAATTTAATCCGAGATTATTTAATTTTAATCCAAGTATATTTAATTTGAGAATATTTAGAGTTTCGATTTAAATTCTAATATTCTTAAATTATTTAGGATTGAAATTGAATTAAAAGAAGGACCGAGGACCAAATTGTCATTTATGAGGAATTGAGGGGCTAAAGTGAAATTTGGCTTGAAGTTATCAGATTTTAATTTATGTATCAGCATGTATACGTTTGATATGTTAAGAAATTCAGAAAATTGAGAGCAAGTCGAACAGAGCAAGCCGAGATCTTTCTTTTCTTTTGATTTTCCGATTTTCAAAATCCCGTATCTTTTGATCCGATCGTCCGATTTCGATTCTGAAAAGTGTTCTGGAATCCTTGTGACAAGAGCTTTGATCTAGTGTAAGTTTTTATTGATTTTTTCATGGTTTAAAGATTAGGATATGGTAGATATCAGAATTGGAGTATATTGTTATGTTCTTGAGATTATTTGTTGTGTTGTATCGCCACCGACTCGACGAACAATTATTGTTTTGAGTTGATATGATTTCTACCATGTATTTTGAACTAAATAGCTTCTGAGATGCTGAGTTTGATGGTTTGTTAATGATATGAAGTGATTTGATAGTTAGAATGGATTTTGATATTTTGTCGGTTACCGATTTTCAATCGCTACGCCGTCGATTCATGTTTTGAGACCGTTTTGATAGCCTATGACTAAGCTGAACTCGTTGTTTAGATTTTGTTGATGTTATAGAAATTTTATTCTTCAGTTTCAGACTAGTTTTGAAGACTAATGACTCAAGACGTTGATTCAAACCGAAGAAGAAGAAGTTGAGGTTTGAATTGTTCTTGAGGATGGAAATTGAGCAGATTGGTTTATGAAGTTGATTAGAGTTGATTTATGTGTTCTTGTTATTATGTTTTAGATTTGAAGCTTCAAGAACCAAGACTAAACGAAATGGTATAAGACGACATCGCAAGTCAGGGATTTGTAACTCGAGAATGAAGCTTCTTGAGTTGTCCCGCCAAAATCACATACTTGTTTATTGTTTTGATTTTGTTATGATGTTGTCGATCCTTCTCAGATAGTGGATCTTTGATTCTATTTGATTATGATACAATATGAGATATGAATTGATTCTTATGCCAAGGTCTGAGGCGACCTTATTTTTGAGTCTGATGAGACAACGATAGATAGATATCCATGTCAAGATCGTATACGAATCTTGATGGCAAAGAGTATGATAGGAATCAATTCATTATATATGCGTTTTTCTCTAATTGTGAGTTGAAATGTTAGAGTCGATATGATTTTATATAACACGTATATATGTTGATTATACTGAGATTGTATTCTCACCGGATGTTTTCGGTTGTTGTCTTGTTTTGTATGTGTGCATAAAAATAGATGGGGCAGGAGCTGGCCAAAGTCGACGTGGGTAGCTCACGAGAAAAGATTAGATGTGGACTCGGATTGTAGAAGTCGAATCGATGTACTTGAAAGTTGATATGTATGTTAGAAAACATATGAAAGTGGTCTTTGACGAACTTAGCGAGCGTTGTGTATAGTTGGCAACTTTTGATCAACTTTAAGCAACTAGTTTGATGTATCTTATGCTTGTTAACATTCTTAGACTTTGTTCTATATGATCCTACATGATTTAGACTTGAATTTGATGGATTAGAAATGATTGGAAGGATGAAAATCAGCTGAGGAAAACAAGAGCAATTTTCTACTCAGAGCAGCGCCCGGTCTGCAGAAAAGAGCAGACCGAGCGCAGCCTCATTTTGTCCCAACCCGCAGGTTTGAGATTTTGGGGCGCCCGGTCGGTGATTTTTAACCGACCGAGCGGACCCCTATTTGAAAAAAATAAAATAAAAAAATTGTTTGATCTTATTCCTTCCTTTGTTAATTAATGATGATCAATTACTAATTGCCCTAAGAATGAGATTAGCAACCCGAGACCCCACAAAGGTAAATCGCTCTCCTATTCCCGAGAGTGGCTTTGAATTAGCTTTTGGGGATAGTGAGGTGTATCGTTTTATTCAAGACCGTGATTGGGAGGTTTTCTGTAAACAACCTCAAGCCGTTGTCGTACCGATTGTGCGTGAATTCTACGCTAATGCTGCGGAGAGAACGTATAGTAAAGCTGTAAGGCCCGAGATTATTTGATTTAATCCGAGATTATTTAATTTTAATCCGGTAATATTTAATTTGAGAATATATGGAGTTTAGATTTAAATTCTAATATTATTAAATTATTTAGGATTGAAATTGAAGTAAAAAAAGGGCTGAGGTCTATTTTGCGATTTTTGAAGCTTCTGGGGACTTAAGTGCAAAAAGTATTGTTATCAGTGGAGTACACGTGTGTATAGGATATATTCAAACTTATGAATGTGTGTATTGATCAGAATTTCAGAAAAAAGAATCGAGAAAATCAGATTTCCGACTTTATTCGTCATCTTAAATCCTTCGTATCTTTTGATCCGATTGTCCGATTTTAATTTTGAATATAGTTCTGGAATCCTTGCAACGAAAGCTTCGATTTGATGTTAGTATTATGATATTTCTGGCAAGTTCTAAATTTCAGAAATGAATGGAATCAGAATTCGTTTATTTATGCATGTTCTTGAGCTTTTATATCATGTATGTTCGAAACCGGATCAAAGAACGAACGACTTTTGTATTTGATATGATGTTCAGCATGTATGTCGAGATTTATAACTTCTGAAGTGCTGGTTTATGATGTTATTATGCTGATATTTGTGGTGTATGATTGTAGGATCGAAGTCGGTATAGTTTCGGTTATCAAATTTCCGTCGTTATGTCGTTGGCTTATAATTTGAAGTTGTTTTGAATCCTTGTTGATTGAGCTGAACTTGAAGTGAGTTGTTGCTGATATTTGTAGCTTGAATATACGTCATTTCAGATTTTATAGGAGCTTGATTGACTCGGGAAATCCGCCTTCGAACCGAAGAAGAAGTCGAGCTAGGTTTGAAGTATTTCTTAGAATATTGAGTGATGATGTTTGAATAGAGTTGATATATGTTTTCTTGTTTTTGTGATTAAGAGTTGAAGCCTCAAGAACCAAGAAGAAACAAGAAGGTATAAGACAACATCGAGAGCCAGGAATTCAATACTCAAGAATGACGCTTCTTGAGTTATTCCGCAAAAACCACATACTTGTTATAGTTTGTGTTTATATGATTGATGTTTTCGATCCATTTCAGGTAGTGGATCTTTATTTGATATGATATGATATGAGATATGAATTGATTCTTATGCCAAGGTCAGATGGACCTTATTCTAGAGTCTGATGAGACGATGATAGATGGATATCCATGTCAAGATCGTATACGAATCTTGATGGCAAAGAGTGTGATAGGAATCAATTCTTTATATATGTGTTTACTCTATTCTTGAGGTGAAATGTTTAGAGTCGATATGAATTTATTTAACGCATGTATATGTTGATTATACTGAGAATTGTATTCTCACAGGATGTTTTCCGGCTGTTGTCTTGTTTTGTATGTGTACATGACGACAGATGGGGCATGAGCTGGCCAAAGTCGACGAGGGTAGCTCATGAGAGAGGATTAGAAATAGACTCGGGTGGTTTATAGCTGAATTGATGTGTATTTTAATCCTAGCAAGCATGTTAGAAAACACTTGTGAATATTGTTCTTGAGAAGTTGATGAACACTTGTGTAGTTTCGTGCTTTTGTTGGATTCCAAACCGTTAGATTGATGTATTCACTAGTTATAAAAATGTGTAGATCTTGTTATTTTTATTTATACATGTTCTAAACTTGTAAAACATAGATTGGAATGAGTTTGAAGGATCAAAAAGTGCTGTTGAAAAATAGAGCAGCAAGCTGCCCAGATCAGCGCCCGAGCTGCACTTTTTTGCAGCCCAGGCGCAACCCAAAAATCCCCAACCCGAGAGTTGGGTTAGAGAGGGGCGCTCGGTCGGCGGTTTTAGACCGCCCGAGCGCACCCTTACATGAATTTTTTTTTGTTTGATCTTCTTCCTTACTTGTTTAATTAATGATGTTTAATTACTAATTTCCCTAAGAATGAGATTAGCAACCCAAGGACCCACAATAGATGGTATCAAAGCAAAGTTAGTTCTTGGACTGAACTATAATGAGCGGGGTAGATTGAGTCTATCTGTTTGTTTATTTATTCTTGAAGAATGTTTAATATCTGAACTGATTTAAAGCTTTGAGAATTGCATGATACCTGCTTATCTGATTTGATTGGAAGCATGTCATGACTGAGACTGAATCAGAACTCGATCTCTTGAGAAGTCATTATAGTGTTAAACTGAGGAGGACTGAAACAGATTTGTTATATCTGAGATTGAATTGTGTACTAATCTGTTTGATAATCATATATGCCTCGAAGACCAGAGACTAGACAGACTGGCACAGTTTCGTTGCCAGAACTGGCAGTGATAGCACCGACAGTGCCACAAGAAACAGAAGCACCGAGAGTAGAACCGACAGTGCCACAAGCAACAGAAATTCCTAGAACTGATCAAGGTAGTAATTCGAGAGATATGGGGGATATGACTGCTACTCCGATGGAAACTTTGTTGAAACGCTTTCAGTCGTTTAAACCGCCAACATTGAAAGGAACTGATAATTCTGTGGAATGTGAGAGTTGGCTCGAGGATATTGAAGAGTGGTTTGAATCCCTTGACTATGCAGACGATTGTCGAGTCAAACTCGTTATACATCAACTACACGAAGTTGAAAAAGGTTGGTGGATAGCAATACTAAGAGCACTGGAGCATCGAGGTACGGTCATTACATGGTCTGTTTTTAAAACTGCTTTCTATCAGCGATTCTTCCCAGTGTCTTATAGAAAGGAAAAAAGGAGCAGAATTTGCTAGCTTGCAGCAAGGGAAATTGAACATTGAACAGTATGTTGCAAAATTTACGAGTCTGATGAAATTTTCTTCCCTATTTATCACCATTGATGAAGCTCAAGCTGACCAGTTTATTAATGGGTTGAATCTAGATGTTTTTACTCTTGTGAATGTGGGACGACCGAACAACTTTTCCGATGCTCTTAATCGTGCAAAGGGGGCTGAAGCTGGGTTACTGAGACAACAAGAAGCACCGTTTGTGCCATTACCAGTGAGACAACCCCAAGCACAACCACAGATTCCACCACCGCCTCTATTTGAAATAGGAGGTTCTAGCAGTGGTAAGAAGAATTTCTTTAAAGGGAAAGCAAAACAGTTTAAGTGGTCTGGTAGTAGCTCTTAATGTTATGGTGGATCCAAACAGTTTAGGGTTGGACAAAAGTCTAGTGGTTCTGAGGTGTATTGTACCAAGTGTGGAGGTTGTCATGTCAGCGACCAGTGCCGAGGAGTGTTTGGAAGCTGTCATAATTGTAATCAGACAGGACATTTTGCGAGAGTCTGTCCATAACGTGGTGTTGGAGGTTCACAAGGTGCGGGATCATCGAGATCGATGGCTCAATCTGAGGGACAGGCATCTTTTGTTCATTCGTTCCAACCACAGACTTAGCAACAAGGTAGACAAGGAGGAAGTGAGACCGTGAGTCAACCTCCAAGACAGCAAGCTCGAGTGTTTTCTTTGACTGAGGAGCAGGCACAGGCATCACGAGATGATGTGATAGCAGGTACTTGTTTTCTTTGCAGTTATCCTGCTTATGTGCTAGTTGATACAGGATCTTCTCATACATTTATTTTTGAACAATTTGCGTTATTGCATTTATTACCCTTTGAATCGTTATATGATATTGTGTCTATTTTATCACCTTTGGGAAAAGGTATTGTGTCTATGAAATCAGTGAGAAATTGTAAATTGAAATATGGCGGTAATGAGATTGAAATTGACTGTATTGTGCTTGTCTTATCAGACATTGATTGTATTGTTGGCATCGACATGTTAACCAAGTACAGGACTACAGTTGATTGTGTTCAGAAGGTTGTACAGTTCAAACCTGAGATGGCTGATGAATGGAGATTTTATGGTAAAGGTTCAAAATCTCGTATTCCTTTGATATATGTTCTCTCCATGACACTTTTATTGCAGAAAGGAGCTGAGGGATTTCTTGTATATGCAGTGGATGTGACGAAAACTAGCTCGAAATTGGCTGATTTTCCAGTGGTTAGTGAATTCACTGATGTCTTTTCTGATGAGATTCCAGGATTGCCACCATTCCGAGAGATAGACTTCAGCATTGAACTGATGCCAGGTACGCAACCTATTTCGAAAGCACCTTACCGAATGACACCAGTTGAGTTGAAAGAGTTGAAAGACCAGTTGGAAGATCTATTAGCCAAAGGGTACATTAGACCGAGTGTCTCTCCATGGAGCGCGCCGGTACTTTTTGTATGAAAGATGGACGGAACAATGAGATTGTGCATCGACTACCGACAACTAAACAAAGCAACGGTAAAGAATCGTTATCCTTTACCTAGAATTGATGATTTGTTTGATCAGTTACAAGGTTCATCGTTATATTCAAAAATTGATTTAAGATCCGGCTACCATCAATTGAGAGTAAGATATGAAGATGTATCGAAAACTGCTTTTCGAACGAGGTATGGTCACTTTGAATTTATTTTAATGCCGTTTGGTTTGACGAATGCTCCAGCGGTATTTATGGGTCTTATGAATCGAGCGTTTCAGAAATATCTTGATGATTTCGTTATCATATTTATTGACGATATTCTGATCTATTCCAAGAACCTATGTGATCATGCTGACCATTTGAGAACAGTTCTGAAGACTTTAAGAGCAGAAAGACTGTATGCCAAGCTATCCAAATGTGAGTTTTGGTTGCAAAAAGTAGTATTTCTCGGTCATATTATATCCGAAGCGGTATTTCTATTGATCCGAGTAAGGTTGAAGTAGTGATCAGTTGGCCTAGACCGACGTCTGTACCAGAGATACAGAGTTTTATGGGTTTAGCAGGGTATTATCGTCGCTTTATCAAATATTTCTCGAGTATTGCCAAACCTATTACTCAAATCACACAGAAGAATGCACCGTATATTTGGACTGAAGCTTGTGAAGACAGTTTTATTGAATTGAAGAAGAGATTGACAAGTGCACCAGTCTTGACTATCCCTTCAGGTCCTGGTTATTTCACTCTTTATTGTGATGCTTCTCACAGGGGACTAGGATGTGTGCTGATGCAGCGAGATCATGTTGTTGCTTATGCTTCGAGACAGTTTAAGCCACATGAGACGAGATATCCAATTCATGATCTTGAATTGGAAGCCATCGTCTTTGCATTGAAAATATGGCGCCATTATTTGTACGGTGAGAAGTTTGAAATTTATTCTAATCATAAGAGTCTAAAATATCTGTTTACGCAATCTGAATTAAACATGAGACAACGAAGATGGTTAGATTTGTTGAAGGACTTTGATTGCGAAATCAAATATTTATTATCCAGGGAAATTAAATGCTGCTGCAGATGCCCTAATGATATGAATCTTATGTATGAAAGGCAACATGATTACAACGAATCGCACCTCAATTCGATTACAAAATAATTCAAGGATTTTTGTCCCGACTGTGAAACAAGTAACAAATTTGGATCTTCACCTCTAGTTGAACCCGTAACTAGCAATAGAGAATCACGGTAGAAAACAATCAATAATGCAATTAGACTTTCAAAGGAACCTATCTTTGACAATCCAATTGAAAATCGGCTGACAAACGCCACAAAGCTATGAAACTTTGATAAGTTTGATTTTGGGTAAAGCAAAAGCTTTGATAAAATTCTAGAGAGAATTTTGCATTTAATAATCAATAATCTGAAAATCTTAATTGTTATTAAAAATAATGAATGTTGTAGTATTTATATTACAACCCAAAATATTGAAAGATAACGCAAAATAAATCAAAAAGATATCAAAGATATCTCCTAAATTTTCCTAGTAGGAATAAAAAAACTTAAAAATAGCATAAAATATCAAAAAAAGCATAAAATCTTACACACGCATAGACACATTTGGTGTGTGTAAAATATGTCGGGGCGGGCGCGCTAGGGCTTGGCGCGGGCACGCCGTAGTTGCGCAGGACACGGCACGGGCACGTGAGAAGGCAGCGCGGGCGCGCCGAGGGTTCGCAAAAACTTTGTCAATTTGGCATCCGGACGCACGGGCGCGCCGCAGCTTCGAGCTTGGTCTTCAATTTCATCACTTTCTTGACTTTCTTTGACCTTAATAAGATTATAACATCCTCCAAATTGAATATCAAGAAATCCAACGCCCTCTTGTGACTTCAACATCAAAGATTGAAGTGCTTCCTTAAACTTCTGAGCTCGGCCTCTCATAACTGGTCCTTGTGGTATCTCCAACGGATCCTTAGCCACTTGATCAGCATGCGAACCATCCATGATCGCATCATCCTCCCCTTCTTGAAAAGGATTTGTCCTTAAATCTTGATCATCACCTACATCAAATGGAGATAAATCAGAAACATTAAAAGTAGCACTGACATTATACTCACCTGACAAATCTAATTTGTAACCCTCGCCTGCTGTCGAGAAGGTTGGTTCTGATTCTGATTACTTACCTGACGAGATTGTTGTTGGGGCTGTAAAGAATGGACTGCAGAAGCTGATCTCTCGGGCTGCGCTGGCGGTCGAGAAGAACTGCCGCTCTGAGCTCTATCGGATCCCCGCTGAGGACAGACTCTAGCAAAGTGACCCGGCTGCTGGTAGATATTACAACTACCAAACACGCCTCGACACTGGTCGCTTGGGTGACGGCCTCCACACTTAGTGCACGATGCTCCTGAAAAGCCCAAACTCTGCCCCAAACTGTATTGTCTAGAGCTACTGGAACTCGATGAACTGCTCCCAGGCTTCTTAAATTGCTTCCCTTTTGGTCTATATTGATCTCATCTGCTTTTGCCACTGTTACCTCCCTCAACCCTCTAAGACTGATTCGACTGTTGAGAAGTTTAGTACTGATACTGAAACTGCTATTGGGGCTGAAACTAAACAGGCTGAGACTGAAAAGATCTTTGCTGCTGCTGAAGAGCTAACTGATTTCCTCGCTGCATCAAAAGTCCGGCTTCGGCTCCCTTTTCCTGATCCATAGCATCTGCGAAGTTATTGGGTCTCCCGGTATTGACCAAGGTGAAAATTTCAGGATTCAAGCCGTTGATGAAATGATCGGCCTTGGCTTCTTCGTTGTCTGCAATGTGAGGTGCGAACCTCAAAAGGCTGTCAAACTTGCTCACATAATCATCGATGCTCAAGTTTCCTTGCTTCAAATTCGCAAATTCGGCACCCTTTTCCTTTCGGTACGAGACAGGGAAGAATCGCTTATAGAACTCAGTCTTGAACAAACTCCAAGTGACAGCGGTGCCTCAATTCTCATTTGCTCTCTTGGTTGTGGTCCACCAATTCTTAGCAACACCCTGTAGCTGGTGAATGACTAACCTGATTCTGCGGTCATCTGTATAGTCGAGAGAATCAAAGAGCTGATCAGTGTCCTCTAGCCATCTTTCACAATCGACGGAGTTCTCGGTACCCGTCAAGGTCGGCTGTCGGAACGATCGAAATCTCTTCAATAGAGTATCCATAGGGGTCGCGGTAGCATCAATCTGATCTACTCCAGTACTACCCTGATCATTCGAAGGAGTTACTACAGGCGGCGGATTCTCATTATAAGGAGTAACCAAGGGTGGTTGATTCTTTTGCACAGATCGTCGAGGTGCCATCTGATATCAAAGGGTTAGGACACAATATCTCAATCAAAATCTCAATCTCATAACTTCGGTGTCCAAAACTCTACTCTGAGTACTCGTGAATCTCGAGATATTCGAGAACAGATGATAGCATAAATGCAGTTATATATCAAGTAATTCATGCTTTATAAATTAAATCACAAATCATGTAATTCAATTAATTCAAGAATCAATAAAGCATGCTCGCACGTATTTAAAATAATCTTTTTAAATAAATCAATCACATGCGAGAATTCAATTCATGCGGACTCGATCTACCCCGCTCACTCTAGTTCAATTCCAAGAATCTTATGGCTCTGATACCACTTAATGTGAGACCCCGTTTTCTAATCGTCTAACCTCGAATAATTAACACAATCGAACACAGAGAGCAGAGAACTCGAATAAATTTTTTTTTTTAAAAAAAGAGACCCCGCGCTCTGCTCGTCAGTGCCCGGTGGAAGAACCCGCGCTCGCGCGAGATACTTTCCTTGCGCGCGCGCAAGTTGCCAAAACAAAACCTTCAGGAAGGCTCGCGCGCGCGCGGGCAAAATAACCTGAGCTCTCCAGGGCCTCTCGCGCGCACGCGCGTGAAGGTCACGCTCGCGCGCAGACACTCAGACAGAAAAGTGCAGGCTTCAAAAAAATACCAACCAAAACTATCTCCAATCAAATCTAAACCCATGCACAAATACAAACCAACATTTAAACATACAATATTCTAAGTTCTGCCCAAAATACAACATATCAAGTTCGACGATAGGATTCGATCGACTAATCAAAATATACAAGTTCAATAGACACAACCCAACGACACGGTGTCTCACTTATATCATTCTCACCCCATGCTAACCCAGACGACTCGGTCCGGCTCCTGATCCCCCTGTTGTCAAGTACACATACAAACAAAAACAACAGCCGGATAACCCGGTTAGAAATATAATTTCCAAGTAAAAGAGACAGACATATAATAACAATTAAACATCTCATATTGACATGTAACAATCATCAATAATTCAAAATGAGAGTGGATGTATGCATGACTTCAAAACTCGGGATTATCAAGTCAGATAATCGAAATATCAATCGGTACTGGGTTGGGATCCCGGGGTCAAGACATTGCAAACAACCCACCTACACTCCCATTCGGGGTGGATGTCGCACAACTCAAACCCCTAGACTTCAGAGAAACTATAAGAAGTATTCTAGCACTTGGAAAAACTCGAAATCCAAGGCCACTTCAATATAGCTCCCTAAATCGTCTAATTTCAAAATGAATCAAATATTCGGCTCAATATGAATGAAAGTGTAAACTAAGTAAATCAATCAAGTTCACACCAACAAGTTAACATGCAGTATGTGATTTTTGGGACTCGAGAATCAATCGAACTCGAGTATTCAACCCCATTAAATTCAATGTCATCTTTTACCTTTCCAAGTTCGTCGGTGATTCAAATCTGAAAATAACAATGAACTCAATCAATATCGAACCAAAATAAGTCGAGCCATCTCAAGAAGTTCAATACTATACCGTTCGTCGACTACAATCGGTTCAATCTCCCAATTTCATTCCAAACCCTAATTCTTTCAACCAAACTATGAAAATATGAAATACAGATTCGATATCAAATTATCAACTCGAAAAAACCCGGAAATAAAACTGAAATAATATAACCGATAATCCAAAACTCGATTTCGACGGCATAACGACTATAAACGGTCAAACCAAAAATCTCAAATCAATAATCATCATCAGCATAACCCAAAACATCTTCCAATCCATCAAAAACAACCAAATCCAACCAAAATCACAAAACCCATTTTAGAATTTATGCTCCAAAAATCATATAAAATCCAAACTTCATTCTTTTTCCGAACCGATTTCAAATACACGGTCTATGCTAGCTCAAGAACAACATACTCAAAAATCATCAAATTCTAACAACCCAACAAAATCGAAGTTCAAAATATCGTAGCAAAACATAAGGCAAAACGACGCCCTCGTTGCAGTGATCATGAATCTCAACTCGAATCGGAAATCTGACGGTCGGATCATGCGAATCAAAGGAAGAAGAAGCTTGAATAAACATCCATGGCTTCTCTCGGTTATAGCGTGAAGATGGAGAAGAAAATGAAGGAGAGAGGGTGATGTTGATGATAGATAATAATAATAATAATAAGTCTTGTCAAATAATATATACTCCCCATTTACTAGTCAACCGGCAATGGAAATTCGGTCCCTGAAACTCCAACTAAATCAATTCAATCCCGGCTCAATTAATCTCCATTTATTTAATTCTCATAGTTACTAAATTCCGCTAATCACGAAAATAATTAATTTCAAGGCCTTACAGTAATTCTTGGATTTTCAAGCTTGTGTTTTATTTAGTGCAATTAAATTTATAGACCTAGTTGCTATTTTGGGATTGACACTTTTTAAAAGTGCATAACACTTTTTCTCCTACACACTCAATTTTAATACATAACCCTAACCCCTAAATCACACACAACTCACGCCAAAGACACACTCACACTTCACGATATCTCCTACTTTCTCTCACACCTTGCAGCCATCGGTTTCCCATGTCCATTTCTCCTCCAAGCTCGGCCGCAGCAGCTCCCCCTATCTTCTTCTCCGGCGAGCTGGTCGAAGTTGCTTTCTCTTCCTTGAGCTCAGCTTCAGCTCGTGAAGCTTGGTGAATCTATTTCCAGCTCCCCTTCGATCGGCCATAGCTCGCTCCAGCTTTCATTTCTTCAGATTTGTTTTGGTTTGTTAGGCAAGAATATGTTTCCCACTTTGCACATTGTATATTAGACATTGTGTGGTTTACTTTTTTGGAAAATTTTAAAGTGTATATGCGTATATGTGATAGTGCCCTGCTCGAGTTCCCTTTCCCCTCCCTAGCCGAGATTTTTTATGCATTTTCTTGCGAAATCGTATTGTTTGATGGGTTATGATATATGTATGAACTTGAAATGCAAATGTTTGGATGCCATGCTACCTTCGAAATTTCAGATTTGATATGCCTTGTGAATGTCAAAAATTTTCAGAAACTTATATGAAGCATGGGTTCAATAATGTGGTGTTTTTAATTGGGTTGATTTGGATGGTGATTGAGGAACTAACATGGGTGATATAGAGTTTACATGGTAGTTTATAGGTTGGCTTGTAGTTGACTTGTAGGTTTGATTGGATAGAATGGGGATGTTCAATCGGTTGCAAATGGGATTGAGTTTGGGAAGTGAAGTTACTGTCGGGTTCGAGCTAGGACCAGGTTTGAGGAGCCGTTTCGTGGTTCAATTAGGACTATAGAGTGGTCATGATGTTAAGTTGCAGGCTGGAAATTTGTTGGAGCTTGGGGTGAATGCCTAGAAGAGGATCCTAGAGGGAAGATCATGTGCAGAATTCCTTTTGTAACAAGGCTGTCCGGAATCTGGTTCTTAAACAGGGGTTAAATTTAGGTTTTGGTCAAGGTCTCAGGTTGGGAATAAGGCCAGGGTGTTGGGAGTATGTGGGTGAAAGCGGAAATCAATTCGGTCAAGTCTTGGTCGAGTTCTAGATTTTGGAAGATAAAGGTGCAGAATTTTCAGGCCTTTAAGCTTGCTGTCCGGAAATGAAATTTTGTATAAAATGGTTATTTAGGAAATAAATTTCGATGATGATTTCTATACTTAGTTCTGAGTGTCATGGAGTCGTGGTTTCAAACGGAATCCTTTTTATTAAGAATCGAGCAAGTTACAAATTTTACGGGCAAACCTCTCGAATCGTCTTAAGCGCTACATTATGGTTTAGATTCACATCCATGGTTCGTTTCCTAAATCACCATCCCGGTCATCCATGTGTGAGTCATTTGCATGATTATCGATCAAACATTTACATGTACGTCATATTTACATATGCATGCTAAGTCCCATATTTAAGAATGAAATAAAATATTTTTAAGAACAAAGTGAGATGATTGTGACTATAAAAAATATGGGTTTGGACGGGCTGGGAGACGTTCTGGCTTCCCTTACCAAATTTATGGGTTTGGACGGGATGGGAGAAATCCTAGCTTCCCTTACCAAGTATGGGTTCGGACGTACTGAGAGAAATCTTGGCTTCCCTTACCAAGTATGGGCAAGACGGGTTGGGAGAAATCTTAACTTCCTTGTGGCATAGTGCACTGCAGCCATGATCATGATCAAAATCACTGAGTCACAATTGAAGGATCTATGTTCAAATATTTAAGCCTATGTTCCAGAACAGTTTATTCAGTTACAGTTCAAAATATTTATGACAATGCTTCAGTACAGTTTATGTAGTTACACTGATTATTTACGACTTAGCCATGAATATGTTATATTCATGTTCTCTCATTTTAGAAGTCTATTTTGTTTAATGTAAGGGCACAAACAAGAGTATTTTTAGTATATGCTACTTTAAATCTGCGTGTTCTTGTATTTACGTAGTACTCGTTACCCCCCCCCCCCATATTCTTGCTGTGTCTTTTAGACTCACTACACTTATTGTTTTCAGGTGAGGAGTATTTTATTTAGATCGAGGGGCAAGACTATCGAGTGGACTGCGATGCGGGCACGGCACATCCCTCCGACCTATGTTCGTCTTCCGCATAGTTACTATAATTTATATGTTATGAAGAATTTATTTTGCTTATTTGTCAAATGTATATGTAATGTTTAGTTAGAATTGTTTTGGGCGTGTAAACATTAGATTTTTAAACACTTTTGGATATTTGCTATGTCGAATCTCTTCCTTGGGTTCTCGTTCTTTTCTCGATTTAGTTTAATTGCGTCTTCAGTTGTTTATTTCTTTCATTTTATTTTGTTTTCTGTCTGAGAAAGGCGGGTTTTCACTTATACAAATAGGTCATGCCGAAATTTTTATAAAATTTTCTGAAAAAACCGCATTTTATTTAATTATTACTTATGTTGAGTCAGGGTCATTTCAGTTGGTATCAAAGCATGGTTCTGGTTGGGTTGTGTCAACTGCTGGTTGCAATAAACTCGAGAAATCTTGCCTCAAAGTCTGTAAGTTTTAACGAATTTATATGATTAGTCGTACTTGAATTAATACTTTGAATGTTTTGATGTCATCCTTTTAAAATATTTTTTTTTTCAAAACTAGGTGTTTAATTTATTTAAATGCGTAGCTTAGTGTTTACTTTCGTTTAAAAAAAATGAAATTCTTTTAGTAGCTTAAAGTGTACTATTTGACTATTTATTTTTATAGCATGCGAATTCAAGTTAACCGGAGTTGGGGTTCCAATATTTCTTCAAGTTTTAGACTGTACGTGGATGATGTTTGAGTTATTAGGTAGTGTTAACAATTTTGAAGAGATTGTAGGAGTTTTTCGGAAAAATATTAAACTTGCGTATTAGGAGATATTAGTCGTTGTGTCCTTGTAGTAATTTATTCTCTTATGGATGAACTTTAGTTGGATACAACTAAGTGTATAGTTTGCTTAGGAACTGATAGATGTTTGTTTTGTCAATTAAGCTTATTGAATCGAAATTCATGCAAAGACTTGGGTTATGTATTTTGTCTTATATTAAGAATAGCCTAAGTTTTACTCTTATTAAGGGGTCAAATATGATTTTGGATAATAAGGAATTGGTTACGAACGAACCTTTCGATGATATGAATTACTATTCCGATCATTATTTCCTTGTTCTTCCTTTGTGCTCAAATCCGTTGTAACATATACTTTTGAGTATCCGGAATTTCTTTGCACATCCTTGGTTCATTTATGAATTTGTATGACATTAGTCAACGTTGTATTCTACTATTTTGACCTTGGTTAAACTTCTTAATAAAATCTTGTTATTATTTCACACTTATTGAATTTTCCTTCGGTTTTAGAGCCACATGTTGATGTGACTAAGATTCACTTTGTCTTCCTTTTTGGTAATGTACTTATGTTGTGTGGCTGACATCTGATTTTACCTTGAGACCATTGTTTCCACTGATTATTGAATTGTGTGGTCTTCTCTCGAGTGAAGTCACACCGATTGCTCTTTATTGTGCTTCGCTTGTTTGAGCATGATTTCATTACTCATGAATGAATGATCACGAGATTTGTATCTTGTTGGCTCATATTCATTATTCGAGGAGCCTCCATTATTATTCATTCACCCCTAGAATTGAATTTTGAGTGGGTTGTTTTCAATTTTCTAGATTTTTATTTTCGGCTCGTTTGTTTGTAATGCTTGCGTCATTTCATTTCATATTGAGCAGCATTACTTGTATGTTTGTTTCCTTTCATGATCCATTATGATGAGGACTTTGGTGGATCTGAGTTTCAATTATCAATCCGATTTCTTGTGTAAAGAATTGCTCGTAACCGCTTAGTAAGTGTTTAGACAGCTGGGGATTAGTGTTAGTGCTAAATAAAATCCATAGTTATTGTTGTGATCCGAGGAATGGCGACTACTAGTTATATCTAGTTCTAGGGAGAAGACTGCTAGTTAGTGAATTAATTGAATCGATTGTTTCAATTTTAAATAGGATCGTTAAGAGTAAACAAACGACTTAAGTAAGCTGAATGGTTGTGTTAGTGACCTGATTAAAGTTTGCAGCATATTAGGGAAATAGAGTTGTCCCTATGGCGCTTTTGGGTACTTTACGTTTGCATTCCAAGATTTTGGGAAATGTCAACCGGTAAGACGAACGCACCAACTATGGGTACAAATTATGAATAGAATATTTAAGAAGTTTTCTAGATAAGCTGTAGATTTTTGTAGCAATGAAATATTAATTTACGGGAGGAACAATGAGAAAGCATTTACAATCGGGTTACAAACTTACCGAGGTGACCAACCGTATACTAAGTTCTTGAAATTTGAATTCAAGTTGTACATACAATAATTTAGGAATTTTTGGATTTTCAGACCTAATGTCGAGTTGAATTAGAGATTTGAGATATGTCTTCAAGCGATATGTGAGAATTAATCGGTACTTAGAGACAATCTAATTCCGTAAAAGGATAATAGCTCATGGTATACTTTGGCTTCAAGATTAAATAGGGATTTCTTAGTCGTTGCGTTTGAGATAGAGAAAGGTGGTTAAATCCGTTGAGAAATTTTAACTAAGAATTTCAAATTTGGGTAGAATCAAGAATGCCCAAGAGGCGAAACTATAAAAGTATAAATTTATGAACAAATGATTGGGATCTGTTTAGTTGCCCATTTGGATTCTTTATGTTATCGATTAATATCTTGGAACCGAACATCATTTTATGAGTGTATTTTCTTATCAAGGATTAGATTAGGTTTATTTATAGAAATGGGTCGATCAATCCTAAGTTGAGAAGAACCATTCGTCCCAATTGAAGGTTAGCTGAACTAGAGTCGTTGCTTAAGAGAAATTTAATCTTCCTTAGAAGTGTTGTGAGTTATGGTAACTAATAAGGGACTTAGCATAGTCCGTGATCATAAATTTGCAAATTCCAATCCATTTAATTAATGTTTTTAATTGTTTAAGTTTATTTGTCAAAATAATTTTATTGTGGAATTTATTTGTGTTAAATATTTTAAAGGTTTAAACATGCATATTTAAATAATTTTAATTGTTTAACTTATTTGTTTAACTATTTTGAGTGTCCAACTTATTTATTTTAAATAGCCTAAGTTTAGCGGTTAGTTATTTTAAATTACTTTAAATTATTTTAAATGTCTAGCTTATTTATTTAAATCTTTTTTTTACTGTTCAAATCGTTTTAAAGATTTTTACTTTTCGCTTGTGTATCTATTCAAATTTCTTTTAAACATTAGTCTAGCCTGTTTAAATTATTTAAATTGCTCTGCTTATTATTTAAACATTTTACTCGTTGACGTGATATCATAATATTTAAAGTGTGTAATTCTTGGATTTTCAAGCTTGTGTTTTATTTAGTGCAATTAAATTTATAGACCTAGTTGTTATTTTGGGATTGGCACTTTTTAAAAGTGCATAGCACTTTTTCTCCTACACACTCAATTTTAACACATAACCCGAACCCCTAAATCACACACAACTCATGCCAAACACACACTCACACTTCACGACATCTCCTACTTTATCTCACGCCTTGCAGCCTTCGGTTTCCCATGTCCATTTCTCCTCCAAGCTCGGCCGCAGCAGCTCCCCCTATCTTCTTCTCCGGTGAGCTGGTCGAAGTTGCCTTCTCTTCCCTGAGCTCGGCTTCAGCTCGTGAAGCTTTCTGAATCGATTTCAAGCTCCCCTTCGATCGGCCATAGCTCGCTCCAGCTTTCATTTCTTCAGATTTGTTTTGGTTTGTTAGGCAAGAATATGTTTCCCTCTTTGCACATTGTAGATTAGACATTGTGTGGTTTACTTTTTTGGAAATTTTTGAAGTGTATATGCGTATATGTGATAGCTCGCTCCAACTTTCATTTCTCCTCCCTAGCCGAGATTTTTTATGCAATTTCTTGCAAAATCGTATTGTTTTATGGGTTATGATATATGTATGAACTTGAAATGGAAATGTTTGGATGCCATGCTACCTTCGAAATTTCAGATTTGATATGCCTAGTGAATGTCGAAATTTTTCTGAAACTTATATGAAGCATGGGTTCGAATAATGTGGTGTTTTTAATTTGGTTGATTTGGATGGTGATTGAGGGACTACCATGGGTGATATGGAGTTCACATGGTAGTTTATAGGTTTTCTTGTAGTTGACTTGTAGGTTTGATTGGATTGAAGGGGGCTGTTCAATCGGTTGCAAATGGGATTGAGTTTGGGAAGTGAAGTTACTGTGGGGTTCGATCTAGGACCGGGTTTGAGGAGTCGTTTCATGGTTTGAGTAGGTCTATAGAGTGGTCATGATGTTAGCTTGTAGGCTAGAAATTTGTAGGAGCTTGGGGTGAAGGCCTAGAAGAGGATCCTAGAGGGAAGATCATGTGCAGAATTCCTTTTGTAACAAGGCTGTCCGGAATCTGGTTCTTAAACAGGGTTTAAACTTGGGTTTTGGTCTAGGGCACGGGTTGGGAATTAGGCCAGGGTGTTGGGAGTATGTCGTCGAAAGCGGAAATCAATTCGGTCAAGTCTTGGTCGAGTTCTAGATTTTTGAAGATTAAGGTGCAGAATTTCCAGGCCTTTAAGCTTGCTGTCCGGAAATGGAATTTTTATAAAATGGTTGTTTAGGAAATAAATTCAGAGGATGATATCTCTACTTAGTTCTAAGTGTCATGGAGTCATGGTTTTAAGAGAAATCCTTTTTCATTAGGAATGGAGCAAGTTACAAATTTTACGGGCAAACCGCTCAAATCGTCTTAAGCGCAACATTATGGTTTAGATTCCCATCCATGGTTTGTTTCCTAAATCACCATCCCGGTCATCCATGTGTGAGTCATTTGCATGATTATCAATCAAACATTTACATGTACGTCATATTTACAAATGCATGCTAAGTCCCATATTCAAGAATGAAAAAAAAAAAATTTAGGAACAAAGTGAGATGATTGTGACTATAGAAAGTATGGGTTTGGGCGGACTGGGAGATGTTCTGGCTTCCCTTAACAAATTTATGGGTTTGGACGGGCCGGGAGAAATCCTAGCTTCCCTTACCAAGTATGGGTTTGGACGGGCTGAGAGAAATCTTGGCTTCCCTTACCAAGTATGGGCAAGACGGGTTGGGAGAAATCCTAACTTTCTTGCGGCATAGTGCACTGCAGCCATGATCATAATCGAAATCACAGAGTCACAATTCAAGGATCTATGTTCAAATATTTATGTCTATGTTCCAGAACAGTTTATTCAGTTACAGTTACAGTTGAAAATATTTATGACTATGCCTCAGTACAGTTTATGCAATTACATTGATTATTTACGACTTAGCCATGTATATGTTATATTCATGTTCTCTCATTTTAGAAGTCTATTTTGTTTAAACTAAGGGCACAAAACAAGAGTATTTTTAGTATATGCTACTTTAAATTTGCGTGTGATTGTATTTACGTAGTACTCATTATCCCCCCATATTCTTGCTGAGTCTTTTAGACTCACTACACTTATTGTTTTCAGGTTAGGAGTATTTCATTTAGATCGAGGGGTAAGACTATCGAGTGGACTGCGATGCGGGCACAGCACATCCCTCCGACCTATGCTCGTCTTCCGCATAGTTTCTAGAATTTATATGTTATGAAGCATTTATTTTGATTATTTGTCAAATGTACATGTAATGTTTAGTTAGAATTGTTTTGGGCATGTAAACATTAGATTTTTAAACACTTTTGGATATTTGCTATGTCGAATCTCTTCCTTGGGTTCTCGTTCTTTTCTCGGTTTAGTTTACTTGTGTCGTCGGTTGTTTATTTTTTTAATTTTATTTTGTTTGGTGTCTGAGACATGCGGGTTTTCACTTAAACAAATAGATCATGCCTAGATTTTTATAAAATTTTATGAAAAATCCGCATTTTATTTAATTATTACTTATGTTGAGTCAGGGTCGTTTCAGGCAGAGTCAACTTCAGGATCTTCTTGATAAGGATTACATTCGGCCGAGTGTTTCGCCATGGGGAGCCCCAGTCCTTTTTGTTAAGAAGAAATATGGGTCGATGCGTCTTTGCATAGACTATCGACAACTTAACCAAGCCACGGTGAAGAATAAGTATCCTCTTCCGCGGATAGATGATTTGTTCGATCAGTTACAGGGTACTTATGTCTATTCGAAGATTGATCTACTGTGGGATATCACCAGTTGAGGGTTAGAGATGAGGATATCTCTAAGATAGCTTTTCGTACGCGGTATGGTCACTACGAGTTCTTAGTGATGCCGTTCGGATTGACGAATGCTCCAGCAGTCTTCATGGATTTGATTAACAGAGTATTTCGTGACTTTCTGGATAAGTTCGTGGTAGTGTTCATCGACGATATCCTTGTGTATTCTTGCAGCGTTGACGAGCACGTTTTCCATCTCCGTACAGTACTGCAGATACTGAGAGAGAGGCAGTTGTATGCTAAGTTCAGCAAGTATGAATTCTGGATTGATCGAGTTGTCTTTCTTGGTCATGTGATTTCGCGAGACGTTGTGAAACGACCCTAACTCTGATTTTAAATTAAACTAAATAAAATATGGATTTTCAAAAAAAAAAATTCTTAAAAATTTTTACATGACCTCTCTGTTTATAATGCAACCCACCTGCCACAGACAGCAGTCAAAAATAAAACGACCAACAACACTAAATAATTCAGACCAAGAAAAGAACGAAGACCTCAGAAGAATATCTGACAATTCAACCAACAAAATAATTAACGCTTTGATATTTACATGCCCAAAGACGATCAATGGATTTTTACGTTTACATTAATCCAAGTAACGGAATAAAAAACTATGAAATATTAAAATAAACTTCTTCGGAAGACTAGCATAGGTCGGATAGATGTGTCGTGCCCGCATCGCAGTCCGCTCGATAGTCTTTTCTCTCGATCTAAAAGATAACGTAAACCTGCCTGAAGACAAATAAGTGTAGTGAGTCTAAAAGACTCAGCGAGAATATGAGGGGGGGGGGGGAGGGGATAACGAGTACTACATAAATACAAGCACATACAGATTAAAAATAACTTGATAATAAAATACTTTGTGCCCTTAATTTGAATAAAATATACTTCTAAAATGAGAGAATATGAATATAACATATGCATGGCTAAGTCATTTATAATCAATGTAACTGCATAAACTGTATTGAAACGTAGTCATAAAAACTCTGAACTGAACTGTGAACTTAGATCCTTGATTGTGACTCTGTGATTTTGATCATAATCATGGCTGCAGTGCACTATGCCGCAAGGAGGTTAGGATAATACTTAACCCGTCTTGCCCTATGGTTGGTAAGGGAAGCCAAGATTTCTCCCAGCCCCACGCAATACACATGAATAGTTGGTAAGGGAAGCTAAACGTCTCCAGCCCCACACATTACACATGAATAAATGTAGTCACAATCATCTCACTTCGTTCAAAATATTTTCCTTCCTTCATGAATATGAGACTTAGGATGCATATGTAAATAT
Source organism: Henckelia pumila (assembly GCF_033568475.1). NCBI lineage: Eukaryota > Viridiplantae > Streptophyta > Magnoliopsida > Lamiales > Gesneriaceae > Henckelia > Henckelia pumila. The sequence goes on from NC_133122.1 coordinate 169,195,762, forward strand.
GACGTACATGTAAATATTTGAATGATAATCATGCAAATGACTCACACATGGATGATCGGGATGCTGATTTAGGTGACAAACCAAAGAATGGGAAAACTAAACTATAGTGTAGCGCTTAGGACAAATTCAAACGGTTTGCCCGTAAAATATGTAACTTACTCGATTCTTATCCAAAAGGGTTTCCGCTTAAAACCACGACAGCATGACACTTAGAACTAAGTAGGAAAATCATCCACTTAATTTTATTCCTAAGCAATCATTTTATAAAAATCAACTTCCGGGCAGCAAGCCCCTTTGGCTTCAAAATTCTGCACCTAATCAATCAAGAAACTAAAACTCGACCAAAACTTATCCGAATTGATTTTCGCTTGAACCGACATATTCCCAACATCCTAGACTATTCCCAAACTCGAGCCCTTAAACAAAACATGAGATAAACCCTGTTTTAAAAATTCGATTCCGGACAGCTCAAACATTACAGAAAAATCTGCTCAAGCCACTACTTGTTCCTAATCCAAAAGCTCAATTATGAAACTCCCAAGTTCCAAGTCACTAGACTAGGACCATGAACAATACTTAGGCTCACCTCAAACACCTTCAACTCACCTCTAACCTTCCTCAACTCATGTAAGACCCAAAAATATTGAGTTATTAATTATGGTATTTTAGAATTAAATTTCGTAATTTGGGCAAATATTGATTTGAGAAGTTATGGAAATTATAGATTTAATTTCTGAGCCGAAAATATTTAATTTGAGAATTTACGGATTTTGAGAATTAAATTCCGAGATTTTTAAATTAAAAGAATAAAATAATAGAATTGAATATGTAAGGAATTTAATATTAAATTCCAAGTTTCGAGAATTAATATGATTTAATTTGAAGGTGAAACCCGATCCGGGGTTGATTTGCAAATATTGAAGTTTCGAGGGCTAAAGTGCAAAAGGTCGAGATTATTTAATTTAATCCAAATTTATTTAATTTTAATCCGAGTATATTTAATTTTGGAATATTTAGAGTTTTGATTTAAATTCTAATATTCTCAAATTATTTAGGATTGAAATTGAATTAAAAAGAGGGTCGAGGACTGAATTGCAATTTACGAAGGTTCAGGGACTAAAGTGAAATTTATGCAATACATATCGAATTTTAATTAGATTATCAGCATGTCAACGTGTATACTCTATATTGAATTCAGAATTTGGATAACATAGTGTCGATGCCTTCTTCATTTTCTTTTACTTTCCGATTTTCAAAACCCCGTAACGTTTGATCCGATCGTCCGATTTTGATTCCGAAAAGAGTTCTAGAATCCTTGCGACGAGGGCTTCGATTTTATGCAAGTTTCTATTTATTTTGTCATGCTTTGAAGATTTAAATTGGGTAGGTATCAGGAATTGAGTTTATATATGTGTTCTTGAGCTTGTATGCATTCCGATACCGAAACCAAATCAACGAAAGGCTATCGTTTGCATTGGTTATGATTTTACAGCATGAGTTCGATTATTTGCACTGCTGATATGAGGATATATATGTTGTTATGTTGACGAGAAGTTGCATATGTAGTTAGAATGGTTTCGATATTAAGTCGGTTACCAATTTTCGATCGCTACACCGTCGATTTATATTTTTAAGCCGTTTAGATAGCCGATGATTGAGCTGAGATGTTATTAGAGATGTTGCTGATGTTGTAGCATCTTTATTCTTCATTTTCAGTATTGATAAGAGGTGACGATTCGAGATTTACGACTTTGAACCGAAGAAAGAATTGAAGAAAGTTTGAGGTGAATTGTATTGATGATTTGATGATGTTTTGTCACGATTCTATGAATTTACAACTTGTGTTCAACCTATTACACATTTGATTATGCTAGTACATGATGTATGCAAGTTGATATGTGTAAGGTTAAGTAGTGCAAGATTGATATATTGAGATTCAGTTACCGAGTTTGATACCGTTAAGTTATCGATTCAAGAACTGATTTGATTTCGAGTCTTGTGGATTAAGTGGAACATGATATGAGTTCATTGCTGATCATTCATGATTACTTATTTACAGATTTATAGTGAAGTTAGATGACTCGAGAAATTAGCCAATCGAAACGAGAAAGGATGGGTCATTGTTGAAGTTGTTCTACCTTGAAGGTTGAATTGAGTCTTGAATAGATTTTTTATATGCTTGTTATTGAAGATGAGATGATGAACATGAGAAAATTATATTTAAGTTCTTGAAGATGTATCCGGATGTGGAGCACTTCAAACTCGAGAACGACAGGTATAATGACGATATTGCGAGTCAGGGATTTGAAACTCAAGAACGACTATTCTTGAGTTGCCCCGCAAAAACCACATACTTGTTTATATTTTGATTTGATTTCAATGTTGTCGATCCATCTCAGGTAGTGGATCTTTGAGTTTGAGTGTATATGATTATTATACGATGACGATACGAATTGATTCTATGCCATGGTCTGAGGCGACCTTATTTTCTAGTCCAGAATGACTACGATAGATGGATATACATGTCAAGATCGGTTACGAATCTTGATGGAATCGATGATATATGAATCAATTCCTGATCTAGATATGCGTTATTTACTCTATTGTTGAGTCGGTTATCTTTAGAGTCGATATGAATTTATTTAACACATTTAAATGTTGATTATACTGGGAATTATATTCTCAACGGAGTTAATCCGGCTGTTGTTTTGTTTTGTATGCGTGCATTACAACAGATGGGGGCAGGAGTTAATCAAAGATGACATTGATAGATCGGGAGAGAGATGTAGCAAGTGTGGATTCGGGTTTAAACTGAAGAATGGTAGATAGATAACATCAAACTTAGCATGAAACTTGAGATTTGAATTTGTTGATGATAGGTTGAATAGCTTATAGTTTTGTATTGTTTGATCTATTCGTTTGATGTAATAAACACATGATTTGATACTTGAAACTTTATACATGTATATATGCATGAGTTAGAATTAATAAACTAGGATTTGAGTTGATATTGAACAGATTTGGATTGAATGATCTGGTTTGGACAGCAACAGAACAAAGGCTGGTTTGCTAATTTTTTTTTCAAACAGAGCATGCCCGCTCGATCGGTAAGATTTGACCGATCGAGCGAGGCCTGTTTTTGTTGGAACCCGAGAATAGCAAATTTTTGCCCGTCGATCGGTAGGATATTACCGATCGAGCGAGGTGCTGAATCTTTAAAAAAAAACTTTGTTCTTGTTTTAGTTTATTCTTTAATTGTTTGATTAATTATTTTATTAATCGTTAATTGCCCTAAGATGAGATTAGCAACCCGAGGTCCTCACAACAGGTGGTATCAGAGCGTAAGTTTCTCGGACTAATATAGAAGTTGAGCGGGGTAGATTGAGTCGCATGCATGTATAGTATTTCATGATGATGCATTACTTGATTTGGTGATTTGATAAATTGCATGCGAGCATGATCTACTTTTGAAACTAAACTGCCAGATTTATCGTTTTGTAAATTTCTGAATTTCTTATTAAATTTTGTTATAAGATTCCTCGGGTGAGGTAAGCACCCAGAATTGAATAAAACAATGTTCTTTGGGTGACGTAAGCACCCCAGACTGAATAGAATCTGATTGCTCAACTGAAAGAGGTATCTCGGATTGAACATAACAGTATCTCAGAGAATCAGTAGATGATATACTTATATATCTATCAGTGATAATATGGAAGAGAAGTCATAAATATCATCCATTAACCCGAAAAGGTCTAGTAGATGCTATTGCAGGTAGAAGTTGGTTTGGAGAGCCTGATCAGTTATTTACATCCTTGAAAGATACAGATGAATGTTGTAACAGATGGACTGTGTATCAACTTCAAAACCTAGCAACCAGCGGATGAATTGTGACGAAGAAATTCGGATCCAGCATAGATAGAAATGATGAAAAAATAGAAGATTATGCCACGAAAACAGGAGATGCTCATTTGAAGGTAAGCCTATTAAGATTTATTGAATTTTAAATGATGAAAAACACAAGATTGAGTTGTCTATTCATGGCTTAAATCTTAAGATTTTGTTTGAGAAAATGTTGATGATTGACATATTTTGCGAAGAAAGGGCCAAAAGAACTGAAACTGAGTGATAAGGCAGAATGAATAAAATTGTAGACATGCCATAGTATGTGAGACAATCACAACTTCAACTAAAATTTTCATTATAGAGAAGATACGAGATAAAAAGATATGGAAGTAGTTCTTTAGCTCTAGCGGTCTAAGACAGATTGGTCTGAGTCTGAATGCAGTGTATGCTAATGATTATTATACTCATTGTGGGAGGAGATATCCTAACAATCAGTGTAGAGAAATCTGGAATCAGATTTAGAGAAAATTAGAATGAAGAGCAGTTCCAGAAGTGTACAGAGGGTCAGAATGAAATGGCACCTGAAAATGAGATTGCTGGTAACAAATTTATTATGTTTTAACCTCTGTATCAGAAGATAGAGTTTTTGAATTGAAGAATTGAATTACAGCTTTTGATGAAATGAGATTGAACATGATTTTGTTCATATTTGAGATATCTGTTTATGTTGCATGATAGATGATAGTGCAATAATCAGGTGCTGAATAGCAGAAGATTGATGATAAGAAGCGATAGAATTAGATCAGCAAGAACATAATGTGAATATGAATATGATATGATATGATATTTAGAATTTAGATTCTTTTTATTTCGGTTCAGGATAGATTATGTTTGATTACCGAAATGTTCCGAAATAAGTATTTACTATGCATTAGATATGTTCAAGATCTAAACCAGCATTGGTAGATATGCCAATGAGAAGAGATTGCATATAAATTTCTGATGAGATTTCCAACTTTAGTTAAGTTGTGAACTGGAATTTAATAACGAATTGATGAGTTATGAATTGAATATTGTTGTTGAGAATTGATAGAATAGACGATGATATGAAAATCTGTTACAGATGAGTCTTTTCTTTGATTATGCTGAATCGATTACATCAATTGGAGATATGATTCTTGAAATGTTTGATTTGAGTGGCTCTTCTTGTTTTGTTCATAGAGCCTGAGTTGATTTACTCATTCTGAGTTATGAATTGCAAGTGAGTTGTTTTCACTTAGCAGAGTTTGTGGTAGGGCTTAGTCGTGTCGCGCCCAAATTAACACAACTCAGATTAACTAAATAAACATGTAGTAGCGAGAGTAGGGATCGTTCCCACGAGAAAAGTGAAATTTATTTGTGTTATTAAAAATACTGGAAAGGGGATTTGGGAATTTTATCAACTACGATGCATGAATTAAAATAAGAAAAATCAATAAAACTCGATCATCGATTCCCTAAAAATATTTAATTCACATCGAATATTTATCATTGGAACTTTAATTCCTGTTTAACTTTAATTTTAGCTAATCAGAAAACAGCATTCTGAATTAACCCATAGCAATAAATTAACCCGATAATAGCAATCTAGATTTAAACTCATGGTAGCATTCAAATGAGTAAAACTAATGAAGCTAGACAACACAAACACCAGCGGTTGTATTTAGCCTAGTCAATTGTTGTTCCTACGATTTAACAAATTCAACAGCAGAAAATATTAATCATAGTTGCTTCACAAATCAGATGATTCAAACAATTACGGATTTGAATTCTAATTTAGCGGTAGATTGTACGAAAGAATTATCAGGTGGTCAATCTAACAATCAAACACACAAGCATGAAATAAACCAGAACAACTCTTGATACTCAAATTGAATTAAACACTAAAAAACTGAATCTCGCAAATATAATAAAATCAAGGGTTTCGTCTTCCTAAACCAAGTACAAAAACTAAGAAAGAGTTGAAGAAGAAACTAAATCTAAGAATTGGAAAGATAAAACCTAGCCGCCAGAGTGTTCTTCGCGTTCCAAGCCGTCCAATCCCCTATATTTTTGAGTTCTAGATGATATTTAAAGTATAGAGTCCTTCCCAAGAAAGTTTCCTATTTAAAATATAAATTCCCGACTTTTTGTCTCACCCGATCGATCGGTTAAAGTTGACGGATCGAGCGAGCATAAAAATCCAACTTTCTGTCCAACTTTTATTTCTGCTCCCGCTCGATCGGTTAAATGTTGCAGATCGAGCGAACAACTTTTTTTCCAGCGAGCAGCGATTGTGAAAAATTCATATCCGTAGATCTAGCCGTCGGATTGAGCTGAAATTTGGACAGCAGCTTTAAAACATCTTGAATTACATTATGAACGTTGGAGATTGGATTTAAAGCTTTATAAAATTAAAAATGATTTTTGGCTCATTGCTGCTCCGCAATTCTTCTCTTATCTCGGCTCTTTCTTCCATCTTTAGCTCATTTTCTTCACTTTTCCTATATCAAATCACATACCATGATTAGGAACGATAACATGAGTTTAATCAATCAAAATACACCTAATCATCACAAATTAACTCAATCAAACATAGGAAAATACCATCACATCAAATTCCCCCCTACTTAATCCTTGCTCGCCCTCGAGCAACACAAAACATAAACACAAATGAATAATGAAATCACAGCCTCAAAGAAGTTTTCACATACAAAAAAAATTATGAATACTCTCGATTTCCATAATACACCATCAGTCAAACGTGAACGTGTGTGTGTGTCATGTTATTCCAGCTACATGCAACTTCAAAAGAGTCAGTTTTAATACTGTTCGCCGACCTATGACAAATCAGTGTAAGTATCCCCATCAAGAGCCCTTTCCTCCCAAAAATCTTCAAACAAAAACACAACTCTCTTGAGATAAAATTACGCACCTCCGGATTTTGCACCCGGTATTACTTTAGCCCCAATAATTACCCGCTAACTTAGCTATAACTAAGACAGGATTAGAATTTAAATTCCCTCGTCTATAGCCCGGATGAAGCATCAACCCCATTTAATCCGCATACTTAGCCTTGAATTTAATCTTTTAGGATTTCATCATTTCTAGGCCCGGATGGAGTTGCATATAAATTTTTTTTTTCTAGGTGCGCCCAAGATCGTTTATGTCAAGTCAAAAAGATCATCAGGGTTCAACAAAACACTATCAGGCTCCACAAACACCTATTGTCGTGCAATGGTCCAACAGACACAAACATCATCTAATACATCGCTACAGTTCACTGGTTTAACATGTGTGCTTAAAATATTTACTAATCAACCTACGGTTTCTCATATCCAATCAAGAGCAAATTTTCATGTAAAATAATTTTACAAAACTTCTTCATCATAGGCTAGTGAATTTCATCAGTGATATTCATTGCTAACTATGAGCTCTAGAATTTTTAAAAAATACGGCTAAATGCTCTAACTGACTGGCTAAGTCCTCTCCCCCATACTTAGAATCTTACATTGTCCCCAATGTAAGTCAAAATGCAAAATAAAAATAAAAATAAAAACTAAAAATGAAAGTAAATACTCCCCTTGGGTTGCCTCCCAAGCAGCGCTTGATTTCCAGTCTTCAGCTTGACCCTCAAAAGCACTCCTCAAAGAGCGGCTGACGCCCAAAATAAGTGTCATATGACACCACAAATGGGCCTTTGTTGCATGTTCCCTCAATCTTGGCTAGATGTATACAGTTTAATCTCGTCACCTCAACAAAACTCCAAAGTAGCTGGTAAACATGGGAAGAGAACACCTCCGTTGGCTCTCGGACGCCATCATCTTTTGAAACTGGTACTGATGGAAAGAAAGGATCCTGGGGATGTGTGCATGATAATACTATCGAGGAGCTCAAATCGATAGACTCTTGAACTCTGTCATCCTCAAACTCGAGTTGCAGCATATTCCCATCACACTCTACTTCTTTCAGAACATCTTTCGAATGAGGTTCAATAAGAAGATAAAACTCAAACGCCTCTAAATCTTCAGCATGAATTGATTCGCACTCCCAATCCTGGTTCTCTGAGTCATCATCACTAAACCAAATTGTGTTGGTCACTACTTGAGTATCTTGCTTCACTTCATGTTCTCGGTATTCATGGACGAGTGATCTCTTGATATTCTCTATGTGCTCCACAAGGTGACATCTATAATTTTTTAGATCTTCTACAGTTTCCACAGTCGGTGCCACGAGCTTGCTCATTATATCCTCCAGCGGATGTAAGATCAATTGCGAACAACTTTCCTCCTCCTTTTGAAGCTCAAATGTTTGGTCTATAAAATCCGGGTATTGAGATTGCAAATACCGATAATAGTCAAACTCTGCCATATCATCCAACAGGTGTCTCATGGTATCAGCATCTCGGAAAAATATTGATATACCGGTTGTGAAAGCTCCATCAATTACCCATTTTCTTGTCACTGCATCCAAACCATTAATAAAATATGTAAGAAGAGAATAGTTAGAAAAATCATGATACCGGAATATGTTCGCTAAATCTTTGAATCTCTCCCATGCTGGGTAGAAAGGCTCTCCGTGTTTCTGGATAAAACTTGCTAATACTTGTCGATTTGACATCTCAAAGTATTACACCGCAAGAATCCCCCTTTGCCTAAGAAAAATTCTTTCTATCTCTGGGTCGTATGAAAATTCTTCTTCTTTCGAAGATTCACCTGCACGCACGAACAAACCAGAGTAGCACTAGGAGGAAAAATTAAAAAAAAACAAAGAAACAAAAACAAAAACACAAATAAATTAACCGTCTTTCCCCGGCAACGGCGCCAAAATTTGGTAGCCCTTAGTCGTGTCGCGCCCAAATTAACCCAACTCAGATTAACTAAATAAACATGTAGTAGCGAGAGTAGGGAACGTTCCCACGAGGAAATTGAAATTTATTTGTGTTATTAAAAATATTGGAAAGGGGATTTTGGAATTTTATCAACTACGATGCATGAATTAAAATAAGAAAAATAAATAAAATAACGATACTTGGTATCAGTCGACTACACCCTTGAAATCATTCACTCGATCATCGATTCCCTAAAAATAATTAATTCACATCGAATATTCATCATTGGAAATTTAATTCCTGTTTCACCTTAATTTTATCTAATCAAAAAACAGCATTCTAAATTAACCCTTACCAATAAATTAACCCGATAACAGCAATCTAGATTTAAACTCATGGTAGCATTCAAATGTGTAAAACTAATGAAGCTAGACAACACAAACACTAACGGTTGTATTTAGCCTAGTCAATTGTTGTTCCTACGATTTAACAAATTCAACAGCAAAAAATATTAATCATAGTTGCTTCACAAATCAGATGATTTAAACAATTACGGATTTGAATTCTAATTTAGCGGTAGATTGTACGAAAGAATTATCAGGTGATCAATCTAATAATCAAACACACAAGCATGAAATAAACAAGAACAACTCTTGATAATCAAATTGAATTAAACACTAAAAAACTGAATCTCACAAATATAATAAAATCAAGGGTTTCGTCTTCCTAAACCAAGTACAAAAACTAAGAAAGAGTTGAAGAAGAAACTAAATCTAAGAATTGGAAAGATAAAACCTAGCCGCCGGAGCGTTCTTCGCATTCCAAGCCGTCCAATCTCCTATATTTTCGAGTTCTAGATGATATTTAAAGTATAGAGTCCTTCCCAAGAAAGTTTCCTATTTAAAATATAAATTCCCGACTTTTCGTCTCACACGATCGATCGGTTAAAGTTGACGGATCGAGCGAGCATAAAACTGCCAAATTTCTGTTCAAATTTTATTTCTGCTCCCGCTCGATCGGTTAAATGTTGCGGATCGAGCGAGCAACTTTTTTTCCAGCAAGCAGCGATTTTGAAAAATTCATATACGAAGATCTAGCCGTCGGATTGAGCTGAAATTTGGACAGCAGCTTCAAAACATCTTGAATTCATTATGGACGGTGAATATTGGATTTGAAGCTTTCTAAAATTTAAAATGATTTTTGGATCATTGCTGCTTTGCAATTCTTCTCTTATCTCGGCTCTTTCTTCCATCTTTAGCTCCTTTTCTTCACTTTTCCTATATCAAATCACATACCATGTGTGAGACCTCGATTCTAATCATCTAATCTCAGAATAAACAATAATTACGCATACAAGATCTAAGATTAAAAGCAAAGTTTTTTTTTTTTATTTTTTTACACAGGGTGACGCGCGGGCGCGCCACCCGAGGCGCGGGCGCGCATACAGCCCTGCCCGGGCCTCCAAGAAAGGGAGCAGAACGCGCGGGCGCTCCTCACCAGGCGCGGGCGTGCATGACCTGCTGTTTTAGCTCAAAATAAGGCTCCAAAAGTGCAATCCAACACCCGGAAAGGCTCCGACATGATCCAACTAACACTTTTCCAACAACGAAGTATTCAATTACAAGAAAGAGTAGAACATGCATCAATTCTAAGTTCCAAAATCCAAAATACAATCGAGTTCGAATACAATCTAAGTTCGATTTCAAATTCGACTTCTACAATAACAAGGCCTCACTCTATCAACTCATCCACCTAGCCATGCGATCTCTGACTCGGTCCTGCCCCACCTGTTGCCAAGCACACATACAAAGACAAGACAACAGCCGGATAATCCGGTGAGAATAATATTCCCAGTAAAAGAGACAAACATGCAATATCATAAAAACATCTCAAACGAAATGCATCATCTTCTACATATTCAAATAACAACCATGCAATTCCACAAGCATGTCTAAAACTCAATTCATATGCATAAATGCAATGCATGTCTTTAAATCTGAGATTATCAAGTCGGATAATCAAAACATTTCAGCTTTTGCTTTTGGGATCCCGAGGACGAGATCACGTAAACGACTCACCGACTCTCTCGATCGAGGTGGTGCTACGTATCTCCATCCTCTAGACTTTGGTGCGACTATAAGGAGTATGCTAGCACTAGGTGAAACGGCTACACCCAGGCCACTCACAATATAATCCCCAAAACGTCTATCATCAAAAGGGCCGTCCTGCCCGCTATTCAAATCAAGGATTCATGTTCAAGATGAATGAAATTCAAAACATAACTCAAATAATTCAAATAATCAAATAACATGCAAGTATGTGATTCTTCGGAACACTCGAATCGAGTCGGATTCGAGTCACACGTTCCATTCCAATCTAAGTCATCTTATACCTCTTTTCAACAATGTCGATGCTCCAAACCTGGAAACAACATCGATACAAGAATTCCAAATCAAAATTCCATTCCAAATCAAGTTCAACGATAAAGATAATTCAATTCAACTTTCGAGGATGGATCAACTCGATACCAAACCTCGATCAACTCTTCAACGATTCGAAAGTTGCCAATTCGGAACTCCACGATCTTCAACTAATCTGCGGAGATAAAATCAATCCAATATCAATCCATTCAAAATGAGCAACTCCCAAAAACTCAAACGAATCTCCAATTTCCAAAATCTCAAACCGGCGGCATAACGGCTATAAATTCAACTAACCGAAAATGCAAACAGCATAATATCACTCTAAGCAACTCATATCAATCAAAATTCAACCAAAACAATCCAATTCCAACAAATCACAAAACTCACTTTTTCGAAAATCCCTTCAAAAATTCATAACAAATCCGAATGTCGCTCTAATTCAAAACTGACAGATAATAAACGATCAGAACTCCGCCAGGAACAACATACTAGAATCTAAATCGATTCTAACCACCTCCGAAAAACACAACATATCCGATCGGAGAAATACTTACGGTATAACGAAGCTCTCTCAGCCGTGATCGCTAATCTGCCTTCAGAAATAATTTCTAACGGACGGATCGAGCTCGGGAGGAAATCCAAAAGCTTGAAACTCACGTTGAGTTCTTCAATGGGGGAGAGAAACGTTTGGGAGGGATGAAGGGAGAATGGGAGACTTAGTCAAAGTCTAGATATTATAACAATTCCATTTTTTGCGTTTTAGTCCCTGAAAATTCCGAAATTTGCAAAGTAGTCCCTGATCAAATACAAGTCGTATCTTGAACTCTGGAATCTCCGATTATCTCAAATAAACTCATTTAAGATAAAAACGGTGCGTTACAATTCTCCCCCACTAAGAAAAGATTTCGTCCTCGAAATCGACATGGTTCCAACACGAACTCTGTTCTCCGAACTACTCCTTCAAGTCTGTCAATCAAAAGTCGACTCCTTCTCTACAGAAAATCCTCCTAAGCTCAGTCACAATCGAATCATCTCCGGTTTCAACTCAAGGCATAACATCCAAAGTTCGACTCATCTAATCTGGCTGTCCGTCGTTCTGAGGATATCGAACTAAAAAAGTTGAAATCAGGCAACAAAATCTCATCGAAGTCCTTGCCGAAAGAATGAGCGCATCAAGGATCTCTGTCTAAACTAACCGACTTCGGCCAAACATGACATCTGACAACCTCTGACAAGATCTCAATCCTCTAATCTTGAATGAAAGTCATTCTGTACGAAAAACGGTAGCAGATTCCAACAATCGGTCAATCAAATCAGACAGTAGATAAAATAATAACAGCTCAAAACATCGGTTGCTGCATACAATTCCTCAGATAAAATTCGCAGTAAGAAATCTCATACAATCTAATCCTCTTCTCTGCTTTCAAATCAGTTCCGTCTGCTAAAATAATTACTCCAACTCTTAAGATTAGAACAGATCACGTGAATTTCCGCATAAGACAAATAGAAGAACAGGTCTTCAAATCAATAAGATCGCTACGAGTTTAAAGTCCAGATTCAGACATTGAGTCTCGAGCGTCTTCAACTGTCTCGACGTCTAGACTATAGCGCAATTCCACTTAATAAGAGTACATCTCCAAAATCTCGATAAGAAAAGATCGCTGATCGGCATAAATTCCATCATCAAATCATACAATCGAAGAAGACCATTCGATCCAAAAGAATCCAGACATCGAAGAAAACATACAACTGCTCGGCACAAACATCTGCTATACGATTCTCAAAAGCTCCGAAAGATCAGTACAATCCTCATTCCAAAAAGATAAGAAATCAACGATAAAAATTCCTAGTCTCAACTAATTCTTCTAAAAGATCCGGTTAATAGAAGTTAACAACACTACTGGAGTATTCATCAATTCGAACGATTCAACAATTTAAAAGAGGCACGTTAAACATATACAGATTCTTCAATAAGAAGGCAAGAGATTCGCCAGTATCTAACAGTCCAATAAGAATAGGAAACTCAATATCAAACGTTACCTGATATGTCATTATCGGGTGCAGCCTGAGTCTGCTGATCCTCAGACAAAGCAAAGACTCGTGCCTGCTGTCTGGGAGGCTGGCTTCCATACTGATTACCTTCCTGCCTATTCTGCTGCTGAGGTTGGAAAGAGTGAACAGAAGGTGCTTGCTGCTGAGGCTGAGCTATCTGTCTCGGGAAAATTCCACTTTGAGCTTGCTGAGGAACACGCTGAGGACATGTTCTCGCAAAATGCCCCGCCTGGTTACAAATATGACAGCTTCCTAAAATACCTCTACACTGATCACTGGAGTGACGACCTCCGCAGTTGGCACAAGACATGCCTGACTGTCCCGAACTCTGTCCCGATCCATACTGCCTCGAACCACTCGAGCTCGAAGAACTGGTTCCGTGCTTCTTAAACTTCTTTCCCTTCGGGAGATAGTAATCCTTCCTGTTACCTCCACTGCTACCACCCTCAGAACTCGGTGGTTGGTTCTAAAACTGAAAGGATTGATTCTGGTAATGGAACGGTTGGTTTTGGTATTGAGAAGATTGTGCCTGAAACTGTCCTTGCTGCTGCTGAGGCACAAACTGATTTCCTCTCTGTCTCCACAAACCTGCTTCTGCTCCCTTTGCCTGATTCATGGCATCCGCAAAGTTATTAGGCCTGTTGGTATTTACCAACGTGAAGACGTCAGGGTTCAAACCATTGATGAACTTATCTGCCTTAGCTTCTTCATCTCCGGAAATTAGCGGTGCAAAACGCAACAGACTATCGAACTTAGCCACGTACTCTTCAATGTTCAGATTCCCTTGCCTCAGGTTGGCAAACTCTGCTCCCTTATCTTTGCGATACGAGATAGGGAAGAACCGCTAAAAAAATTCCGATTTGAAAAGAGTTCAAGTAACTTCCGTACCTCTATTCTCCATTGCTTTCTTCGTCATGATCCACCAACTCTTAGCAACCCCACGAAGCTGATGAATGACTAACCTGGTTCGGCGGTCATTTGAGTAATCGATAGAATCAAACAGCTGATCGATATCATCCAACCAACTCTCACAATCAACTGGATTTTCTGAACTCATCAACAATGGCGGATTGAACGACTGAAACCTTTTCAGCAAGGTTTCCATAGGCGTCGCTGAAGCATCCATCTCTACCGTTTCAGTACTAGCTTGCTCAGTTGTAGGAATAACTGGCGGTGGATTCCTATTAATAACTCTTCGAGGACCCATTTGATAATCAAAGGTTAGGACACAAGATATCTCAATCGTTGCAATTCAGTGCCCTTGCAACCTCTCAGAATTCCGGATACAGGTGAAATACAGTTCATATCTCAAATAATTCATGCTTCATATTTCAAATCACACAATCATGTAAATCAAGTAATTCTCAACAACAAAGCATGCTCGCATGGTATTTAAATAAATCAATTTAAATAACTCAACCACATGCGAGAATCAATTCATGCGGACTCGATCTACCCCGCTCACTTCTAAATTCAGTCCAAAGAATCTTATGCTCTGATACCACTTAATGTGAAACCTCGATTCTAATCATCTAATCTCAGAATAAACAATAATTACGCATACAAGATCTAAGATTAAAAGCAAAGTTTTTTTTTTTATTTTTTTACACAGGGTGACGCGCGGGCGCGCCACCCGAGGTACGGGCGCGCATACAGCCCTGCCCGGGCCTCCGAGAAAGGGAGCAGAACGCGCGGGCGCTCCTCACCAGGCGCGGGCGCGCATGGCCTGCTGTTTTAGCTCAAAATAAGGCTCCAAAAGTGCAATCCAACACCCGGAAAGGCTCCGACATGATCCAACTAACACTTTTCCAACAACGAAGTATTCAATTACAAGAAAGAGTAGAACATGCATCAATTCTAAGTTCCAAAATCCAAAATACAATCGAGTTCGAATACAATCTAAGTTCGATTTCAAATTCGACTTCTACAATAACAAGGCCTCACTCTATCAACTCATCCACCTAGCCATGCAATCTCTGACTCGGTCCTGCCCCACCTGTTGCCAAGCACACATACAAAGACAAGACAACAGCCGGATAATCCGGTGAGAATAATATTCCCAGTAAAAGAGACAAACATGCAATATCATAAAAACATCTCAAACGAAATGCATCATCTTCTACATATTCAAATAACAACCATGCAATTCCACAAGCATGTCTAAAACTCAATTCATATGCATAAATGCAATGCATGTCTTTAAATCTGAGATTATCAAGTCGGATAATCAAAACATTTCAGCTTTTGCTTTTGGGATCCCGAGGACGAGATCACGTAAACGACTCACCGACTCTCCCGATCGAGGTGATGCTACGTATCTCCATCCTCTAGACTTTGGTGCGACTATAAGGAGTATGCTAGCACTAGGTGAAACGGCTACACCCAGGCCACTCACAATATAATCCCCAAAACGTCTATCATCAAAAGGGCCGTCCTGCCCGCTATTCAAATCAAGGATTCATGTTCAAGATGAATGAAATTCAAAACATAACTCAAATAATTCAAATAATCAAATAACATGCAAGTATGTGATTCTTCGGAACACTCGAATCGAGTCGGATTCGAGTCACACGTTCCATTCCAATCTAAGTCATCTTATACCTCTTTTCAACAACGTCAATGCTCCAAACCTGGAAACAACATCGATACAAGAATTCCAAATCAAAATTCCATTCCAAATCAAGTTCAACGATAAAGATAATTCAATTCAACTTTCGAGGATGTATCCGGATGTGGAGCACTTCAAACTCGAGAACGACAGGTATAATGACGACATTGCGAGTCAGGGATTTGAAGAGGCATTACCTGACTGTGGTAGCTCAGGCGAACTATTCAGAAGTTTCTCAATCTCTTCCACTTCATGACTGCATCGAATCCCATCTTCCGTCTGCATAGTGGGTGCTGTAATAGCCACCTCTAGCTCATCTTTTCCTGCATGTTCACAATAATCTTGGGCCAAGAAATCCACAATATCAACAGAAAATACACAATCATCACTATCAGGAAATTTCATGGCATCATAAATATTAAATTTCACAACCTCGCCATCGAATTCCATAGTAAGTGTGCCACTGTGAACATCAAATTTTGTCATGGAAGTTTTCAAAAACGGTCTGCCTAACAAAATAGGACTATTATGATCACCGTTTTCCATGTCTAGCACATAAAAATCTGCAGGAAACACCAATTCATTGACTTGCACTAACACATCTTCTACTACTCCCCTAGGGTATGCATTAGACCTATCAGCTAGTTGAATAACAATTCTAGTTTTGTTCAATGGGCCAAGTTTCAAGATGCATAGATAGAATAAGGAATAACATTGATTGATGCTCCTAGATCTAACATGGACTTCTCAAGTCTAACATTTCCTATGGTGCATGGGATAGAAAACATACCTGGATCCTTGCATTTTGCGGGCAATTTTCTTTGGATCACAGCAGATACATTTTGTTATTTTGGACTCTAGGTTTTATTAGACTCTTAATTCCGTTTTTAAGGATTATTATCAGATTGTGGAGACTCTCTCTTGGAGGCTAGGTTTTTTTCCTCAATTTCTTTTCTAGTTTTCTTCTTTTCTTTGAATTTTTATTGATTTGGTGATGAATCGTTGTAGCTAAACCTTTTAATACTTGGTTGAGGGAGACGAAACCTTGATATATTTTATTCATGAGATTCGATTCGTAGTGTTTAATCTTTATTAAGTATCAATCTTTGATCTGTTTGAATCTCATGTTTGTATGCGAGATTTTAGGATTGGCCATCTTAGAGTTTTGTATTGCGAACGATAGATGCTCGATTGAGACATTCCACAGTTCACAGACATATGGAAACGCTTCTTATTCTATCTCGAAACTCGACAGTCATTGTATCTGGTATAACTCACCTCGGAGTCTCTGATGACATCATCATCACTAGCCACCTATCATGCATCCGACTATTGTCCATTGCCAAAACGCAATACCCTTGACAAACAGTCCTCACGGATGTGACTTACTGACTGGAAATAACAAATTTTATTCATCACGATCTTCCGAAGTCTTCAATCCAAAAGGTAAACCTCGTTGGCTACTAATCGATCATCGACTATCTCAATCCCTTCAACAACATCGCACATCTCATGCTGGAAAACTAGTGACACGACTTGCTAGATCTCAAGAACTAGATCCTAGCTAATGTCATATATCACGATCAGACAACTGATGTCTCCCTGTTAATGTCCATTAGCTCCCAACACTTGTCGGATTCAACATAATGGTTCAACACAAAAAAACACTCCGTCGAAATGTTCTGTTAACACCTTAATATCGTTGTTAGTGTACAACTCTCTCACGAAGCAAAAACTTGATCCTTTCCGTTACTCAATCCCGAGTACGCGATTACTATCACTAAGAGATTGCTTAGATTAATCTTGGCTTCTTCTTAACAAGAATGCACAATCCTGGGAAACCACCAACTTCCTTGCTTGTCTACACAGTCAAGTTATCGCCTAATATGGCCATACAAGTCCAATTGAAATCGTTCCCGATTACAGCAATCCTAAATTATTCATCTCCGGCAACCCTAGAGACTACTAAATCACCCCAAATCGCCTACTTCTCTGAGATCGTACCAAGTACAAATCCCCTTAAGCACTACCCGACAAAATACTATCCCAAGTATTTATTAATTGCTACACCCTGATCATCACAGATTGGGATCAACTAATCGACCTCTTTGATTCTACTGTGACTCACACTTAGCTCATCAGTGAAACTCAAATCAGACTACGTACGTGGCTCGATCAATAGTCTTGACTTAGCTGCCACAAGTCTATTATTCCCAACACTTGGAATACCCAACTCGCTTTGGTTTCAACACACCTATACTCGATAGCCAGACAATAGCTATTAGTAGTATATTGGCACCCTCTCGCTCCTTACTACTGACAACTGCCTCGTACACTGGAATCAAATATTAAGGCGAACTAAACCCAAGAAATGCTCTGATCTATTAACCTAGATCATTTCTATCTCATCTAAAATCCTACGTTAAACCTCTGAAAACATCAGACGGTTCTTAGCGCTATCCTTGGACTCACTACCCTTTTCCTCGTACATTCGGAATGAACGCCACGACTCATCAAGTCCAAAAATTACAACTAATGAATCCCAAAGAATTTCACAATCTTCGGACACGTGATGTGATGATATTTTCCTATATTTATATGTGTTAATTGGTGTGATTAGAAGAGTTTGCATTGATTAAATTCATTGTATAGTTACTAATTAATGTTTTTGGTTTGATATAGGAAAAGAGAATAAATGGAGCTAAAGATGGAAGGAAAGAGCAGAGATAAGAGAAGAATTACAAAGCAGCAATGGTCAGAAAATCATTTTTAATTTTAGAGAACTTCAACTCCAATCTCTACCGTTCAGAATGAATTTCAAGATTTTTTGAAGCAGCTGTATAAATTTCAACTCAATCCGACGGCTAGATCTCTAGATATGAATTTTTCAAAATCGCTGCTCATTGAAAACAAAGCTGTGCGCTCGATCCGCAAATTTTAACTGATCGAGCGGGAGCAGAAAGAAAAGTTGGACAGAAATTTGGCATAATTTGGGGCGCTCAATCCGCATACTTCGACCGATCGATCGCGACGGACTTTTCCGAGACATCCTTTTAAATTAGGAAACTTATTTCTTTGGGACTCTAATCTTTAAATGCTCCTATAACTCGAAAAATTAGGGGGATTTTGATCAGACTTAGATGGCTTGGAACGTGAG
Source organism: Henckelia pumila (assembly GCF_033568475.1). Classification (NCBI taxonomy): domain Eukaryota; kingdom Viridiplantae; phylum Streptophyta; class Magnoliopsida; order Lamiales; family Gesneriaceae; genus Henckelia; species Henckelia pumila. The sequence continues at coordinate 169,214,694 of NC_133122.1, forward strand.
AAACACATTGGCGGCTAGGTTTCTTCTCTCTTTTCTTAGATTTAATTTTCTTTCATGAATTTTTCTTTAAAATTCATGAATCATTGCGGCTAGACTTTAGTACTTGGTTGAGGAAGACGAATCCTTGAGTTATTTTATTTGTGAGATTCAGTTTTCTATTGTTTAATTCCAAATTGCGTATCAAGAGTTGTTTTGGATTGATTTCCATGCTTGCATGTGAGATTTTAGGATTGATCACCTTAGGATTTTGCTATACAATCTATTGCTAAATTAGAACTCAAATCCGTAATTGTTTGAACCATCTAATTTGTGAAGCAACTATGATTAATATTTTCTGCTGTTGAATTTGTTAAATCGTAGGAACAACAATTGACTAGATTAAATACAATCGTTGGTATTTGTGTTGTCTAGATTCATCAGTTTTACTCATTTGAATGTTGTCGTGGATTTAAATTTAATCGATGGTATTGGGTTAATTTATGGGGTAAGGGTTAACTTAGAACGCTGGTGTCTAGTTAACTAAAATTAAGGTGATACGAGAATTAAATTTCCAATGATGAATATTCAATGTGAATTAATTATTTTTAGGGAATCGAAGATCGAATGAATAATTTCAAGGTGTAGTCGACCGATACCAAGTCTCGTTAATTTATTGATCTTTCTTATTTTAATTATTTCATAGTAGTTAGTAAAATCCAAAAAACTCCTTTTATTATTTTCAGTATTTTAAGAACACTATTTAAATTTCACTTTCCTCGTGGGAACGATCCCTACTCACACTACTACATATTTTGTTATCTGATTTGAGTTGGGTAATTTGGGTATGACACGACTTAGCGCTACCAACACTCTTCTGATTATATCTCTCGCTAACACTGTGCAACAATTCAAGATTGAGGTAGCTTACCTCGATAACCCACCTGGACGATCACCAAATCTTCACGAGCATATGCCACGCTTCCCTCTTGTCTTAAATAGGCATGTACAATCCTTAGCCTCTGATATAATTCTCTACTGAGGAAAAATCTCATCGCTGGAAAATACTCTCCTCCGAGTCAATGTCCCAGACAATCTACAACCTCATCTCTTGGATAGTCCTATCACAAGAGAATCCAATCACCTATTAGATCCACTAGTCTAGCAGTATCTCATAGGTCAAAACCTATCCGCTCAGAGTACACACTTGTCAAGGAAATCCCTCCAAGACTGGTTCTCACAGCAGAACACTCAAACTCATATCTCTGATGCACCAGACGATATCTAACCATTGATATCAAACCTGATATCTAATCCAAGGTCATACCTCGTTGTGACTGTCGCCAAATTCCTAGACTGAGTAGCCTACCCACCGGCGATCCTGAAGCACGAAGGCTTCCAAGAAACCTCTGAAGTACAAAGACTCCCATAGTAACACTGGCATAGGGTCGCTCCCCATCACGTCTAGTTATGGTCATAGTCCACAACTTTCGGCATATACTGGACCTGGTTCCTGATGAAAACCCATCATCACGAAGTCTCAACCTACGAAGGTCATCAGACTATTGTTCTAAGGAAACAACCTAGAGCAAAGCCTACTGTTCTAAATCGAACAATATTCCCATGTCTCTAGATGATTCCACTCATCGTTGGCACTATCTTAGCACACTGAATAACTAGGTCAATCCTAGGAAAACGCCTAGACTAACCACAAGTCAAGCTGTTACAATCGGCCTACTCAAAACCTCTGAGTAAAACAGTTGAACACTAATCAAATAAACCATGTCAATCTTGGCAATATCACTTGCAATCATTCACAATTGCTGGATAAATAATACACGTATCAATACTTCAAGTTATTTACAATTTCTTTATTACAATCCATGTAATACATACAGTTTTCAAATACAATGAAAATGTACATCCAATAACTTGAAATGATACAACATTCTGATGATTCATTACAACTGAAATACTGTTTACAACTACAACAATACAGTATTTAAAATCATCGCACTCGTCTTCGTTCCATGAGCATGAAGCTTCTAATAGATACACGCATAAATGCTAGCGTTCTCCTGACCAAATCTCTCGGTATCTCGTCCTGCCAAGACTTCCAGAGAAATTAACTCGAGCTCGCTAACCAGCTATGCGAGCATCACTGCCTGTCAATCAACCTCTTCTACTCACGATCTACCATCAGTGTTCTTCTTGTATCCAATTCATGATTTTGAACATGAAGTTTCCCGTGTGCCTATCAAACGCATCGATACAAGAATACCGGAAAAACCATGTTCTGAATGAATTTAATGACCTTACGCTCAAAACCAGTCATGCCTTAGCCACTTGAGACATTCCTTAGTGAAGGTCTTTATGACAATCTCTCCAACTACGTTTGGAGGATATTCAGAGTAGTGTCATCATGGTCGAACAGTATAGATGCAAGCATCAAGTGCATCCCAACCAATCCTCTGCCGCAAATTTTTACATCCGGTACTAGATCCAAAGCTAGGATCCACATGAGGAAGTCGCAAAAACTCTGACATGATCCATCGCTCCAGTCCGCACTTGCTGGAATCCCATAGGACAAATCTTCAGATATCTTGTCGATGATGATAGTATTCGGGCAATCTAATCGCCTCATCATCATCTCTCATAAGGCCACAATAATCCTACAAGGATAACTCAAAGTCTAATTACTATCTCCCAAGTCTCTTTGAATGCATTCTCTGATACCAATAAATGCAGCGACCCAACCCGGATCCATTACTTAATCAGTGTTAAAGCATAATTAAGCATGCATTTAAAATAAATCGCTGCGGAAGACTTAAATAAAAACAGACCGGCAGAATACAACCGGTTAAATAAACGAATATAAAATCCAATCGAATTACAAATAATCCTAAAGTTAGAAACCTACAGCTAATCCTGTTGTCTTCAAAGGTCACTGGCCTCTCCAAGCTCCTGGTGCTCAATCCCGCACCTAAACCTGCCACGTCGAATGGGGTGTCCAGATACACAGAAAAGACTGGACATGAGCTCTAAGTTCAATACATAAGCAATGATATATATATATATATATAATATATGCAGCACATAAGTGTATTTAAAACGAGGGTAAAACAATCTACTTAGGGGCGCCAAGAATATACAGGGCAATGTTGGATAGCTAGTCCGCGGTGTCGCTCCTATATTCCCCTATCAACTATAGCGTCAAAACCCACCATCGTGGACACTCTTAGTGACAGCAAAACCAGGGGCTGAGTCTCCCCAAACACGAATCCATAAGGAGTAACTCATCACCGATGGAAACTGTCATGACTCGCATCATACCAGATGCAGTACAGTGTAAAATATGCATGTGCTAAAGCCGTAAAACATATAAAACACGTAGCACATACTCATGCAACACATATAATATATATCATGCTGGTCATCTAAGTCAGTACTTACGTACCTTTCTAAAGTAGTTCCTAGCAGACCCACTCTAGGTTCCAAGCCTATCATCAGCTCTACAATGCAAATATCCATGCATCATTCAATAAGCTCTAAAAGTCTTAACTGAGCTATTAGATACTCCTAAATAATTTAAGGAGACCATATCTATACCTGCGTCCGTCGCCAGCCCACTGATGGCGACTATCCCGCAACTAAGGGCACACCCCTGCTGCAGCTCCACAGCCTCGAGCACGGCTCCGCTACATGATTACTACTCTACCACTAGGTCAGACACTGTCTGTCTATACTAAGATATATTCCCTACTCCAACTCTAAAATAATAGTACTCAAAGACCTAAAATAGAGCCACGCAGGCGAATGAGAGAAATTTGGTGCGGCTGTGAACTGAGCTCATCGGCCTCATTTTATAGACGAGGGTTCGGATCGTCCGAACCTGCCTTCGGACCGTCCGAACTCTGCATGCATGACAAGTGTCGCCTGAAAGCACTTCGTACCGTCCGATCGGAACTTCGGATCGTCTGATCGTGATATTACGTCATCCATGATGTCACTTCTTCGGACACCTGGCCGGACCATTGTTCGAACCGTCCGATCAGGGACTTCGGATCTTCCGAAATCTAGTTTTGGCCAATCAAATAATCTCATTATCTTATCTTATTTGAGGGAGATCGGACCGTCCGATCCTAGTTCGGAGCGTCCTAACTTCACCCTTCCGATCATCCTCGGGCCCTCCGAACTTGGACACTTCGGATCATCCGATCCCAGGTTCGGAGCCTCCGATACTGCCTAAGACTCGAAACCTTCCCGGCTATTTTCGAGTATTCTAGATCCATTTTCGGACTTCATTAATCCATAAAAAATTTATTTAATCATGTTTTACTTAATCTAAACATGATCACATGATTAATTACTCATTAATCGTTAATTCTGGATACGGGTCACTACATCTTTTAACTCAAATTTCCCCCAAATTTTCATGTGTAATGTAGCAATCCATGTTTTTTGTTTTCCGGCCGTTCATCGGAACTCGGATCGGAAATCCGAACGGTCATTGTATAGCTAAGATCAAGAAGATTCTATTGATACAAAGAAATCAAAGTTTCAATGGTTGGATCGCCGAGAATCTTCAAAGTTTCAGGTCGGTGCTATTTATTGCAACTTTCATTCAAAAATCATGATTATAGGCTCGATTTTGTTGGATTTTGAAGTGTTATTAGATGCTAAATGTTTTGTAGAGCATTTCCTAAGCTTATTGCATCTTTTTCTGGTCGGAATCATGCAAATTAGAGCTCGGAATTATTTGTCAAAATCGCCCTATTTTTCTACGATCTATGGTGTAACGCCCCGTTTTTATCTTAAATGAGTTTATTTGAGTTAATCGGAGATTTCAGAGTTCACGAGCCGACTTGATTTTGATCAGGGTCCATTTTGCAAATTTTGGATTTTTCAGGGACTAAAACGAAAATATTGAGTTTAATATATTATCTACACTTGGAAGAGATTTGACTTAGTCTCTATTGCTTCTCCTTCTTCCCTTCCATCATGTTCTTCCATTGGAGCTTGGGGAAACGCCTCTTCAAGCTTTCAAAATTCAGTCCGAGCTCGATCCGGCCGTTGGAATTTATTTCTGAAGGCAGATTATCGATCACTGCAGTGAGAGCTCTGTTATATTGTAAGTTCTTCTACGATCGGATACATTCTAGTTTTTGGATGTTGTTAGAATCGTTTGAGATTCGAGTATGTTGTTCTAGATAGAGTTCTGATCGTTTATTATATGTCGGTTTTGAATTAGAGCGACGTTCGGATTTGTTATGATTTTTGGAAGCCATTTTCAAAAATGTGGATTTTGAGATTGATGGGTTTGCTTTGTTATTGTTGTTTTGGGCATTGATATGAGGTTATATCAGTATTGAACTGCTGTCTGCGTTTTTTGTTTGTTCAGTTTATAGCCGTTATGCCGTCGGTTTGAGTTTTTGGGTTTTCGAATCGTTCTTGTATTGATTGAAGCCTTGGCTTGAGAGTGATCATGGTTTTTGATCAACTCTTGTATTCGTACAGATTCGTTGGAGTTGTCGAGCCCTGTGTTAGCAGCATTGTTCGTCGAGAGTTGGACGAAGAACGGTAAAGAGATTTCCTTGAACCGTTGTTTGTTGTTTAGGTTGTATAGTTGTTGATACAATATTTTGTTGTAGCTTGTCCGGAGTTGGATCTACGACATTGAAAGGTAAAAGCAGTCATCGTAGCGGGATAGCATACTCGGGACAGTTGGTTCTCGAGTTTCCCTTAAAATCACATATTGCATCGATACTGGTTCTAGTTTATGGAACCTATATTTTGTTGATTATTTGAATGAATTATATGGCTAAGTTCCTTTTGTTCCCATATGCATTCATATTGAGCCAGCACTATTGTTTCGATGGGCAGAACAGCCCTTTTGTTAGACGTTTGGGAGCTATATTCGAGTGGCCTAGGACGTAGTCGTTGTGCCTAGTGCTAGCATACTCATTATAGTTGCTCTAAGTCTAGATGAGTGGGATACGTGGCACCACCTCGATTGGGAGAGTCGGTGAGTCGTCACGTGATCTCATCCTCGGGATCCCAAAAGCACAGCAGCAATCCTTTGTTTATCAGATTTGATATCCCGGTTTAAAGACATGCATTTCATTACGTTGTTATTGATTGTGTTGTTGTCTTGGAAGCATGTTTATTGTTGTATTACTTGATATGTTGCTTTTACTGGGATTATCATTCTCACCGGTTATCCGGTTGTTGCTTTGTTTTGTATGTGTACTTGGCAACAGGAAGGGCAGGATCAAGTCAGCATAGACCTGGTTAGCGTCCAGAGCAAGAGATAGAAGTAAGACTCGTTTAGAATTCGAATCAGCATGTCAACCTAGTTATGTTTTGCGAACATGTTTAGTCATTCGAACTTCTCGTAATTGTTTTGTAAGCAAGAATCAATGTAGGTACTACCTTATTGAATGTTTCTCTTCCCTAAACCTTACTTGTATTGTTATTGGCATGTCAAATACTCTTAATGCAAGTGTTTAGGTTTTGATTGAATTTAATTCCATGCCTTAACTCTTCTGGGCGAGGGGACGGCGAGGGCGCGCGGCCTCTTTGCGAGGTATGGGCGCGGGCTCTCTTACTTAGAGCGCGGGCACGCTAGTTTTTGCGCAGCATAAGCGCGGGCGCGCTGGTTTTTGCGGGGCTTAGGCGCGGGCGCGCTGATGTCAGCGCGGGCGCGCGAGCCTCCTTTAAAAAAAAATATTTTGGGTTCTTGTTTACATATCGCTTGTTGTCTGATATTAGTTGATTAGAAACGAGGTCTCACATTAAGTGGTATCAGAGAGATAAGATTCTTGGTTGAACTAGAGTGAGCGGGTAGATCGAGTCTGCGTGTATTGGCTCCTCGCATATGTTTGAATTATTTTAGCTGTATAATTAATTCCATGCGAGCATGCTTTATTGTTGAGAATTATTTGAATTACATGGTTATGTGATTTACTTTTATAAAGCATGATCTACTTGAGAAATAACTGCTTATGTTATCGACTGGTATCCGGTTTTTTTCTGAGCGGTTGTAAAGGGGCACCGGTTGTAGCGATTGAGATATCTTGTGCCCTAACTTTTGTTATTCAGATGGGTCCTCGTCGAGTGATAAACAGAAACACACCGCCAGTTATCCCTGCGACTGAGCAAGCTAGCACTGAAGTTGATCAGTTGGATGCTTCAGCAACGCCTATGTAAACCTTGCTGAAGAGGTTTCAGTCGTTCAATCCGCCGTTATTGATGGGTTCAGAAAATCCAGTTGACTGCGAGAGTTGGTTGGATGATATCGATCAGCTGTTCGATTCCATTGATTACACAGATGACCGCAGAATCAGGTTAGTCATTCATCAGCTACGTGGGGTTGCTAAGAGCTGGTGGATCATGACAAAGAAAGCAATGGAGAGTAGAGGTACGAAAGTTACTTGGACTCTTTTTAAATCTGAATTTTATAAGCGGTTTTTCCCTATCTCGTATCGCAAAGATAAGGGAGCAGAGTTTGCCAATCTGAGGCAAGGGAATCTGAACATTGAAGAGTACGTGGCTAAGTTCGATAGTCTGTTGCGTTTTGCACCGCTAATTTCCGGAGATGAAGAAGCTAAGGCAGATCAGTTCATCAATGGTTTGAACCCCGACGTCTTCATGTTGGTAAACACCAACAGGCCTAACAACTTTGCGGATGCCATGAATCACGCAAAGGGAGCAGAAGCAGGCTTGTGGAGGCAAAGAGGTAACCAGGTAGCACCTCAGCAACAGAGGCAGTATCAGAACCCACCATCTCAGTATCAGAATCAGCCACCACAGCATCAGAACCAGCAGCAAAGGTATGAAGGTGGAAACAGTGGGGGAAACAGAAAGGACCAGTACAAAGCAAGAGGTAAACAGTTTAAGAGGCAGAGGAACAATTCTTCTAGTTCCAGTGGTTCGAAGCAATTCGGTTCAGGACCGAGTTCTGGGTCATCATCCTTGTACTGCAGCAAGTGTGGGGGAAGACACTCACCGGATCTGTGTGTGGGACTCTTTGGTAATTGTAACACCTGTCAGCAACCGGGACACTTCTCTAAGGTATGCCCTCAGCGTAACAGAGATAGAGCTCAGAGTGGGAGTTCATCTCGACCTACAGCTCAACCCGAGAGGCAGTCTTTGGCAGTGCACTCTTTCCAGCCTCAGCAGCAGAATAGACAGGGTGGTAACTCTAGTGCGAACCAGCCTCTGAGACAGCAGGCACGAGTCTTTGCTTTGACAGAGGATCAGGCTCAGGCAGCACCTGACAATGTTATAGCAGGTAACTGTTCGATTTTTGGTTATTTTGCTCATGTCTTGATTGATACGGGTGCTTCCCATTCCTTTATCTCTGATAAATTTGTGTTATTGCATGCTTTGCCAACTGAATTGTTGCTTACAGTAGTAGCTGTTACTTCACCTTTGGGTGGAGGAATTGTTTCTGTCAGACTAGTCAGGAACTGTGAACTTTGTTTTGAGGGTAATTTGTTAGAATTCGACTGTATTGTGCTTGGGTTGTCAGATTTTGATTGTATTGTCGGTATAGATGCTTTGACCAAGTACAGGGCAACAGTTGATTGTTTTCTGAAGGTTGTCAGGTTCAGACCTGAAATGGTAGACGAGTGGAAATTCTTTGGTAAGGGTTCTCGATCTAGAATTCCTTTGATTTCAGTGTTATCTATGACTCGTTTGTTACAGAGAGGTGCAGAAGGATTTTTGGTTTATGCGGTTGATGTACTGAAATATAGCCCAGCTTTGGTTGACTTACAAGTGGTTAGAAATTTTGCTGATGTGTTTCCGGAAGATGTTCCTGGATTGCCACCTATGCGAGAGATCGAATTCAGCATCGATTTGGTGCCAGGTACTCAACCTATTTCCAAAGCTCCTTATCGTATGGAACCTATTGAACTGAGAGAGTTGAAGGAGCAACTTGAAGATTTGATTGCCAAGGGATACATCAGACCTAGTGTATCGCCTTGGGGTTCTCCTGTGCTGTTTGTTCGGAAGAAGGATGGTTCTATGAGGCTTTGTATCGACTACTGTCAGTTAAATCAGGCTACAGTTAAGAACAGGTATCCTTTACCCCGAATAGATGACCTTTTTTATCAGCTTCAAGGTTCTTCTGTCTATTCAAAGATTGATCTTAGGTTAGGTTATCATCAGCTGAGAGTGCGAGAGGAAGATGTTCCTAAGACCGCATTCAGAATGAGGTATGGTCATTTTGAGTTTATAGTCATGCCGTTCAGTTTGACTAACGCTCCAGCGGTTTTTATGGGTTTGATGAACCATATCTTTCAGCGTTATTTAGATGAGTTCGTCATTATCTTTATCGATGATATTCTTATCTACTCGAAGAACCGTACTGACCATGCAGAGCACTTGAGGATCGTATTGCAGATTTTGCGAGTTGAGCAGTTGTTTGCCAAGTTGTCTAAGTGTGAATTCTGGTTGGATCGAGTTGTCTTTCTCGGTCATATCATTTCTGGAGATGGGATTTCTGTCGATCCCAGCAAGATTGAAGCGGTTATGAATTGGCCTAGACCGACATCAGTACCTGAGATCCGAAGCTTCATGGGTTTAGCTAGTTATTATCACCGATTCATCGAGGGTTTCTCGTCTATTGCCAAGACTATTACCCAGCTGACTCAGAAGAATGCGCCTTTTGTCTGGACTGCAGATTGTGAGACTAGATTTGTTGATCTGAAGAGGAGACTGACCAGTGCTCCAATTCTTTCTATTCCGAAGGGTACTGGAGGTTTCACAGTCTATTGTGATGCTTCTAACCGAATCTTGGGTTGTGTTCTTATGCAGCATAAGCATGTGGTGGCATATGCATCGAGGCAGCTGAAACCGCACGAGACTCGTTATCCGATTCATGATCTTGAACTAGCCGTGATCGTCTTTGCTCTGAAGATCTGGCATCACTATCTGTATGGTGAGTGTTTCGAGATCTTTTCTGACCATAAGAGTCTTAAGTACTTGTTTTCGCAGGCAGAGCTGAATATGAGACAGAGATGATGGTTAGATCTGTTGAAGGATTTCGACTGTGAAATCAAGTATTATCCGGGAAAGTCAAATGCAGTTGCAGATGCCTTGAGCCGAAAGCTTTGTTCTTTATCTCCTTCTACTATTGGTGTTTCTCAGTTGATCGATGATTGTTGCACTTCTGGTTTAGAGTTTGAAACAGATAGGGAGACTATCAGAGTGTTTGCTATTCAAGCCGAACCGGAGTTGTTTGTTGCAATCAGAGAAGCACAGAGGTCTGAGCCGAGCATTCAGGTTTCAGTAGAGAAAGTCAGATCTGGGCATCAGTCTGAATTTTAGGATAGAGATGATGTTTTGTTTGTGAATAACCGTATTGTTGTTCCTGATATTTCGAAGTTGAGGCAGCGTATTCTTCGAGAGGCTCATTGCAGTCGGTTTAGTATTCATCTTGGAGGTCGTAAGATGTACAACGACCTGAAGAACCAGTTCTGATGGAAGAGAATAAAGAGCGATGTTGCGAGGTTTGTATCTCGTTGTTTGAACTGTCATCAAGTAAAAGCAGAACGGAAGCGACCAGGAGGTCTATTTCATAGTCTATCTTTTCCTGAATGGAAGTGGGATCACATTTCCATGAATTTCGTCACGAAGCTACCACGATCCGTTCGAGGATGCGATGCCATTTGGGTAGTGATCGACCGATTGACGAATTCTGCGTGTTTTATTCCGTACAGGATGACGTATCGTCATGATCAGATGGCTGAGTTGTATGTTAGCAATGTTGTGAGATTTCATGGTGTGCCGAAGTCGATCGTTTCAGACAGAGATCATAGATTCACTTCTCACTTTTGGCACAGTCTTCAGGGGGCACTTGGTACTCGATTGCATCTGAGTACAGCTTATCATCCTCAGACCGATGGACAGTCAGAGCGGACTATCCAGACGTTAGAGGATATGCTGCGAGCGGTAGTGCTAGACTTTGGCACTATTTGGCAGGATTCTTTGCCTCTTGTCGAGTTTTATTACAACAACAGCTTCCAAGCGAGTATCGGTATGACGCCTTTTGAGGCTTTGTATGGTAGAAAGTGCCGATCTCCGTTGTTTTGGGATGATTTGTCCGAGTCACCAGATTTGGGACCGGAGATGCTTAGAGATATGGCAGAGCAGGTTAAGATCATTCAGACCAGAATGAAGTCAGCTCAAGATAGACAGGCGAAGTATGCGAATGTCAGGCGTAGACCTCTGAGTTTTGATCATGGAGACCGAGTCTTTCTGAAGATTTCTCCGTTCAGAGGCACTGTCAGATTCGGTAAGAGAGGGAAGTTATCTCCGAGATTCATCGGGCCGTACGAGATTCTCGAGAAGATATGCAATCTTGCCTACAGACTTGCACTTCCTCCATCTTTATCTGGTATTCACGACGTTTTTCACGTCTCTATGCTGCAAAAGTATCATCCAGATCCTTCTCATATTCTTCAGCCTGATAAAGCCGAGTTAGACGAGAATCTGAGCTACTTTGAGCGACCGATTCAGATCCTTGATCGGAAGGAGAAACAACTCAGAACCAAGTCGATTCCATTGGTGAAAGTGCAGTGGAGCCACCACGGCGTCGAGGAAGCGACTTGGGAGACAGAATCTGACATGAGACAGCGATTTTCGGAGTTATTCGGATGACGTGAGTTCTTCTTACTGTCTTTAGTTCTTTATTCTATCTTATGAGTTGTGGTTCTTGTTGATTTCGAGGACGAAATCTCTTCTTAGTGGGGGAGAATTTTAACGCCCCGTTTTTATCTTAAATGAGTTTATTTGAGTTAATCAGAGATTTCAGAGTTCACGATCCGACTTGATTTTGATCAGGGTCCATTTTGCAAATTTTGGATTTTTCAGGGACTAAAATGCAAATATTGAGTTTAATATATTATCTACACTTGGAAGAGATTTGACTTAGTCTCTATTGCTTCTCCTTCTTCCCTTCCATCGTGTTCTTCCATTGGAGCTTGGGGAAACGCCTCTTCAGGCTTTCAAAATCCAGTCCGAGCTCGATCCGGCCGTTGGAATTTATTTCTGAATGCAGATTATCGATCACTGCAGTGAGAGCTCAGTTATATTGTATGTTCTTCTACGATTGGATACATTCTAGTTTTTGGATGTTGTTAGAATCGTTTGAGATTCGAGTATGTTGTTCTAGACAGAGTTCTGATCGTTTATTATCTGTCGGTTTTGATTTAGAGCGACGTTCGGATTTGTTATGATTTTTGGAAGCCATTTTCGAAAATGTGGATTTTGAGATTGATGGTTTTGCTTTGTTATTGTTGTTTTGGGCATTGATATGAGGTTATATCAGTATTGAACTGCTGTCTGCGTTTCCGGTTTGTTCAGTTTATAGCCGTTATGCCGTCGGTTTGAGTTTTTGGGTTTTCTAATCGTTCTTGTATTGATTGAAGCCTTGGCTTGAGAGTGATCATGGTTGTTGATCAACTCTTGTATTCGTACAGATTCGTTGGAGTTGTCGAGCCCTGTGTTAGCAACATTGTTCGTCGAGAGTTGGACGAAGAACGGTAAAGAGATTTCCTTGAACCGTTGTTTGTTGTTTAGGTTGTATAGGTGTTGATACAATCTTTTGTCGTAGCTTGTCCGGAGTTGGATCTACGACATTGAAAGGTAAAAGCAGTCATCGTAGCGGGATAGCATACTCGGGACAGTTGGTTCTCGAGTTTCCCTTAAAATCACATATTGCATCGATATTGGTTCTAGTTTATGGAACCTGTATTTTGTTAATTATTTGAATGAATTATATGGCTAAGTTCCTTTTGTTCCCATATGCATTCATATTGAGCCAGCACTATTGTTTCGATGGGCAGAACAGCCCTTTTGTTAGATGTTTGGGAGCTATATTCGAGTGGCTTAGGACGTAGTCGTTGCGCCTAGTGCTAGCATACTCATTATAGTTGCTCAAAGTCTAGAGGAGTGGGATACGTGGCACCACCTCGATTGGGAGAGTCGGTGAGTCGTCACGTGATCTCATCCTCGGGATCCCAAAAGCACAGCAGCAATCCTTTGTTTATCAGATTTGATATCCCGGTTTAAAGACATGCATTTCATTACGTTGTTATTGATTGTGTTGTTGTCTTGGAAGCATGTTTATTGTTGTATTACTTGATATGTTGCTTTTACTGGGATTATCATTCTCACCGGTTATCCGGTTGTTGCTTTGTTTTGTATGTGTACTTGGCAATAGGAAGGGCACGATCAAGTCAGCATAGACCTGGTTAGCGTCTAGAGCAAGAGATAGAAGTGAGACTCGTTTAGAAGTCGAATCAGCATGTCAACCTAGTTATGTTTTGCGAACATGTTTAGTCATTCGAACTTCTCGTAATTGTTTTGTAAGCAAGAATCAATATAGGTACTACCGTATTGAATGTTTCTCTTCCCTAAACCTTACTTGTATTGTTATTGGCATGTCAAATACTCTTAATGCAAGTGTTTAGGTTTTTATTGAATTTAATTCAGTGCCTTAACTCTTCTGGGCGAGGGGACGGCGTGGGTGCGCGGTTGTTGGCGCGGGCGCGCAGCCTCTTTGCGAGGTATGGGCGCGGGCGCGCTAGTTTTTGCGCAGCATAAGCGCGGGCGCGCTGCCTTAGGCGCGGGCGCGCTGGTTTTTGCGGGGCTTAGGCGAGGGCGCGCGAGCCTCCTTTTAAAAATATATATATATATTTTGGGTTCTTGTTTACATATCGCTTGTTGTCTGATATTACTTGATTAGAAACGAGGTCTCACATATGGCACGTTGGAGCTCCGATCTGATCGTGGCCTAGTGCGTTGGAATCTTCTCGTCGAGCTCTACAAGCCTGCAAAATTTCAAAATTTTTGGAGTAGTTTTGCAGATCGCCGCCGTCGCCGCTGTCTTCTCCAGCGAGCCACCGGTCATCGACTTGCTAACCATTTTTTATCGTCTCGACATGATAGATCCAAATATTCAAGTTTCGAGTCGAGATACAATGCCGTGAAGCGGTGAGAACGCAATAAAGTTTGCAATTTATCGGTCAAAGTTTGACTAAGGTTGACTTTTGACCATTATGTGATTTTTTGCAGATCGGAAGCCAGTTGAGGATATTTAGAGGCAGTAATCAGCAGTTTATGGATTTGAGTTTCAATAATTAGAAAGTTATAAGATTCCCGAGTCACGATCTACAAAACCGGTTAAGTTTTTGTGCGTTACAAACGCAAAGGCACGTTCGAATCCCTTCTTGGCCACCATTTAAGTCATATTACGCTTATTTATGCATGAAAGATCTGATGTTGCATATGTTTGTGGTTTTAGAATGAAAATGCATGGTCCGTAAATATATATTTAATTCTTGCATGTATATTTTTATGTATGTATAAGTATAATTTTTATGAAAATTAATTAAATATATATTTACGGGCAAAATTTTATGAAAATGATATCATTAAGAATTTTTAAGTTCATGCATGACGAAAGAATATATTTTTTTATGAATGATTATGGGCATGAAAAATATTTTAGGAAGTTGAAGTCAATCCACGGGATTGGGGATGGGATACCTAGGCCCGGAGCCCTTTTCATATGCTACGGGACTGTGGGTCGGGATACTTGGGCCCGATTGCCTTTCCATATGATTATGATTATGCGCCTATAGATTAGGGGTCCGCCTGGTGAAGTGGCATAATGGATGGAGATCTCACCGTCACGTACGTTGGTTCTTTGATTGATCAATCACACATGTTACGGTCACACGGCATTGATGCAACCTAAGAGAAAGTTTCAAATTATGACATGACATATGTTACTATGTATGATGATGATTGAGATAAGCTATGTTTATGCATGTTAAGTTTATGTTCCAGCCATGATTTACAGTTTTTAAGAGCATGCATGCATACATGACTTTTATATACATACATATATATATATATATATATATATATATATATTATAAATTATGTGCTTGCATGTGGTTTCATTTTGTTATTATTGGATAGAACGTGCTGAGCCTCTAGGCTCACTAGAATTAAATGGTGCAGGTGGACAAGAGTTTCTTGTTGAGCATGTAGCCCCGATTGATGGTGAGGACGTATGAGCTTCCAGGCAACTAGCACCCGTGACCGATGCTCAGTTTATGTTCAGTGGTTTTGAGATTTAAAAAAGTTATTTCCGCACATGTTTTAATATTTTTTCTTTCACAATTTATTGGTTTTGAAATATTTTACGTATGCTAGGATTGATGAAAGAATATTATTTAAGTTTTTATGTTACGGATCTTGCATACAAGGATTTTAAAAATGAATAAGTATTGAATTTGATTTTATTTAAGTGCATGTGATGTATTTATTTTTATGATGTATAATATTTTATGAAAATTTATTTTAAGTATATTATATATATGTATGGGCATATATATATATATTATAAAGTATTTTTTTATAAAAAAATCAGTAGTAAGTTCAATCGTTTTAGTTGGTATCAGAGCATGGTCCTTGGAGGGTGACTAGCATGCTACGTGTAGCTCAGAAGCCGCACTGCCAGTCTGTAAGATTTAAATACTTTAAGTTATGTTTAAGTAGGGGACGCATGATTTATCTTTCAATGATTTATTTTATAAGAATTTTAAGTTAAGATACTTAGTTATGCATTGCGATTATTTTAGGGATTTATGAAAATTACAGTATACCTCTGAGACGTGTTACACGCGAGGATGACCATAAGGTTATATTTTTTGGAAACTAAGTTTGATAATCTATGATCTTTGGAATTTAAGTTTGAAATTTGGATTTTTTAGTAATTTATTGATTTCATGGGTGAATTATTGGTTAAATTGATTGTTGGATTCACACTTAGAACATATTATAAATGTAATTATTTAACTCGTGAATTTGAGATTTATGAGCAATTATTGGAGAACTATGGTTTACACGTATATGTTATGATTTTTGGGATTTAGTTTTGTCAAGGAACATAGACGATTTGTGATGATTATTTTTGAGTTTGAATGGCTATGTTTTGCTAAGTTAAGATTATTACGGGAGTTGATGTTTTAATTACTATGTTTAAATGAAAATTTTGGGAACTAGATGTGTGCACAAGGATTTAGTAGATTATATTTTTAAGGGACTTCATTATTAGTGTTGATCAGTCGAATTTAGAGTACATTATTCGCAGCAGCCAGTGAAGAAGAAATTGTTGCGTCACTAATGGACAAATTCCTTTGAGTCAGCGGTGAAAGAGTGGGTGCCCGGTGAGCCAACTTGTGGCTAAGAGCTTTGATGACTCTTTGTATAAACAATCTTTTGTTTAATATAATTTACACTTTTATAATGGCAATGACTTTATCTTTCTTCATATTGTTATATTGTGATATACTATTGTTGTTTTGATAAAGACCTTGAATATACTATAGTGAATGTAAGATGTGGTAGAACATGGGGATGTCTATCATGAAACACATCTTATAGTCACTGTATATTCTAAACTGTTCCTAGTCGATTGAGCCGTCCGATAATAAGGATAAGGATCGCTCGAGTTTGAGACTAGCATTTGTGATGCAGAGTACCACGTTTCATTGGTAAGGAACATAGAGATGTTCAAAGCATGCAAATGGATATTCATACGATGAATGATCGAACTACCCTATCCGGACTTTCCAAGTGGTTATCACTTATCGAGTGGATAAAGTCCGCGGTTTTGGTTGTACACCATTAGTCCTTACTACTTGAAACATCATTGAGACTCTATATGCTAGTACTGTGCTTTGACTCGTTTACCGACTCTATTGGGGTCATCAGGTGTCGGGATTGGGTACAGTTACAACACATATAGGAGTCGATGCTTTGTTGTCAAGGATTCACCACATACTTGCGAGTGTGGATATCCTATGCGATCTGAGGAGATATTAGTGTGACGAATCTCTGGCCAGAGTACATGATGTGATTTAAGAAATGGTTTCTTAGTAGCACATGCGATGTCACTATTTGATCTTCAAGATGTATTGCATAGTTATCGAATCTCGAACGACTCTCGATATACCAATGGTTGTTGATTCGATCGGGATATATGGATGAAGGGACCGTACTGTACGCTAACCAAAATCTATTGGTTCTTGTAGGCACTATCAGTGATACCTAGGGAATCATGGGGCGATATTGCTAGGCGCTCTTACCATGATTCGATGGGCAAGTCGGAAATTGTTGTTCCGAGTCACAAGGAGTTGTGAGCCCACGGCTAGCTGTATCCCTGAACCATTGAGGGTCACACAGTGTAATGGATTTTTAATCCCCGTTGAGATAATTTTATGATCACAGATTGTAGTGAACATAAGTCGTCTTAACTCATTATCTTGTGTGTACTTCTTAAACATTTGTAAGAAATTGTTTACCAACAGGATATCGGCTCCTGTATCATGAAAATATATTGGCGGTGTCTTTACCTTATACCATGGTGTCTGACCTGCTCTTCCTATAAGGATCTCTGCTTGTTTGATTCCTTTGCAAAGAATTAAAATTCTTCGAGAGAAATCTCGTCCAGCAATTTTTGTTAACTCTTCTCCACATCCTTCAGGGAAGGCTCCTTTCTTTGTTGTACAAATTTCTGCTCTTGAATCAATATAAGCTGCAAAGTATTGAGCCTTATATTGTTCGTACAACATCCCAATTGAAATGTATATGGAGAAAGGGTTTGTTGTCATTTTACTTGAATGGATTACTAAATGGTCCTGCCATTTTTAGTAAACTGCTTTGTAATTCTGTAATCCGAATAACATAAGGATAAATTAATACAAAATATTAATATAAGGGTAGTATATGAAATTTTTAGTTTGGGCGAAAAATTTTTTGTTAAATGAGGGATATAATTAGGAACGAATAAAGTGCTAGTATATTTTTGAAAAAGTTTGGAAACTTTAGGGACGTATTCTGGTTTTATCCCCATCACGGGTAAGTTCAGATAAAATTGATTAGTATTGCTAACCCATTTTATTCAGCTAAAAAACTTGTGGAAGTGTTTATTCACCCACTCTAAAGACCTCACCGGCCCTAACATTTTTTTATAACAAAAAATAGCTCTTTCTCAAAATAAAAATCATTTAATTTTTAATCTTTATCTATTTTAAATTTTAAAACAATCAAATTTAACATAAAAAACAATTATTTATAATAAAAAAATTTAATATATATAAATGCATCGCGTACATATATAGGCGCTAGTTATTTGTAAAGTTGTGTTGCTTATAATACCTAATTTTGGTGTCTCGTGTGCATTTTGATAAACAAAAAATATCCTTACCAAATTACAAAAATATTTTATTTTTATTTAATAATAAAATCATACAAACCTATTATAATAAACATGTATTTCTTTAAAACTATCTTATCCTAATAAATTATATTTTTTCTATCTATATTTTTTAATTTTAAAATAATCATATCATCGTGAAATAATAAAATATTATCAAATGTTTTTAAAAAATTTAATTTTAATTAATTTATATTTTTGAAAACAAAAATTATTTAAACAAAAGAAATTTAATATTCATCATTCGCCGCAGGCATATAGGCTTTAGTATCTAATAATACATCAACTCTTAGAGCAACTAATTTGGTCATTTTAATAGATTGACATAAATTCTCTACTTTCATATTTCAACAAGTTTATTATTTATCACTTATAATATAACTATCATAATTCATATTTAATTTTTTTTCTAATTTAAAAATAAAAAGATTAATATATCTTTGGATGTAACTATGCATGTAAAATTTTACATGTGTAGGTTACTAGTATTTATTATTTATCAGTTACTCATTTCATTTATAGAACAAAATATATAGAATCTCTTTTTTTTTTTTTAATCCAGAACAAAATAGTATCTTATGTATTGTTTTAAGTTTGCATTCAATTATCCTTATTCATTTTCATGTTTGAGGTGATCTAAAGAAAAAATTATGAACCTCATATATAAATATAAATATAGATTGGACAGGAGAAAATATCCTAATGTTAGATTAAACTCAATCATCCTATACAATATTATAGCTTAATTTAGTGTTTTATTATTATTATTATTTGACGTAAAATTTAGTGTTTTATTTTCCTTTCCTTTCCTTTTAAAACGTTTATATTTCTTTTCAATTAAATGGAGTAACTGAAAGGACTCGGAGAAGGGAGATGGAGAAGTTGACTTTGTGGGCTGTAGTCGTAAAAGCATGCGCTTTATTTATTATCTTTAACGAATTATTAGTCATGGGTGGGGCCCCCTGTATTGGGTGCAGATTGTAACAATCATTTTAAAATTTTGAATAATATATTTGATGAATTATGAGCTATACATACACGAATATAGACCGTGGCGGAGTTACATGGTCTCGAAAGTAGGCGATCGTCCCTCCTGAAATTCTAAAAAAATTTAGTACTATATATATAATATCTTTTTAAAATACAAGTTTTAAATTTAATGAGTGTTATTACATATACAATGAAATTTGTACATCAATTCTTACGACATAAAAAATTCAATACAAAAATTTAATTTATCAAATCTCACGATACATTAAATACAAAATCTCACGATATTATTGTTGTAAATATCATTGTACATGATATTTGTTGTACCTTTAGCATTTTTCAATTTTAATTGTGCAACCTCCTCCTCAATAACAAAAGAGTCACACTCATCTTGACTATCACTGAAAAAAGATCATCTTAACTAATATCGTTTGGAAAGATTTTATGAAGTAATAGATTTTCAGAGATTTAAACATATATCCCTTTAACTGGATGAACACAAATTTTTTGTCATGTATAGCATGTTTTGATCCATCAAATTCATTTTTTTTTTACTTATGATAAGAAAAATTATTTCAGTTTGCTCAGTTTTATCATCTGATTTCTCTTTAATAGAGTTAGCGCATCTAGAGCACAAACATCATACCTTTATTTGTGATATGAAATATCAATCGATTTTCTGATTTCGCAGAAATTAGCGAAATTGTTAAAAGTATCGTTTAATAGAAAAACATCAATTATTTCATTTGATATATTTACTTTAAAAATTGGCATTTTTTTTATATCCGTTGCAACTGCAATTGTAGATAGCGTTTTTTGAGTACTGAAAATTATTAAAAAATCACTTCGTAATCGACTGAAAGACGATCAAATAATTGTTTGGTACTTCATGCGTTTGATACAATTGATCATAAAGAAAATATTATTCATTATTTTTAAAAAATGAAATTTAGTAGAATTCTATTGTAAAAAAAGCATATAAAGTTAATATATGACATTTATTGGACATTTTTTTAAATCTATTGAATTCGCTCCCTCTGATCGAAAATTCTGTGTATGCCACTGAATATAGATACATGCATGCTTACAATACATACTCCTCTCTCAAACTGACAACACATGAAGATATTTTTGTTTTCTGTTTGGGTTCCAACTTCCAACATGTAGAAAAATCATATGATTGTATTAATTGGTTTGACATTGTATAAGGTTAATTTATCTGTACATGACATGTCTAATTATAATTTATTTTTAGAAAAATTAAAAATCGACGGACAAGCCGTAAATAGGATGAGTCATAAGGATAGTTGTTAATTATAATTTATTTTTAGAAAATATAATTATGGGGTAGTTAAAATCTTATGTTTCCATTCTATTTCTAAAAATAAATTATAATTAACAACTATCCTTATGACTCATCCTATTTACGGCTTGTCCGTCGATTTTTAATTTTTGGCGGTAATCATCGCCAATTTTTTCGTGACTAAAAAGTACATAACCAATGAGGGTGATAAAAGAATTAGTCAAAACGTGAACAAACTTGAAATAAAGAGTTATTTTTACCCTTTTCTTTTGATTTGAATTTAACTAAGAAGTATGTATTCAAAGATTTTAAATTGTGAAAAAATTGATTTTACTTACACTTATTTTTTTCCTATACGGTGATTCGTGTTGGAATTATTTGTGCTTCATGAATTAAAATTAAACAAAGAGAATCACAGAAAAAAGAAAAGAAACAAAATAAAAATTAAATAGAGGCGCACGTCCGTCAATTTGAGGTGTCCCGCGCCCCTGCTAATGCCCAAGCATGCAGGATGTGCCTAGCATTCTTTCACGAAAAAGTTGCATTTCTTTTTTGAGTTTTTTTATGACACTTCATAATGGTATCTTCTATGGTTATTTTTCAGTTTTTTAACTGAAGTTTGAAAGAAAATGTTTCTTTAGAAAAAAACCACAAAAATAAGAGAATAAAACATTTTTTGAACACTTACAGATTCTCCTTTTTTTCTCGCACTGCATACATATTGTCATTGTCTTCCTTCAACTAAAAAGAGATATTACATCTTTTTTTTTGTTTGAGAAACTTGTAGTTTGTTGTGTTGTAATCATAAGTAGTTGTTGTATCTTGAGAGAAAAATATCAAATTTCGAAGCACCAAGAGTGAAACATAATCATCTGAAGAAAATAGTGTCCAACATACACTAGTCTCGACTAATTAACCATATTCAAGTTCATCCGCAGACTCACTGAATAACTTATTGAGAAGATTATTGAATTTTGAAGTTGGCATCTAAATCAAAAAACTAATGTTTATGCAATGCATGAAGAAAAACCGGATAAATTCATAAGTCACGGATTTAAACCGATTGCAACAAAATATGTTGTTTTACCTCACAACCTTGAGTTTATCAAGGTTACTTAAAGAAGACCCTCCAACATTTCTGAAAACAAAGTTGGCCCTCGCAAGAGGGCAGTGATTGATGCATAGAATTAAAGCGAACTCCTATGTAAAAACTACATAATCAATGGATTTGACAATGCATTGTACAATGTGTATTGTCAAGTAAAAGCCAGAAAGGATCTATGGGAGACACATGAAAAGAAGTTCAAAGCAGAAGATGTTGATATTAAAAAGTTCATGTGGGACGTTTTCTGGATTTCAAGATGGTGGACTCTAAATCCGAAATGTAAGTCAAGTGTAGAAAATACAAGTACTACTGTACGAGATTCATGTAGAAGGAATGAGTTTAAGCGAGTCTTTTAAAGTTGTTGCTTTGATTCAGAAACTCCCTCCTTTGTTGAAGGATTTCAAGAACTATAAAGCAAGAGAAAAAGAAGATGGGCCAAGAAGATCTGATTGTGACATTGAGGATTAAAGAGGACAACCAGAACAGGGAGAACAAAAATAATAAGTTTGCAGCGAAAGTGAACATTGTAGTAACCCAACTCGGATCACATACTGGAAAAAAATTTAAGCATGCGATTAACTTAAGCAGATAAACAAAATCAAAGATAACTGTGAAAATTAAATAAACTGCTAACCTGGAAGAATACAACCGGAAATCCAATTAAACATTAGGTGAATATACAACCCAATCTAATACCGAAAATAAATATTTAAGCGACTAATGGCAACATCGACATTCCACCCTGGGTCACCTACTACGCACAAGTCCAGCTTCTGAGTCACCTGCAACTGCCTCATTGAATGGGATGTCCGAGAAATAACAACAAAGACATGAGCGACTAACGCTCAAAACATAAAGTACGAGTATACAACTGACATGATGCATGAAAATGATTGGGTACTGGTATTATAACAAGTCATGTTCAGTCTAGGAGTCAATGAATATTTAGTATCATGTGGGGTCAATTCTGATGGATAACTCCCCACACTCGTCAATATCACCATAGTGTCAATCTCTATCATTATGGCGTCTCCCGGTGTCCGACAAAACAACAAGGATATAGGGTTAAGCGACACTAATAGAAAGGTTATCTCAAAAGAGATACTACTCAACATGAATATTTACATGCAACATAATATGATAAAGCAGTAAAACATGTATTATGGCACATATATGCAACATATAAGCTTGCATAATCTCTAACATCTCAGTAACTACTTACGTACCTCAACAATTGTCCTAGATGTAGGAAAAACTGCAATTTTGGTCATGTATATTTGTCATTTTGCGATTTCGGTCCTCTATGTTTTCATATTTCAGTTTTAGTCCTGCATGTTTTAATTTTTGGCAATTTCAGTCCTTTTTTTCGAAAATGCTTACGTGGCACTTTACACGTCAGCTCCACATCAGCACTGCATTGGTGCCACATCAGCGCCACATCGGAAAAATAACTAAAATTGTCAAAAAAAATAAAGATAGCGGACTAAAACTGAAATGTGAAAATATAGAGGACCAAAATCGCAAAGTGGCAAACTTACAGGACCAAAAAAGCAATTTTTCCCCTAGATGTTGGTAGCGCTAAGTTGTGTCACACACAAATTACCCAACTCAAATCAGATAAACAAAATATGCAGTAGTGTGAGTAGGGATCGTTCCCACGAGAAAAGTGAAATTTAGTGTGTTCTAAAATAAAATAAAAGGGGGTTTTGAGTGTTGGAAATTATCTATCAAAAAGTAACAACAATTAAAATTAAAACTCTATTAACTATCATGCAAGATTAAATTAAAACGAAGAAATCAATGAGAAACAAGCCTTAATAAAAGATTAGAGTCCTAAATAAAAGAGTTTCCAAAAATAAAAACTTCTTCCCGAACAGACCGTCTCGCTCGATCCGTAAAGTTTGATGGATCGAGCGAGAAATTCTCTGTCTCGATCTGTTCATTTTTATTCATACGTCTGCTCGATCGGTTGAAGTTGGCGGATCGAGCGGCCAAAACTCTGTCTTCAAATATTCTTTGCTTCCACTCTCTCGCTCGATTGGTAAACTTTGACGGATCGAGCGGCCAGAATTCAGTCCATTTGTTCTTCAAAATTCCACATCCTACCAAGTAAACCGGGAAACATGTAATGAAGACACGATAAATGAACTACAAACAAAATACTAAATTAAAACACACAAATGCATGCAAAACAACAACAAAATGATGTTAAAATATGCAACATAAACACAACTATCAAATTCCCCCACACTTAATCCTTGCCCGCCCTCGAGAAAGTCATGCAAAAACAAAATGAAAACATAACAAACACTTACATAAGCAAGGATGACTCATGTATAACATAGCCTCAGAGAAGTTTTGTCCACACAAAAACAAGTTCATACATACTCTCGATTATCAATGATACACCTTCAGTCGAATGCGAACGTGTGTGTGTGACATGTTACCCCAGTTACATGCAACTTCAAAAGACAAGTTTCAAGACTGTTCGCCGACCTATAACAATTCAGTGTAATTCTTCACAATCAAGAACCCTCCTCTCAACAATTCATCAACACAACACAACTCTCTTGAGATATAATTACGTACCCGAAAATTTTAAAGTCCCAATAATTACCCGCATACTTAGCTATAACTAGATAAGATTAGAATTTCAATCCCCTCGTCTATAGCCCGGATGAAACTACAATCCCATGGAATCCGCAAACTTAGCTATGAAATAGGGAATAGAATTTCATTCACCTTCCAAGCCCGGATGGAATTGGTATTTAAAAATTTTTCAAGAGTTCAACCCCATGTTATCCGCAGACTTAGCCACAAACAAGACGAGTAGGATTTCAATCATCTTGCTCACAACCCGGATGGAGTTAATTTTTCATCAATGCTTTATAAAAAAAACTCAAAAAGATGTGTCCAAGAGTGTATATTCCATATCAACGTAATCATCAAGAGTCAAGAACTATCAACTTTCACAAACACCTATTATCATGCAATGGTCCAACAGACATCCACAATATCTAATACATCACTACAATTCACCGGTAAACATGCGTGCTTGAAATATTCATCAATCAACCTACGGTTTCTCATATCTAATTAAGAGTAAAAAAAATTCACAAAAAAATCATTTTTTTCTCAACTTCCTCATCATAGGAAATAATTTCATTCTCAACTCATGCATTCGAACAAACATGAAACAATGACATGACATGACACGAACTAAATGCAACTACTCAACAAAAGCAAATGCAATGTTATGAATGCACCCCCCCCCCCCTCACTTAAATTCACCCCCCCCCCCCTCACCGGTAAAAAAAATAATTTTTTCCTCAACTTCCTCATCATAGGCAATAATTGTATCCTCAACTCATGCATTCTAACAAACATGAAACAATGACACAACATGACACGAACTTAATGCAACTACTCAAAAAAAGCAAATGCAATGTTATGAATGAACCCCCCCAACTTAAATGAAGCATTGACCCCAATGCTGCAAAACACAAAACATAACAAAGAACAAAATGACAATGCAATGCAAAAAACAAAAACGAAACTCCCCTGGTTCACTAGTTGGCATCGTCCTCCTCTTCGACCTCAGGAGGGGGAACAGGACTGACCTACTTAAACTGGAAAGGCGGCGGGTATGGTAGAGCACCAGGGACAAAAGCTGGATCAATGCCAAGATGCATAGATATACCACGAATGAGAGCATCCACAGCTTCAGAGTTATGTGTGGCCACGTTATTAAATTCATTTTGGTGATGGGCAAAGGCGGTGAGCTCGCGGAAAGAATCGGCCTGGGAGAGACGATAGGGCGGAGGTGGCCTTTGGAGTTCCTGACGAAGAACAAATCGGACGTCCTTCACAAAGTGCTTGACCCGGTAGACTCTCTTGGCCTCAATTGAAACGCTGTCCACGGTCGCATGGGTTGCAACCATTATTCGTCAGAACGAGTGGGAATACCGGCGCGGACACAGAGTGCTGTAGTAATCATCGGGAAGTAAAGACCCAAAGCGGTGGAAGTAATCGACCGTCGGATCTTGATGTGAATCACGCGTCCCACATTTATCGAACAACCCATATCGAGAGCGTAAAGAAGTAAGGCACGATCAAGATTAACTTCACTCGTGTGCAATATCGGCATCAGACGCCAAGTCAGGAAGGTATACCAGGTGGCCGGAACCAAGTGCAAATAACATTCCTTAAAATTCATGGAAGAAACAGGATCAAGCCACGAAGCTCCAGGGTAGGCCAGTTGGCCAATTACTTCATCCAAATCCGGGTCGAGTTTGAGGCTTTGATACAGGGTATCATCGACATCCGGAGTCTCAAGCAACGAATTCAACTATTAGACTCAAACGAAATCAATTTTCCTCGAACAAAGGCTTTGCTATTCGTCCTCTCCATAGCATTTGCATAGAATTCACGCACAATCGGTACGACAGCGGCTTGAGGTTGTTTACAGAAAAC
The DNA here is from genome assembly GCF_033568475.1 of Henckelia pumila. Classification (NCBI taxonomy): domain Eukaryota; kingdom Viridiplantae; phylum Streptophyta; class Magnoliopsida; order Lamiales; family Gesneriaceae; genus Henckelia; species Henckelia pumila. Next base: position 169,240,842 of record NC_133122.1, read on the forward strand.
CTCTCTCAATCACGGTCTCGAATAAAATGATACACCTTACTATCACTATAAGCTAATTCAAAGCCGCGCTTGGGAATAGGAGAGCGGTTTACCTTGGCGTGATCGTATCGATCACGGGCCGCTTGGCTGACAAATTTTCCGACAAGAGCGTGAGAAGTAGCAGCGGCCGTGGGGCGCGGGTTAGAAGATTTGCCAGGTGAGTCGAACTCGCTTAGGCCCCATGAGTAATCAAAAGAAAAGAGAGCAAATACCGGGCGAACTATGAGTGATTTGATAACACAAGAGCCGGTGTGGCTGAGTGATGGCCGGTGGCGGAGCAAAGAATCAGGCGACCGGAGAAACAGGGGCGAGGTGGAGGTGTGCGGCGTGAGATATGGCGGCCTGAGATCCTTCGTGATGTAGGAGATGACCAAAGATAAAGCGGAGGTGATGGCCGATGCGTTCCTGCAATGTAAGATGAAGAGAATTGAGAGAAATTGAGAGGGAAAAGAATTTTGGGATTTAGGGATTTAGAAAAGATAGAAGAGAGAATGAGAGAGGGGAGAGGGGAATCACGATTATATTCACGAAATAAGGGTCTCGCTCGATCGGTTAAGTGTGACCGATCAAGCGAGCAAGAAATAACACCTCATAAAAAATTTCCAAAAAATTTCTCGCTCGATCGGTAGAAGTCTACTGATCGAGCGAGACAAAAATGCAAACCATTCTGCCTTTCCAGAGAAATTCTCGCTCGATCGGTAGAACTTAACCGATCGAGCGAGCTATAAAAACCAAAAAACTTCCGAGGCAGAGAAATTCTCGCTCGATCGGTAGAGTTTGACCGATCGAGTGAGTTTAAAAGCCAAAAATTATTTTTGTAATTTTATAATTTCCGAAAAACAAAATAAAAACAAGAAGATAACAAGGACTAGAAAAATAAAAACAAGGGAAAGGAAATGAAGAACACTGGGTTGCCTCCCAATCAGCGCTAAATTGACAGTCTACAGCTTGACGGTATGCTGCGATTTATGCTATCTCTGGCGGCGCATCGAGTGTTAGCTCCTGCGCGTCCTCTCCATCATTCGCTTGGACCCCTTTATGATAATGTTTCAATCGCTGCCCATTCACCTTGAATATTTTTGAGGTCTCCAAGCTCTGAATCTCAACTGCACCGTAAGAAAAAACATTAGTAATAACAAACGGGCCAATCCATCTAGAACGCAACTTACCTGGGAATAATAGAAGTCGTGAGTGGTAGAGCAGAACTTTTTGACCGACTTCGAACTCCCTTCTAGAAATCATCTTGTCATGGAATGCCTTTGTCTTTTTCTTGTAGATTTTGGAGCTGGCATATGCATCATTGCGGATCTCTTCTAATTCCTACAATTGCAACTTTCGATGCTCGCCACTCTCATCCATCTGCATGTTAAAGTTTTTGATAGCCCAATAGGCTCTATGATCCAATTCCACGGGCAGATGGAATGGTTTCCCAAAAGTCAGACGATATGGGGACATCCCAATTGGCATCTTGAACGCGGTTCTGTAGGCCCACAAAGCGTCATCCAAGCGCAAGCTTCAGTACTTCCTTGTAGGATTCACTGTTTTCTCCAAAATAGATTTTGTAGTAACCCGTATCCGAAATTATCGATTTATTAGTAATTAATAATACGATCATGTTTAGACGTAATAAAACATGATTAAGGTAGTCCCACACGGATTAACAGAGTTCGGAAATGGATTCAGAACGCTCGAAAATGGTTCGAGGGTCGTCGGGTTCGGAGGCTCCGTTGGTGAGTTCGGACGGTCCGAAGTCAGGGTTCGGACGATCCGAAGAGTTGTTCGGACGCTCCGAACGTGCTGCCGATAGTCGTCATGGATGACGTCATTATGCTGACATAAGCAATGACGTAATATTGGGTTCGGACGATCCGAAGCCGAGTTCGGACGATCCGAACATGTTCGGAGGCTCCGAAGTCAGTTCGGAGGGCCCGAACTCTGTCTATAAATAGGGGGTGCCGAGCTCACATTTGAGTGCACCAATTCCTCTCTTCTCTCTCGATTCCTTAGCCTTCTAACTCAGATCTAGGGAATTCTAGGCGTCCCGTTGGGAATCCAAAAGTGGCATAGCAGTCCAGGCGTCGTAGCGGAGCTGTGGCCTAGTTTTGAGGCAATCGACAGCAAAGGGCTAACGACGGAAGAAGGTATAGCTTTTGCTACCTAAAAATATTTAGGAGTATGCTTTAGCTTAGTTAAGGCTTTTAGAGCGCTATAATGATAGTAGTATCATTTGGCAGTGTAGCACGGATTATAGGCGTGGACCAAGGGCTGATAGCACTTGCCTAGTATTTGAGGTACAAAAGTACTGTTCGAGATATCCTGACTGAGTATGCATGTATTATGTGGCTGCAGGATTTATATGTCATTAATTTATGCTGCATGCATTTGCATATTGAGCTATCTCGTTCGAAATGTCTATAGTAGGGTTTTACCCTATCCTGTTAGTGGTTGGACTTCCATCGATTTGGGTCCGGCATATCCACTGGTATTTGGTATGGAATCCACCTCCTGCAGCGACAGCACAGCGTGCTACATACCAGGGCCCGGTCTGTCTCTGTTATCTGATCCTTGACCTCAAGTTTTTAGGGAGTTCACTTTGCATGCATGTATACTCATACTCTCGTTCTGAGCATTTTATGCTCGCGTCTCGTACTTTGTGTTTTTGGACACCCTATTCCATGGGGCAGGTTTGCGATTAGACGAGGCGGGTGGATCCAAGAGGAGCTAGGCAGTGGTTGTTCAGCTGGAGCTTCGTTTAGGTTTTTATTCTGTTGTTTTGGGTTTTTACAGCTATTCGATTTGGTTGTATATTATTTTGGATATTTACAGATTCCTTTTATTGGGATTGTATAAATGTTATGGTTTCCGCAGTTGAATTCTGATTTCTGTTTAATTAAGTTAATTGCATGCCTAAGTTTTGTTTACTAGGTGATCCGGGTAAGGGTCACTACATTTATGGTATCAGAGCATGCATAGTATTCTTGGGATTTAGATTCTGCATAAGGTAACCGTGAGGTACTTTTGTAGATGGCGAACTACGATGACCAGAGTAGCCATGGTAGTGGAGGTGGACACTGGGGAGATGACGATCGTGAGCGTCGTCGTGATGAGGACCGTTTTAGCGTGCGCCGATTCTTGCAGATGAGTCATAAGCCCTTGGTTGGAGGTGAGTCTCCGGAGGATGCGGAGAACTGGTTAGACCGCATGGAGACGACTTTTCAGACTTTCCACTGCACCAAGGAGCAGAAGATGGAGACCCTTGGCTATCTTCTGGATGGGCGAGCACGTAGGAGGTGGAGGCTTACTTCTGCACCCTTTGTTATGGTGAGAGGAGTGGCCACCTGGGCCAAGTTCCGCACAGCTTTTCAGAAGCTGTATTTTCCTCCTGCACTCTGCCAGTCAAAGGCGGGCGAGCTACTGAGTCTGCGACAAGGAGCCATGTCTATTGACGAGTATCAGCAGAAGTTCTTTGATCTGCTATCCTATTGCCCCGAGATTGCTGACAGCTCTGGGATGAAGTATAATCTGTTCCTTCAGGGCCTTAACCCTAAGATCCATGACCGTGTGGCAGTCGGTGATGATATGTCCTACGAGGGTTTGGTGAGCCGTTGTCACCAGGCAGAGGACAGCATTCGGCGGAACAGGTATTTCTCTAAGTCGAGGCCTGCTAGTTCTTTGGGTCCTCGTGCCCAATCTTTCAAGAAGTCCGGATCTACTTTTTTATCTGGTTCTGGAGGTGTTGTTCTCTTTGGGAAGAAGGACAAGTGCGACCATTGCGGGAAGAACCATCCGTCAGACAAGTATCGTAGAGCTTCTGGAGCTTGTTTCCGATGTGGAGAGGTTGGTCATATCCGGAGGTATTGTCCACTATCTGGGGGAGGCGGTTCTGGTTTAGGATCAGGTTCTCAGGCCACCGTTCAGCAGAGGTCGCAGGGACAGCCTGCTGGGAGTTCTCATTTGAGGCCGCGGGCTTCTGGTCAGGTGTTTGCCTTGAGGCATGATCAGGTTGTGGAGGAGAATGAGAAGGTCATCGCAGGTACATTTCTACTTTATGGTATACCTGCTATCGTACTTATTGACACTAGTGCATCTCATTCCTTCATTTCTGCACGTTTTTTTAAGAGGCATAAGTTACCATGCATTGCACTATACGTAGTAGTTTCTGTTTCTACTCCGACGAATCAATCTGCTTTGGCCAAGCGTCTAGTGATGGGTTGCCCTTTAGAGTTCGAAGGGAATATTCTGGTAGCAAATCTCATGGTCCTTGTGATGGACGACTTTGATTGTATTTTGGGGATAGACATACTGACTACCTATCGAGCTTCAGTGGACTGCTATCAGAGATTAGTACGCTTTCATCCGGATGGGAGTGATAGCTGGTTTTTCTATGGTGAGGGAGCGCGACCCCCGATGCCTTTGGTATCAGCTTTGAGAGCCTGTCGAGCTCTAGAGTCTGGCAGGGAAGGATACCTTATCTATACATTTAATTTGTCCGCTGAGAGTATTGGGATAGAGAGTATTCATATTGTGGATGAATTTCCAGATGTATTTCCAGATGAGATTCCGGGTTTTCCTCCTGCTAGGGAAGTCGAGTTTGGCATAGAGTTGATGCCGGGTACTTCGCCTATTTCTCGAGCACCGTATCGTCTGGCTCCGTCAGAGATGCGTGAGTTGAAGAATCAGTTACAGGATCTTTTGGACAAGGGGTACATTCGTCCTAGTGTATCTCCTTGGGGAGCTCATGTTCTTTTTGTAAAGAAGATGGATGGGTCTATGCGGTTGTGCATTGACTATCGGCAGCTGAATCGAGTTACTGTGAAGAACAAGTATCTGTTGCCTCGCATTGATGACTTGTTTCATCAGCTGCAGGGTACTTCGGTTTACTCCAAGATTGACTTGAGATCTGGGTATCATCAGTTGAGAGTCCGAGATCAGGACGTAGCCAAGACTGCATTCCGTACTCGCTATGGGCATTATGAGTTTCTAGTGATGCCATTTGGATTGACTAATGCGCCGGCTATATTTATGGATCTGATGAACCGTGTCTTCAGGGAGTATTTAGACAAGTTTTTCATGGTCTTCATTGACGACATCTTGGTGTATTCGCGTAATGCGAAAGAGCATGTTTCTCACTTGCGAGTGGTACTACAAACTCTTCGAGATGAGCAATTGTATGCCAAACTGAGCAAGTGTGAGTTCTGGATAGATCGAGTGGTCTTTCTTGGCCATATCATATCAAAGGAGGGGATTTCTGTTGATTCGAGCAAGATTGAGGCTGTGCTGAATTGGTCGCATCCAATGACGGTTGCTGAGATCCGTAGTTTTCTGGGACTAGCAGGATATTATCGACGCTTCATTCTGAACTTCTCTCAGCTAGCTCGACCGTTGACGCAGCTTACCTGCAAGGGTGTTGATTTCGAGTGGTCCTCCGAGTGTGAGGAGAATTTCTATGAGCTTCGACGGCGGTTGACTTCTGCGCCGGTGTTGGCATTACCATCAGGATCTGGAGGGTATGTGGTATACACTGATGCTTCTCTTCAGGGGTTAGTTTGTGTCCTGACTCAGAATGGGCATGTGATTGCATACGCTTCTAGACAGTTGAAGCTTCACGAGGAAAATTATTCAGTCCATGATTTGGAATTGGCAGCCATTGTGTTCGCTTTGAAGATCTGGCGTCATTATCTGTATGGCGAGAAATTTGAGATCTTCACCGATCACAAGAGTCTCAAGTATTTGTTCACTCAGGCGGAGTTGAACATGAGGCAAAGGCGTTGGATGGACTTGCTTAAGGACTATGATTGCGAGATTAAGTACCATCCGCGAGCTGCTAATCTCACCGCTGATGCTTTGAGTGGCAAGGTGCGACTATCCGCACTGCAGACTTGTTCGATTTCTAGTGCGATCAGTGACTGTTGTACTTCGGGGTATACCTTCAAGCATAAGAAAGGTGTGCAGAGTATCCAGATGTTTTCGATATTATCTGATCCAGCCTTGTATTTGCGGATTCGAAATGCTCAGATGTCTGACTCAAAGACCCAACGTTTAGCTCTCCTAGCTAACGAGGATAACTCGTCTGGATTTCACTATCAGTCAGATGGTTTTCTATTTTTGTCTGGTAGACTTGTGATTCCGCAGGATGAAGAGTTGCGAGAGGATATCTTGTCTCAGGCACATCGCACCAAGTTGAGTATTCATCCGGGAAGCAACAAGATGTACAAGGATCTACGTACTCGGTTTTGGTGGACGGGGATGAAACGCAACGTATATCAGTATGTTTCGAGATGTTTGGTGTGTCAACAAGTCAAGGCAGAACACCGACGATCTGGAGGTTTGCTTCACAGTCTGCCTATTCCTGAGTGGAAATGGGAGTTTATCACGATGGATTTTGTGATCCATTTGCCGATGTCCTCGAGGAATTGTGATGCTATCTGGGTTGTGGTGGACCGACTCACCAAGTCAGCGCATTTCATTGCCTATAGTCGAGAGTACTCCGTGGATCGCATGGCACGGTTGTATGTTCAGGAGATCGTTCGACTTCATGGAGTGCCTGTGAGCATTGTCAGCGATTGAGACCCCAGGTTCACTTCTAGGTTCTGGGTGAGTGTTCAGCGTGTGATGGGTACTACTCTCAGTTTGAGTACTGCCTATTATTCGAAGACAGATGGTCAGTCAGAGCGCACTATCCATACTTTGGAGGATATGCTTCGAGCGTGCGTTATGGATTTTGGTTCAGCCTGGAAGGATCATTTACAATTGATCGAGTTCGCGTACAACAACAACTATCATACTAGCATTGGGATGGCGCCTTTTGAGGCGTTGTACGGGCGACGTTGTCGTACTCCACTCTTCTGGGAAGAAGTGGGGGAGAGACAGGCTGAGGGACCGGAGTTTATCCAGCAGGCAGTCGATATTGTTGATCAGATCAAGAAACGGATTAAGACTGCACAGGATCGTCAGGCCAGCTATGCTAACACTAAGCGTAGGCCTTTGCAGTTTGATGTTGGGGAGAAAGTGTTTCTGAGGGTGTCACCTTTCCGCAAGATTCTCATATTTGGCCTTAAGGGCAAGTTGTCTCCCAGATTTATCGGTCCGTTTGAGATCTTGGAGATCATTGGCGATTTGGCTTATCGTCTGGCTTTGCCCCCGTATCTGTCCAGTATTCACAACGTATTCCACGTATCTCTATTGCGACGGTATGTGGCAGATCCGTCTCATATTCTACAGCGGTCTGAAGTTCAAGTGGATAAGGATTTGCCGTATGTTGACACTACAACAAATATAGTCATAGACAACACTATAAAGACAACGGATTTTTGCCAAAACTGTTGCATTTTACTCTTTAACAACGGTTTTAATGAAAACCGTTGTCTTTGATCATTTCTTCTTATAAAAACAACGGTTTAAGGGTAAAAGACAACGGTTTTTAAATATTGTTGTCTATTAGCGGGTTTTTTTAATCTACGACAACGGTTTTTATTCACCGTTGTATTTATGCATTTTTTTATGACAAAAGACAACAGATTTTATAAAATTGTTGTCTTTGTTTATTTATTAATTTTTTAAATAATATATTTTATTCATACAATTATACACATTTACTTATAAAAAAAAAGGGGGAGAGAAAACCCTACCCAAACCCGTCGCCCCCCTCTTTCAGATCTTTTCATCTTCATCTTCAACCTTGAGTGACGTGGCCGCCGCGATGTCTCCGCCTCAGATTTCAGCTGCTTGCTCTGCCGTGGAGTCCTCTCTTGTGAGGCACATCCCCGACCAACAGAGATGGTTTTTCTCCATCACTTTCCCGAATCTAATTTGCGGGATCTTTGGATTCGATGACTCCTCGCCTCATTCAGCTCCGAGGCAACACTTTAGTAACAGATGGATCGATATCGTTGCTTTGGAAAATGATTTGGAGCTTGCAGGTGAGATTATGTTTGCAAAGATTGATTCGATCTCTTATTGATTTTGTATTCATGTGTCGACGAGCTGAATTTGGAAAGTTTTCGGAAATCTAAGTTTATGGATTTACTCGCTTTTTATAGATAAGATTATGTACGAAGATCGGATTTATGGTGATAATTTGATTGAGGGATTTGTTATCTACATTTGGGAAATTTGAGGATTTATTCGTTTGAATCCGGTCACATTCCTTCAATCCTCATAACCAAGATATTTCTTCTTCGAATACTTTCGTGGTTGATAAAAGAGGGTTGCGTATTTTTTAATCCTTTTAAATTTCGGGATTTACCTCTGTTTTGTTTTTTTTGGGTTTAATCTCAACAAGTCATTGAGTTACTGGTTGATGTGAACAGAAAACATGGGAGGTTGCACAAGCACCTTTCAATAACTTGTTCATGATGGCTTTCATGAGTTGGATGGCTGGAAGCAAAGCACGGTTCATCTGTTCAGCATCGGTATTACATTTTCAGCTATTTTCCAGCCCATTAATGCCCATTTTTCCCCTTGATGTTTGTTCTTGTGTATTTGATGAAGTCATTTGTGATGTTTTCAATTGTCAGATTTTGAGCCGTGTAGATATTTTGTTGAGAAGTTGCTTTGGTTCTTAATCAGTACTTGATGTACGCTTATCTGAATGAACTATGAGTAGAAGTGTCTTTTAATTCTCATGCTTATTCTGCAAGTTTTAAGCATGTGGGATTAACTCTGCATCTTTAATTTTGCTGTTTTTTTGTCATTGTGATCTTTTCTGCTGCATTCTGTGTGTACCACGGTAGGTTTTATTGTTAGCTCAGTGTTTTAGCATGTCATCCTTTTGTTTATATACTATAAGTTCCATGTTCTTAGACATAAGTAAGGTTTCATAAATCAATTGCTTCTTATTCTTATTTTACTTCTATGTGATTTATTGACTAATCAAACACTATGTTGACTGTAATTTTTGGATCTGTAGTTTTTGAGCCTTACAAGGACAATAAAGTGGACCTGATTCTACCCAAGTTAGTATTCACCGCCTCAGTGAGTTTGGATGGGATATGCATGGGCAGAAACTATGTTTATGTTATGTCTGGCCCCTCTGCCCTTATTTAATGGTTAATCACTCTTAAACATTAAGTTGAGTTGAGAAAGATGGTAACTTGCATAGTTGCATGGTGGTAAAACCTTTATTTGCTTTGCATAGTGGATTTAGATCTTGTCTTTAGGATCTGAAGTTTTTACCAAGAGGTGGACCAAGATTTTAGTGTCCCCATGTTATTTAGTTAATTGGTACAGATTAAGTACTTATCCAAGTTAACTCTCTACTGTATTCTGGGATATTGCGAGATGCAAAATATATGTCAAAAAAAATTCTTTTTTACAGTGACGTTAATTAGTTTCATTGTTTCTAGATTTTCAATACATATGTGGCTAAGCTGACAAATTTTTTTTGTCTTTTTCTTGGATTTGTGTTGTTCCAGAGATTGAGAACAAGAGGTTTGAAGGCTGTAATGAGGCAAGACGTCGGATACTTCGATTTGCAGTGTGTATTGAATTAGAATTTTAATTTCGAGTGAGTTGTAATACTAAAAAAATTATATATTAAATTTTATTTATGAAATTTTAAATTTTGGATTATTTATAATATTAGAATTTATATAAAAAAATTTATTTTTTTTTGTTTTTTATATAGAAAACGACAACGGATAAAATCCGTTGTCGTAGGGGGTCTAAAACCATTGTAACTGATGGTGTTGTCAAAGCTGCGCCCCTACGACAACGGATTTATCCGTTGTCGTTCTTCTCAAAGACAACGGATAAAATCCGTTGTCTTTGAGGGCAACGACAACGGATTTTATCCGTTGTCGTTAGACACAAATCCGTTGTCTTTGAGGGAAACGACAACGGATTTTATCTGTTGTCATAGGTGCGCAGTATTGACATCACCATTAGTTACAACGGTTTTAGACCCCCTACGACAACGGATAAAATTCGTTGTCTTTTAGCATTTTTCTTGTAGTGTGAGAGACCTATTCGTATCCTGGATCATAAGGATAAGGTCTTGCGGAACAAGGTCATTCCTTTGGTCTTAGTGCAGTGGCAGCTCCGAGGCACTGAGGAAGCTACTTGGGAACTTGAGGACAGGATGCGTGCAGAACATCCTGAGTTATTTTGATTTCATTTTCGATTTGTATTCATATGTAAACTCTGTAAACGTTTGATTGAATAAAGAATGTTTTGGATTGTTGTGTTACATTCGGTACTTAAGATCGGATTTCGAGGACGAAATATCTTAAGTGGGGGAGAATGTAGTAACCCGTATCCGAAATTATGGATTTATGAGTAATTAATAATACGATCATGTTTAGACGTAATAAAACATGATTAAGGGAGTCCCAGATGGATTAACAGAGTTCGAAAATGGATTTAGAATGCTCGAAATTGGTTCGAGGGTCGTCGGGTTCGGAGGCTCCGTTGGTGAGTTTGGACGGTCCGAAGTCAGGGTTCGGACGATCCGAAGAGTTGTTCGGATGCTCCGAACGTGCTGCCGACAGTCGTCATGGATGACGTCATTATGCTGACATAAGCATTGACGTAATATTGGGTTCGGACAATCCGAAGCCCAGTTCGGATGATCCGAACATGTTCGGAGGCTCCGAAGTCAGTTCGGAGGGCCCGAACTCTGTCTATAAATAGGGGGTGCCAAGCTCACATTTGAGTGCACCAATTCCTCTCTTCTCTCTCGATTCCTTAGCCTTCTAACTCAGATCTAGGGAATTCTAGGCGTCCCGTTGGGAATCCGAAAGTGGCATAGCAGACCAGGCGTTGTAGTGGAGCTGTGGCCTAGTTTTGAGGCAATCGACAGCAAAGGTCTAACGACGGACGAAGGTATAGCTTTTGCTTCCTAAAAATATTTAGGAGTATGCTTTAACTTAGTTAAGGCTTTTAGAGCGCTATAATGATAGTAGTATCATTTGGCAGTGTAGCACGGATTATAGGCGTGGACCTAGGGCTGATAGAACTTGCCTAGTATTTGAGGTACAAAAGTACTGTTCGAGATATCCTGACTGAGTATGCATATATTATGTGACTGCATGATTTATATGTCATTGATTTATGATGCATGCATTTGCATATTGAGCTATCTCGTTCGAGATGTCTATAGTAGGGTTTTACCCTATCCTGTTAGTGGTTGGACTTCCATCGATTTGGGTCCGGCATATCCACTAGTATTTGGTATGGGAGCCACCTCCTGCAGCGACGGCACAGCGTGCTACATACCAGAGCCCGGTCTGTCTCTGTTATCTGATCCTTGACCTCGAGTTTTTATGGAGTTCACTTTGCATGCATGAATACTCATACTCTCGTGCTGAGCGTTTTATGCTCACGTCTCGTACTCTGTGTTTCTGGACACCCTATTCCATGGGGCAGGTTTGCGATTGGACGAGGCGGGTGGATTCAAGAGGGGCTAGGCAGTGGTTGTTCAGCTGGAGTTTCATTTAGGTTTTTATTCTGTTGTTTTGGGTTTTTACAGCTATTCAATTTGGTTGTATATTATTTTGAATATTTACAGATTCCTTTTCTTGGGATTGTATAAATGTTATGGTTTTCACAGTTGAATTCTGATTTCTGTTTAATTAAGTTAATTGTATGCCTAAGTTCTGTTTAGTAGGTGATCCGGGTAAGGGTCACTACAGATTTAATCTCTCGATTCAAAACTTCAGCTTGGCCATTGGATTGTGGATGATATGTAGTGGAGATCTTGTTCGTCACATGACATTTCTTCAGCAAACTCGCCACAGTTCGGTTGCAAAAATGTGCTCCTCTATCACTAATGATGGCTCATGCAATCCCAAACCTATAGAAAATATTATGCTTGATAAACTATGAAACCACTTTAGAATCGCCAGTACGGGTGGCCTTAGCTTCCACCCATTTCGAGACATAATCCACAACAAGTAATATATATATATATATCCAAATGAACTTGGAAAGCATCCCATGAAGTCGATGCCCACACATCAAAAATTTCACAAACTAAAATAGGTTGTTGAGGCATCTCCTTGCGCTGGGATATATTACCTGTCTTATGGCATTGAGCGCACGACTTACAAAAATCGTAAGCGTCTCAAAATAGGGATGACCAGAAAAATCCACAATCTAACACCTTTCTCGCTGTTCTTTTCGCTCCAAAGTGACCACCACAAGCATATGAGTGACAAAATGTGAGAATAGGTTTTACCTCACTTGCAGGGACACATCTTCGTACGACTTGATCGGCGCACTGTTTCCATATGAAGGGTCATCCCACACAAAATACTTTTCATCGCTTCGAACATTATCTCTCTGTGCCTTGGAAAATTTAGAGGGAAAGTCATTAGTAACTAAATAATTCACAATATGCGCATACCAGGGTAATAATGTGCTCACCGAAAATAGTTGTTCATTAGGAAATTCTTCTCGCAAGCTCAGATCCTCATCAATATGAACCAGACGGCTCAAGTGATCATCTACTTGATTTTATGTTCCCCTTTTATTTTTGATTTTCACATCAAATTCGCTCAAGAGTAGTATCCATCTTATCAATCTTGGCTTTGCCTCCTTCTTCGCCATCAGAAAACGAAGAGCTGCATGATCAGAATAAACAATAACTTTAGCGCCAAGTAAATAAGAACAAAATTTTTCTAAATAAAAAACTACAGCCAAGAGCTTTTTCTCAGTGGTGGAATAATTCCGTTGGGCATCGTTCAGAATACGTGAGGCGTAGTAGATAGCAAGCGATGCTTTCCCAACTTTATGTCCCAAAACCGCTCCTACAGCATAATCGCTGGCATCACACATGATCTCAAATGGTTTGCTCCAGTCTGGTGGTTGGATGATTGATGCAGATGTCAATGAGTACTTAAGTTTGTCAAAAGACGTTTTGCATGGCTCATCAAACTAAAACGGAACATCTTTTTGCTACAGTTTGCACATAGGGGATGCGATCTTGGCGAAGTCCTGAATGTATCTCGTGTAAAAACCTGCATGGCCAAGAAAAGAACGCACTTCCCGCACACTTGCGCGATAAGGTAGAGACTGAATAATATCAATTTTCTCTTTGTCTACTTCAATGCTCTTAGATGAGACGACATGACCCAAAATAATACCTTGCCCAACCATAAAATGACACTTTTCAGAATTTAAAATTAGGTTGGTTTTGACACAACGCTTAAGGACAAGAGCAAGATTAGATAGACATTTTTAGAATGAATCACCATAGACAGTAAAATAATCCATAAAGACCTCTAAGATATGCTCAATAAAGTCAGAAAAAAACTAACCATACACCGTTGGAATGTGGCCGTTGCATCGCAGAGTCCAAAGGGCATACGTCGATATGCAAAGGTGCCGAACGGGCAAGTGAATGTCGTATGTTCCTGATCTTTTGGCGCAATTGCAATCTGAAAATAACCAAAATACCCATCAAGAAAACAATAATAAGAATGACATGCTAACCTTTCAATCATTTGATCAATAAAGGGCAAAGGAAAATGGTCCTTTCGGGTTCTAGCATTTAACTTCCTATAGTCTATACAAACCCTCCACCCATTTTGAATTCGGGTGGGAACCAATTCATCATCCTTATTCTTCACCACAGTAATCCCAGTTTTCTTGTTAACCACTTGGACAGGACTGACCCACTAACTGTCATAAATTGGGTAGATGACTCCAACTTCAAGAAATTTCAGAATTTCAGCCTTCACCACCTCCATCATAGGTGGGTTCAACTTTCTTTGCGACTGGCGTGAGCGGTTTGCTCCTTCCTCCATTAGAATCCTATGCATGCACGTAGAAGGGCTGATTCCCTTGATATCTACTATGGTCCACCCAATAGCAGTCTTGTGCTCCCTTAAAACTTTGACCAGTTGCTCTTCTTGTTCGGCCTCCAAACTGTTGGAGATGATAACTGGAAATGTTTCTCCTTCTACAAGGAAAACATACTTAAGATGTTTGGGCAGCGTTTTCAGTTCAACAACTGGTGCCTGCAAAACAGATGGAAGACACCGAGTGTTAGAAAGTGGTAAAGAGAGATAAGCAAGGTTACCTGATTGTGGTAGTGCAGGTGCACTGTTCAACGTGTTCAAAATTTCTTTCATCTCTCCATTGCAACAAATCTCATCATCTTCATCCTGCTGAATGGGTGCTGTAATAGCCACCTCTAGCTCATCTTTTCCTGCATGCTCACAATGCTCTTGTGCCAAATAATCCACAATATCAACATAATAAACACAATTATCACTGTCAGGAAATTTTATGGCATCATAAATATTAAAATTTACCACCTCACCATCAAATTCCATAGTAAGTGTGCCACTGTGAACATCAATTTTAGTCATCGACGTTTTCAAAAATGGTCTGCCTAACAGAATAGGACTATTGTGATCACCGTTTTCCATGTCGAGCACATAAAAATCAGTAGGAAATACTAAATTATTCAATTGCATTAGACCTATCAGCTAACTGTATGAAAATTCCAGTTTTATTCAAATGACCAAGTTTCAAGGATGCATAAATAGAATATGACATAACATTGATCGATGCTCCTAGATCTAACATGGCCTTTTCCATTCTAACATTCCCTATAGTGCATGGGATAGAAAACATACCTGGATACTTTCATTTGGCAGGAAGTTTTCTTTGGATCACTGTAGATACATTCTCACCTAACTCCACCTTCTGAAATCCCTTCAATGTCTGTTTCCTCTTTGCTGTGCACAATTCCTTCAAAAACTTTGCATATCGAGGTACCTGCTTAATAGCATCTAGCAATGGAATGTTTACCTCACATCTACGAAAAGTTTCATAGAGTTCCTTAATCCCTTCGTCTTTTTATTTCTAGACTCTTTAAGTGCTAAGGGAAAAGGGGGAATGGGCTCATATTCAGAGAGAGGAGGAAACTTACCTTTCGGCGCTTCTTCCTGAGTTGATTCTTTATCCTCCACTTTTGGATCTACATTGTGCTCCTGCTTGGATGAAGCATCAACTTCCTTCTCCTTAACTTTCAATTCTTTCCTATTCCTAAGAGTGATGACACTTGCGTTCTCTCTTGGGTTAGGAATTGTTTGGGATGGTAAAGCGTTGTGATGTTGAGATTCTAACTTGTTGATTGTTGTGGCGAGCTGTCCCATTTGATTATTCAAGTTCTGGATGCTTGCTTGGGTTTCCTGTTGGAAAGTCAGAGTATTAGTTGCAAGATCCTTAACTATATTTTTGAGAAACTCACCTAATGCTGGAATCTGAGGACGCTGCGGTTGTGGATGATATGATGGCCAATAATCTTGATTGTGCGGTGGTGCCTGAGGCCCAGGTTGATTTGCCTGAGGGTTTCCGTATCTAAGATTTTGATGATCCTTCAAACCAGGATTATATGTGTTGGAATATGGATCATATTTCCGCTGTGGTGTTATAGGAAATCCACCAGTAGTATTTACATGTTCAACTGATTCTTCTTGAAGTGTGGAACAGATGTCAGTAGCATGTCCCACTGCAGCACAAATTCCACATGCCTTTGCAGTTTGTCCATTACCTACAGCCATTTGACGCACAAGAGACGTCAGTTCAATCAATTGTTGCTCAAGAGAAGAGACATTTACCTCATTATTTTTCTTTGGTGCATGATCAATTCTGTTGGTGCCAAATTGCTGAGAATTGGCATAAATATTCTGGATCAAGTTCCTCGCTTGTACTGGAGTTTTATCCAAAAAAACTCCTGCACTGTCCGCATCTAGCATACTCCTGTTATGAGGTAACAAACCTTCATAGGTATATTGAATTAACAAGTTTTCACTTATCTGATGTTGCGGACAACTAGTACACAGCTTTTTGAACCGCTCCCAGTATTCATGAAGTGATTCTCCTGTAAATTGCTTGATCCCATATATTTCATTTCATATATTTGCTGCTCTAGATGCTGGGAAATATTTTTCCAGGAAGATCCTCTTCATCTTAGTCCAGGTCGTGATGGATCCAGAGGGTAAATAATACAGCCAATCCTTAGCAGCACTCTTCAAAGAGAAAGGAAAGGCTCTGAGTTGGATCTGCTCCTCTGTCACTCCATGAGGTTTCATGCTCGTGCAAACCACATGGAATTCCATCAAATGCTTGTGAGGATCCTCACCTGTGAGACCATGAAAATAAGTTAGTAAGTGAATTAATCCAGATTTAAGCTCAAATGTAGCATTATTTTCTAAAGTAGGAAAAATAATGCATACAGGTTGATGGTTTGGATCAGGAGTGCCCAATTGTCCCAGGCTCAGATTTGCGTTTTCCGCCATCTCTTCCTCGGGAATTTCTATTCGAGTCTCGTCCTCTTCCTACCTTCTACGAGCTTCTATCCTTTGCCTGTGCAAATTTCTTTCAATCCTTGGGTCGTAAGGAAATTCTTCTTTAGAAGAGTCACCTAAAAGCATGAACGACGGGAGAAGTACTAGAAACAAAACAAAGAAAATAGAGTGAGATTAAACAAAAATAAAAAGAAAAATAACAAAATAAATTAAACACCGTTCCCCGGCAACGGCGCCAAAATTTTGTAGCGCTAAGTCGTGTCACGCCCAAATTACCCAACTCAAATCAGATAAACAAAATATGCAGTAGTGTGAGTAGGGATCGTTCCCACGAGGAGTGTGTTCTAAAATAAAATAAAAGGGGGTTTTGAGTGTTGGAAATTATCTATCAAAAAGTAATAGCAATTAAAAATAAAACTCTATTAACTATCATGCAAGATTAAATTAAAACGAAGAAATGAATGAGAAACAAGCCTTAATAAAAGATTAGAGTCCTAAATAAAAGAGTTTCCAAAAATAAAAACTTCTTCCCGAACAGCCCGTCTTGCTCGATCCGTAAAGTTTGACGGATCGAGCGAGAAATTCTCTGTCTTGATCTGTCCATTTTTCTTCATACGGATGCTCGATCGATTGAAGTTGGCGGATCGAGCGGCCAAAACTCTGTCTTCAAATCTTCTTTGCTTCCACTCTCTCGCTCGATTGGTAGACTTTGACGGATCAAGCGGCCAGAATTCAGTCCATTTGTTCTTCAAAATTCCACATCCTACCAAGTAAACCGGGAAACATGTAATGAAGACACGATAAATGAACTACGAACAAAATACTAAATTAAAACACACAAATGCATGCAAAACAACAACAAAATGATGTTAAAATATGCAACACAAACACAACTATCAGATGTACATTCATCTACATTCCATCACTACAAGTCAATACAATTCTGTGTTACTATCACTGATCTAAAAATCTTAACTAAGCTAATAGATACTCCATAATACTATTAAGGATCTCGAATTATACCTGCGTTCGTTGTTAGCCCTCTAATATCGAAGGAACTGACCTAAGCACATATCCTCTACAAGTCCTGTAGCACTTTGTTGTCGCTCGACCCTCGAGTATAAGGCTAGAAACACTGAGAATATTCACTAACTCGCATCAAACACCTAAACCACCCACATAGAATGAGAAATGTGTGGCCTATTTACAGACAAGGTTCGGAAGGTCCAAACCTTAGTTTGGAAGGTCTGAACTCGCATGCTTGCCACGTCTCCGAACTCCAATTCCGAAGCTCCGATCTACGTGCATTTCCACATGATCACACACACTTGACACCTTGATCCTGCATGGCATAACGCACTTAGGAAGGTCCAATCTCACGTTCGTATGGTCCAAACCCATCTTGTGCTTCCAAAATTTCCTCGGTCCCTCCGAACAGTTCAGATCCTTCGATCTTCCCAAGTTATGTGGTTCAAAACTACCCAAGTCCACCTTGCCCTATGGACCATTTTCGAACATTCTGGAGTCTTTTTTCCACTTGGTTTTATCTTATTATAACCCTTTAATCATGCTTATTATAAATAAGTGTACCCACTTAATCACATAAAAAACATTTTGGGTAACTACATTCTCCTCACCTTAAGAGATTTCGTCCTCAAAATCTAGTCTAAATCATATATGAGAATGTAACTATGGGTTTAACACAAACATATCTCTTAACTTAGTTACCATCGAGATTAAGTTGTGGCTCGAACTAGTCTAGAACTTTTCTGTCACAAGATATTTAACAATGATACGCGTGTCATACACTCCAACCACTAATCTGAATGCTAAAATTATGAATTTCTCGAGATAAGTAAAATAATCAACACTGTCTGAACAAGGTTTCGAAAAGAATCTGTTAGGATCGAAAACATGTGTAGAGGGGGGTGAATACACACTTTTAAAATATTTTGAGTTACAATATCTCATTCTTGAAATGTTCAAACATGAACCTTGGAATGAAAAATTATATCAAGTTCGGTTTCCAAACCGAACGTAAGATGCTCAAAATAATCTCTCTAAAACTGATTTAAAAATTTAGAAATAAATTGAAAATAATGCAAGTTGAAATAATAAAAACAGTTTGGTTGAAACATTTTATCAAATACTTTGTATGCAACATTTGGTATTTTATCAAACACATAAAATGCTTCAATAATGCATCTCAAAACAATAGCAATAAGTAAATGCAATAAAATAACAAGACACGAATTTTTTTATGGAAGTTCGATGGCCGAATACTTTTACATCTCCCTTACTTGCATTTAGGGATGGATTCTACTAGAAAATTTTGGTTTATACAAGAAATTTGTACAAACTCATTTCTACTTAGGACTTATCCCCTCGCCTTATCGAAACTCCTAGCAACTCTCAACTATTGTTGGGACAACAAGTCTCACAACAAAATACAAAGATTACACATTTTTAATGTCTTTGTGCAAGGATTTTGTAACGCCCCAAAATAAGCCTAATCAAGATTTTAGGAGATTATTATTGATAATCAGAAATTATGAGATTCGAGGGTTGAATTGATATTTGATCAGGGAGTGAATTGCAATTTTTGAAGAATTCAGGGACCAAAGTGCAAATTTCCCTATTTTGACTAAGTCTTGGATATTTAAAGGAGAGTTAGGCGTTTAGGTGACTTCTTTATCTTATTCTTCTTCCTCCTTAGCCGAGATCCACCATAGACGCCTCCAAACTTTTCTTTTCTTCCGGTTTTGCACGATCCGTCCAATAGAATTTTGATCTGAAGGCATATTTGCGATCACGACTGCGAGAGCTTCGTTATACCGTAAGTTTATCTTTGATCAGTTCTAATTCGATTTTTGGATGCCGTTAGAATTTGATGATTTTTGGATATATCGTTCTTGAGCTAGCATTTATGGTATATTCGAATTCGGATCGGAAAAAGAACTACGATCGGAATTGTTATGATTTTTGGAAGCTTTATTCAAAAATGGGGGATTTTGGATTTATGTTTTGGGCTTGTTCTTGTTGAGAATTGATGTTAATATTGGAATTTTGAGTTGAATATATTATAAATTGTTGTCAGTGGTTTTTCGGTTGGCCGTTTTATAGCCGTTATGTCGCCGGTTTGAGATTTTAGAATTTAGGAGTTTAATTGAGTTTTTGGGCTTGATTTGAATTGGATTGTTGATATTGAGCTCTTTTGTATCTCCGTATAGATTTTGTTGAATATTGTCGAGTTCAGAGTTCGTGGAATCCGAATTGTCGAAGAGTTGATCGAGAATTGGTAACGAGTTTACCTTAATCGTTGAATTACGATTGAATGGAATTTTGATTAGAATTCTCGTTCTTGTAGCTTGTCCAAATTGAAGCTGCATTGAATCAAAGAAAAGGTATAAGTAGACATCGAATAGAACTGGGAAGAATACTTCCGAGTTGATTTCGAGTTTTCCCTGAAATCACATATTTGCATGTTTTCTTGGATTATGTTTGAATGTATTTGGTTTGTATTTGCATTCATACTGAGCCAGAATGATTTATTTAAAAGGGCTGAGTCGCTTAGTCTTAATTAGATGTTTTGAGGACTATAATCTAGTGGCATTGGTCGTCGACTTACTCCATTAGCCCAAGTCTCCTTATAGTTGCTCCAGAGTCTAGAGGATTGAGATATGCATCATCCTCCTCGATCGGGAGAGTCGGTGAGTTGTTGTGATATCTTAACCTCGGGATCCCAAAATAAGAAGCCAGATTCTTTGATTATCCAAGTCGATAATCTTGTTTTAAAGACATGCATTGCATTTTATTGCATTTCAAATTGAGTTGTTGATATTTCAGGTGGTTGGTATACTACTTGAATTGCTTGTCTTCTTGTTACGTATATCATGAATTGATATATTACGTGGATTTACTTGTTATGTCTCTTTTACTAGGAATTATATTCTCACCGGAGTTATCCGGCTGTTGTATTGTTTTTTCTGTGTACTTGGCAACAAGAGGAGCAGGTTCGAGTCAGAGGCAGCATGACTAGATCGAGTTGGGAATGATAGAAATGAGGACTTGGTTTAGCAGTCGATATTTGTATTGTGGAACTTGTTTGTATCATGTATTGTATTTTAATTGTAGAACCTAGAGTTGTTGCATGTTCTACCTAGTTCGATTATTGTTCGACTTTAGTACTTCATGTATTGTACCATATTAGATTGTTGATGAAATGCATGTTGTATTTTGAGATTTGAGGATTTTGAGGTTGGATTTGGATTGCATGTTCTGCTGCCTGTGTTTTATTTTTCAAAAAAATTGCTGGGCACGGACAACGTGCCTACGTCTGTGTGGGGGTCCGTGTACCTTCGCATTTTATAAAGGTTGAAATTTGTTCAGGCACGGACCCCGGACATGACTCCGTGCATGGGTCCTTGTGAACATTGGTCGAGGCAGAGAGTTGAGTTTTTGTGCATTTTTTGCACGGACCCAGGCATGGAGGTGTGCACGGGGTTCGCATATTTGTAGTCTTCGAGCTTTGGATACAGCTTAATGCATGGACCCAGGCACGGAGGGTGCACGGGGTCCGTGCATGCTTTTAAAAAAAATTCTTGATTAATCCCTTGACTCTCTATCGTTGATTGTATGATTTATTCTTGATTAGATGTCTAGAACCGAGGTTCTCACAGATTCTCACTCAACTATTTTGTGAAATAAATCTCTCTTTGTGTGTGTGAGCTCGATGTATCTTCAATACTTGAACATGGAAGAGTGTTCTATAAACTCATTCTGGTGTTTAGGATTTATCTCTCAAAACCCATGTCTATAACTGTTGCAAGATCATGTCTATAAATAGGAGTGAATAACATTTTAAGAACACTCTCGGACACTCTACGCATTCAAGCTATCAACATTTCAGTCGAGTTCTCAAAATCGCAAGTTCACAGCAATTGAAATAACACACTCTTTCAAGTTAAATATCTGATCATTTAAGAATTATTTTGTGCTAAGTTATTCAATTATTTCATTCGTGTATAGTAAGCCAGTCGAGGACTGTGTGTACTGTATTGAGTTGTGTACTAGGAGTTTCAGTCAAAGGCAGTGTTAAGTCCCTAACTGAATTGGGGTCTTACAAACACTTGTTGTGACGCCTAAAATCTAATTTACTAAATTACATGCATGAATTTAATAAATATTAGGATTATTATTTTTAGGTTTAATTGATTTAAATTCTTTATGTGAAATTGTGTTAATAAAATATTTTATTATTTATTCAAATAATTTTTTTATTTTTATACTAATATTTAATTAATGTTTTTAATTGTTTAATTTTATCTGTCAAAATGATTTTTAATGTGCAACTTAATTGTTTTAATATTTTAAAAGTTTAAGTTTGCATATTTAAATGATTTTAATTGTTTAGTTTATTCTTTCAAATTATTTTAACTGTTCAATTTATTTGTTTAAATATTTTCAAATGTCCAACTTATTTATTTTAAATAACCTAAGTTTAGCGGTTAGTTATTTTAAATTTTTTTAAATTTTTTTTAAAAATGACTAGCTCATTTATTTAAACCCTTTTTATTATTCCAAATCATTTTAAAGACTTTTATTATCGCTTGTGTATTTATTTAAATTGTTTTTAAAAAAATTAGTTTAGTTTGTTTAATTATTTTATTCGCTCTGCTTGTTATTTAAATATTTTACTCGTTGCCGTGATATCAGAATATTTAAAGTATTTAAATTCTTGGATTTTCAAGCTTGTGTTTTATTTAGTGCAATTTAATTTATAGTCCTAGTTGCCAATTGGAGTAGCATTTTTTTAAAAGTGTGTAGCACTTTTTCTCCTAACACTCACACACTCATAATTATATACATACACCTATACTTACACACTTGAACCTAAATTAAACCCTAGCCCCAAAACACTAAAACACACACACACACACACACACACACACACACAAACTCACAACTCCCCTGTTCTTCCATGAGAATGCATCGGCTACCTCTTCTCCTCCAAGCTCTCACGGATGTAGCTCTCCATCCTTCTTCTTCTCAAGATAAACTCCACCACAACTAGCTGAGTGAGCTACTTCTTCCTCCATTGAGCTCGATTTCCAGCTCATTCCAGCTTCTCATCAGTTCGGTCGCTGCTCATAGTGCACCTGTTCCCTTCGATTTTGGTAGCTAAGGCAAGGATAATGGGTTTCTTTCTTCACCATGTGGATTACTATAGTTTATGTGCTTGCATTTCATGCTTTTAATTCAAGAAATTTTTTTAGTGCCCTGTTTTCGAAGGCTTTCAGTAGCACTTGCATAGAATGGTTCGGCTTCCTTGCTGTTTTGGTTTGTAGAATGAGCTGTGCATTTGATTGTTGTTGGCATGAGGGTCTTGTGATTTTTGGATTTTTCCATAATTTTATTGCTTAAGGTTTGAGCATTTTTTTTCCAGTTTCTTTTCAAGGCTTGTTATCGAACATTTCCAGAATTTTCTTATGGCATTGATTCGATTATCCTCCAGATTTATTTACATGGCTTGGTTTGAAATTTCCATGTTTATTCATGTCATGATGTTCGAATTTTCAGAAAAAAGTGTGCATTGGGTTGTTCGAAATTCCAGAATTTGCCTTGGCATGTTGTTCCAATAATTTCCAGAAGTTTTCCTAGCATGTTGGTTTGAGCATGTCCAGTTTTTCTTCATGCTTGTGTTCAAATTTTTGTTCAGAATTTGCCTTGGCTTGTTGTTCGAATATATTCCAGATTTTTCCTTCATGGCATGGTTTGTTTACTTGGTGTTGTATTGTGTTGATTGGATGGTGAATTTAGGAGCTACCATAGTTTAAATGTAGTCACATGGTAGTGCTTAGGATGGCTTGGAATTAGTTTGTGGATTGGAGTTGAGGCATTTTGAATTTGAGGATGGTGGGCTTTGTTTTGGTTGTGTGTAAGGGCTGCCCTCGAGCTGAGTTTAGGTAGGTTTGAGGGGCTGGTTTAATGGTGTTAGTAAGTCTAATGCATTGGTCATGGTCCTAGTTTATTGGCTTGGGAGATGAGATTCAAGTAACTAAAGTTTTGATTGAATATAAAACTGTAAGGGCTGCCCTCGAGCTGAGTTTAGGTATGAAAGAAAGTATTTTTATTAACGAAGTGAGATGATTGTGACTATATTTATTTACGTGTATGTATGGGGTTGGGAGACGTTCTGGCCTACCTTATCACCTGACGTGTATGTGTGGGGCTGAGAGACGTTTTGGCCTACCTTAACAAAATTTACGTGTATGTGTGGGATTGAGAGAAATCTTGGCCTCCCTTACCAAGTATGGGCAAGATGGGTTGGGAAATACCTGACCTCCTTGCGGCATAGTGCACTGCAGCCATGATCATGATCGAATTCACAGAGTCACAATTCATGGATCTAAGTTCAAAATATTTATGACTATGTTCAGATCAGTTTATTCAGTTATTTATGTTCGACTTAGCCATGCATATGTTTCATTCATGTTCACTTCATTATTTAAGAAATCATTTATTTAAGGCACAAAAGTATATTTTATTACAAGTTATTTTTAATCTGTCTGTGCTTGTATTTATGTAGTACTTGTTATCTTCTCCATATTCTTGTTGGGCCCCTAGGCTCACTACATCTACTTGGAGCAGGTATAAATTATCATCGAGATTGTGGGGCAGGACTTTCGGGTAGACTGTGATGCGGGCACGACACATCCCTCTGACCATGCCAATCTTCCGCAAAAGTTTATTTTAACACTTTAAAGTCTTTTATTTTGTTGATTGGATAAATGATATTGTAAGAATTTATAGAATTATTTGTGTGCATGTAAATATGTAATTGTTTAATCTTTTGTTGTTCAAAATGTCGAATTTTTTCTCCGATTCTCGTTCCTTTCTCGGTCTAGTTTATTTATTGTTGTTTGCTTCTCTTTAAATTTTTTTGTCTGTGACAGGTGGTTTGTGATTTAAATAGATAGGTCATGCCGAAATTTTGAAAAATCCGTATTTTATTTAGTTTAATTAGAAGAAGTAGTTAGGGTCGTTTCAGTTGTATTACTCAAATTTTGTAGTAAATCCTTCCTAGTAGAAGAAGGGGTGATGTATGAGTATTCATCTATGAACATCAAGAAACATTCTCTGTGTTATTTCCATTTCAGTTGAATTTTGCATTAGTGTTCAATCTGTCAGTTAACCTTATTCCACATAGAATATCTGTTGGTTGACTGATACTAACATCCAAGAAAAAAGCTATTAGTTCAGTTGTAATCACAACTGAACCTATATGACAAAGTCGAAGAAAATTTCAAGTGGTGTATTACTTACCCCCTACATGCACTTAACGGTACTAACAGAATCACCTCCAAACTATGGTGATGACTATTACGTGTACAATTTCAACTAACAATAGATAATATTTCCGATCTGGGCCAAAATCTACACGCGTATTCTCGACATGGTTCTCAAATTACTACTGGTCTTTCCGACTGAGGGCTTTGAATAAAAACAATACTAAACCCAAAAGATATACTTAAAACATACCGAGGAGCAGTCTCCCCACCTTAAGATACAATCTTCCAACCAAAATATTGAATAACACCAAGAAGGAGTATTTGGGTCCATCGCCATCAGTGGGCTAACGACGGACAAAGGTAATAATCTAAGATCCTTGATAAGTTTGAGATTATCTAATAGCTTAGTTAAGGCTTTTATAATGGTATAAGTGATACAGTATACATTTTATTATAGGCTTGGATACTAGGATGTTAACCTATACTTGATCTATAGAGGTACATAAGTACTGATTGAGATATCCAACTGAGTATGCATTCTTATGTGTTGCATTTTATCTTCCATGGTATGCATGTATTACTGTTCATATGTTGCATGTTGTAGTAGCCCGATTCCTAATTAAGTTAATCAACTATCAAAATATGATCAAGGAGTTGATAATCGGATTCAGGATGATCGGAAATGGTTCCAAGGAATTCAAGTGTAATACCCAAAAAATCCATATATCCAATCACGAGTGTTAAAGAAATTTTAAATGAATTTTAAGTTATTTTATTTTATTTATTTATGATTTAAAGGTTATTTTTAATTAAATGTCTTTATGTGATGTTTTAATGATTTAAAAGTTGTTTAAAAGATTTATTATTATGTATATTACATTAGATATTATGTTTGAAAGTTGAGTTTTTTGATGTTAAAAATATTTGTTTAAATTTTGTGTAAAATAATTTAATGATATATCGATTTCATGATTTTTAATGGTTGAAAGTTAGTTTTAATGTGTTTTAGGTATGGGTTAAAACCCGGTGACAAAGGAATCGAGACTAGCCTATGAACAGGGTTTAAGCATTTTAAAGAGGTAAATAGCCATTATGCAGTTTCTGATTTAAAAGTGATAAATTTTATTTAAGTTTTAAGTTAAAAGTGTTTTTTGTTCCAATTATTTAAAGTTGGGCTTGGTAGCCAAGTATTAATATAATTGAGGGAAATATTTTAAAAGTCAGTATTTTTATTTAATGGGCCGGTTAAGCCCATTAATTTTATAAAAAAGGGTTAGCGTTCAACTGAGGGAGAAACATTCTCCCCTCCCCTCCCTAGCCGCCAACCCCCATTCCCCTCTCCCCAAATCTTTGAAAGTTGCATCTATGGAAAAAGATCGTTCGACGATCCGTTCATGGCAAGGCTAGATCAAGTACCTAAGGTACCAATTACTCCCTACCAAGAAGAAAGACAAGTTTTAAATACTTTTGAAACCACCAATCAAGGATATATGTATTTTGATATGAAAATATTTATGTTGATGTGTAAGTTATGTATATTGCATTGAATCTATGAGTTTTTGATGAGCATGATGTAGAAATATGAAACTCAAATCATTCTTGATGTTTATGAGAAAGATTTTGGTGAGAAAATGATTCAAAGATATTTAAATCTCGGATTTTTGGTGTAAGTATGGTGTACGTGTTTTCAATTTAAAGTTTTGAAGTCGTGTTATTGATCAAATCTTTTGAATTTTTGAAGATTTTTCATGTGAGAGATAAAAGTTTCAATGAATGGATATTTTGTGTAAAGATGTTAGAATATGAGTATTTTTTGTATGTGTTTGATGTACGCAAGGTTTTAATCAAATCCTTCGATGTTGGTTGTTTTTGGGCAAATATTTTCGAGCTTTGAGGCTTTTTCATGTTCAAGATCATTATTTATCAATTGTTAAATTTTTTCATGTGAAAGAGAGTAAAAAAGGACCGAAGAGGACCGAGAAAACGAGTTGAGCGCCTGCGCGCCGCTGCCTGGATTCTCAAGAAGCGTGGTCGCACGCTCGAGCGGCCACTTTGGGCGCTCGAGCACGCAGGGCATGCCAGGGCGCACAAAAATGTGCGCCCCAGCGCGTCCACGCGGTGTTCAGAAAAATGATTTCGTGTTGTTGAGTCCCAAATACATGTTTATGGTCTTTTAAGCTGTTTTAAGTATTTTTAAGAGTTCTTATGCAAAACGTTTCGAGTTTTAATGTCATGAATGAAAAGAACGACTCACGTGGATCGGTTTAGTTATGTAATGCATTATATGCTAGTATATTCTCACGAAAGTTATGTTCATTATGAAAGCATGAAATTTTATGAATGTAAAGATGATTCAATCATTCTTAGTTAATTAGCACGCATGATTTTCAAGCATGAAAGATTTTTAAGAGTATGACATGTTAAGTTTCAAGTTATTTTCAAGGTTCATGATGACATGGTGATTATAAGATATTTTATGTAGTAACCCAGAAACCATTTTAAGATAATAATATGTTAAACATGATTAAGGGTTGGTATTTAACCAATTTCGGAGTGTTATTGGACTTCAGAAGTAAAATTTGGGCTTTTTCATTTTGGGCCGGATAGTAAGTTCCGATCCCAGATAGTAAGCTCCGATCCTGGATAGTAAGCTCCGATCCTGGATAGTAAGCTCCGATCGGAACGGAAGCTCCAATCCTGGAACGGAAGTTCCGATCCCCAGCTGCCAGAAATGATCGATGACTCAGTCGTGAGTTTTGAAAAGTGTCGATCATAGAGCAGATCGGAAGCTCCGATCGTAGATCGGAAGTTCCGATCCTGGCATGGCAGACATGCACGCAATGAGCTGGATTGGAAGCTCCGATCCCGAAATCGGAAGTTCCGATCCTGGCCGAGAAATTTGCCTATAAATAGGGCTTCTCAGATTCATTTCTGAATTACGAATTCCCGAGTTTCCTTCTTCAGTTATATAGTGTGAGTTATACACTTGAGGGCCCTATCGGTTATAATAGAGGTTCTAGAATAACCAAGGTGTGGTTATAGTCATCCGGAACTAGCGACTTCAAAGGGCTATCGACGGACGAAGGTATGGTCCGAGAATCTATTTAAGTTTTGGGAGTACTTATTAGCTTAGTTAAGGCTTATAGAACTTGTGTAGTGATACGGTGAACTTTTGAATATAGGCTTGGAACCTAGGATCTACTTTACTTGAACTAGCCTAGAGGTACGTACACATTGACTGAGATTGCCAGCGAGTATACATGTTTATATGTTGCATTTATTTGGCATTATTATATGGCATGATGTATGATTTACCGTTTTCTATACTCATATGTCATGTGCATATACACGTTGAGCCTATTCCCTGTTATACCTGATTATAGAGCCGCTCAGCTCTATACTCGATAGTCTGTCACTGAGAGTACCGCGATGGCGGGGGCATTTATGTCTGTCTACTCTAGTGTACTAGACGAGTGTGGTTGCACCCAGAGGTTGATCCGTGCGGTGGCAGCACTCATGTGGCGCCGGTTCTGAGCATGACTTTTTAGATAACCCTGTACCAGTCATCATGTTGCATGCATTATATACATATATTTACTCATGTCTATGTACTGGGCGTTAGCGCTCACGTCCTAGTTGTTATCTTGGAAACCCTATTTCATGGGGCAGGTCGCAGGATGGACGGAGCTGGTAGTTCAAGGCAGGACTAGGGAGCAGGAGCCTTGAGGATTTTATTATACAGCAGGATTCGATATAGCTGTATAATGTTTACTGTTTAAGATTTCGATTTGGTTGTATCACTACAGATTTAAGTCTGGATTATGTTACTAAGCTGATATGTAAATTATGGTTTTGTTTCCGCATGTCTTACTCTGTTAAGTTATTTTGCTGTATTAAGTTTAATGCATGCTATTAGTTGCTAGTTAGTAGGTGATACCATGCAGGGTCACTACATTTTTGGTATCAGAGCATGCATAGATTTTGGGATTAGTACTTGGGATTTAGAATTAGTTAGAGTAATTCTTGCGCATTTGGGGTTTTAATGTGCAATTTTTTTCAGGATATGGCTGACGAGAGTCACAGTAGTGTTGGCCAGGGAGGTGGTCATCATCATCGTCGCCATCATCATCAGGATGATCAACATCGTCCTCATGAGGGTCGACGTCGCTATACTATTAATAAGTTCATGTAGGTAGGACCGAAACCCTTAGTGGGAGGCGAGAATCCTGAACAAGCTAGAACCTGGATGTCTAAACTTGAGAGCACGTTCCGAGCTTTTGAGTGTACTGAGGAGCAGAAACTGGAAGTTCTAGAATTCGTTCTAGAGGATAGAGCACGTTTTTGGTGGGATGCCAAAGCTGCTCAGGCACGTACTGAGAGAGGACAGGTGACTTGGGGGGATTTCTGTCGGGAGTTTCAAAAATTATATTTTCCTCCGGCTGTTCGCCAAGCACGATCTATGGAGTTGCTTACTTTGAGGCAAGGATCAATGACTATTGATCAGTATCAGCAGCGATTTCTTGATCTGCTACCTTTCAGTCCTCATATCAATGCGAGTGATGCGTCGAAGTATGATATCTTTCTGCAAGGCCTGAACCAAGATATCTACGCACAGGTTGTCGTCTGTGATGACCCGGTGTCATATGAGACTTTGGTGAACCATTGCCGTCTTGTGGAGACCAGCAACAAGCGTGGACAGTTGATGATGCCAGCACAGCCTAGTGGATTTATTGAGCCTCGAGCTCAATCTGTTGTGCCATCTGTACCTACGTCTTCTTCTACTCCTACTATTTCATCTGGATCTCGTGGTTCACGAGGTACATTCCGCTTTGGGAAGAAGAAGAAGAAGGAGGAGTTTTGTAGCCATTGTGGAGGGAAGCATCCTGCAGCTTCATGTCGGAGAGCTACTGGTGCTTGTTATATTTGCGGTCAGCAGGGACATCTGCGGAGAGATTGTCCTCAGCGCATGGGTTCTGCTAGTGGATGGGGATCCCAGGTTGGATCTCAGGCTTCTACTTTTCCACGTCAGCAGCCAACACCACAGAGTTCTTCTGGTTATCGTCCCCAGACTCAAGGGCAGGTGTTTGCTCTGTCTCAGGAGCAGGCTACTGAGGGAAGCGATCGCATGTTGGCAGGTAACTTCTTGTTATGTGGTATTCCTGCACTTGTATTAATTGATACTGGAGCATCGCATTCCTTTATTTATAGTCTCTTCGTTAAGAGACATAGATTACCTAACGTATCATTAGATATGGATTTAGTTGTATCTACTCCGTTAGAGCAGGAAGTAGTAACTAAGCGTCTAGTGATGGGTTGCCTTTTGGAGTTTCAGGGTAATGTGTTATCGGCTAATTTGATGATATTAGCGATGACGGATTTTGATTGTATTTTGGGAATAGATATGCTGACTTTGTATCACGCTACTGTGGATTGTTATCAACGTCTGGTACAGTTTCATCCCGTTGAGGGTGATAGCTGGTACTTTTATGGTGAGGGTGCGCGACCTCCGATGCCACTTGTTTCGGCTCTGAAGGCATGTCATGTCTTGGAGTCAGGTGGGGAGGGCTACCTCATCTATGCAGTTGATATGTCCATGAGTAGTACGGGTATTAATCAGCTACCGGTTGTCAGCGAGTTTCCTGACGTATTCCCTGATGAGATTCCTGGTTTTCCTCCGGTTCGAGATGTTGAATTTGGTATTGATCTAGTACCAGGAACTACGCCTATATCCCGAGCACCTTACCATCTGGCACCGTCAGAGATGAGGGAATTGAAACAGCAGTTGCAAGATCTGCTTGATAAGGGATATATTCGTCCGAGTGTTTCTCCGTGGGGAGCACCTGTTTTGTTTGTCAAGAAAAAGGATGGATCGATGCGATTATGTATTGATTACAGGCAGTTGAATCGTGTCACCATCAAGAATAAGTATCCTTTGCCGCGGATTGATGATCTGTTTGATCAACTACAGGGTACTTCTATTTATTCGAAGATAGATCTGAGATCTGGATACCATCAGATGCGGGTACGAGACTCAGATATATCTACGACTGCTTTCAGGACCAGATACGGGCATTATGAGTTTCTGGTGATGCCATTTGGTTTGACGAATGCACCGGCAGTCTTTATGAATCTGATGAATCAGGTATTTCGAGATTATCTGGATAGATTTATCATCGTCTTCATAGATGATATTCTTGTTTATTCTCATGACAAGGATGAGCATGCACAACATTTGAGGATTGTTCTACAGACGTTACGAGATAAGCAGCTATATGCGAAATTGAGCAAGTGTGAATTCTGGCTTGATCGGGTAGTGTTTCTCGGTCATGTGATTTCTAGAGAAGGGATATCTGTTGATCCTAGTAAGATAGAGGCAGTGCTGAACTGGTCTCGTCCGACAACGGTTGCTGAGATTCGTAGTTTCTTGGGTCTAGCGAGATATTATCGTCGGTTCATCGAGAATTTTTCACAGTTGGCCAGGCCTTTGACTCAGCTTACTCGGAAAGATGTTACCTTCATTTGGTCCTCGGATTGTGAGGAGTCGTTTCACGAGCTGCGTAGACGTCTTACTACTGCACCTGTGCTAGCTTTACCTTCTGGATCAGGAGGTTATGTTGTTTATACTGATGCCTCTGGTCAGGGGTTGGGATGTGTGTTGACACAGCATGGACATGTTATTTCCTATGCTTCTCGACAGTTGAAGACGCATGAGAATAACTATCCAGTGCATGATCTCGAGTTAGCCGCCATTGTATTTGCGCTCAAGATTTGGAGACATTATCTTTATGGCGAGAAATTTGAGATATTTACGGATCACAAGAGTTTGAAGTATTTATTCACTCAGGCAGAGTTGAATATGCAACAGAGACGCTGGATGGATCTCCTGAAGGATTATGATTGTGAAATCAAATATCATCCAGGTTTTGCTAATCTTACTGCTGATGCCTTGAGTCGGCAGGTGAGACTGTCTGCACTTCAGACTAATGAAATATCTCATATGATTCAAGAGTGCTGTTCATTGAGTTTTACGCTCAAGCACAAGAAAGGGAGGAATGGGATTCGTTTGTATACTATTCTATCTGAGCCAGCATTGTATTCTCGGATCAGAGATGCTCAGATATCTGATGTTAAGACTCAGCGATTGGCACGTCTAGCCAATGGAGTTAATACATCTGGATTCCATTTTCAGGCAGATGGTTTATTGTGCCTATCCAATAGAGTGGTTGTACCTAATGTTTCGGAGCTCAGGAATGATATTCTATCTCAAGCTCACAGGAGTCGATTATCAGTTCATCCTGGAAGTATGAAAATGTATAAGGACTTGCAAACTAGATTCTGGTGAAAGAGGATGAAGCGAAGTGTGTATCAATTTGTTTCGAGATATTTGGTTTGTCAACAGGTCAAGGCTGAACATCGACAACCAGGTGGATTACTGCAGAATCTTGAGATTCCCGAATGGAAGTGGGAGCACGTGACTATGGATTTTGTTACCCACTTGCCTATGACTTCACGTAAGTGTGATGCTATCTGGGTTGTCGTTGACCGTTTGACAAAATCAACACATTTCATTCCTTATAACCGGGAGTATTCTTATGATCGCATGGCACGCTTATATATCCAGGAGATTGTGCGATTACATTGGATTCCAGTGAGTATTGTCAGTGATAGAGATCTGCGATTTACTTCACGTTTTTGGGGTAGTTTTCAGCAAGCGTTGGGTACCACTCTGAGTTTGAGCACGGCGTATCATCCGGAGACTGACGGGCAGTCAGAGCGCACTATTCGTACGCTGGAGGATATGCTACGTTCTTCTGTCATGGACTTTGGTTTATCTTGGCAGGATCAGTTACCTTTGATTGAATTTGCCTACAATAACAGTTATCATCGTAGTATTGATATGGCACCTTTCGAGGCATTGTATGGTCGACGGTGTCGTACTCCGTTATTCTGGGATGAAGTCGGGGAACGGCAAGTCGAGGGTCCTGAATTGGTACAGCAGATTGTAGACAAGGTAGATTTGATCAAGCATAGGATCAAAGTTGCTCAAGATAGACAAGCCAGTTATGCGAATATTCGCCGCAGGCCACTTCAGTTTGAGCCTGGTGAATATGTTTTTCTGCGAGTATCACCTTTCAGGAAGGTGATGAGATTCGGTGTGAAAGGCAAGTTGTCTCCTCGTTACATTGGGCCTTTCCAGATACTGGAGAAGATCGGAGATGTTGCTTATCGTTTGGCTTTACCGCCATCTCTTTCCAGTATACACAATGTTTTTCATGTGTCGTTGCTTCGACAGTACATAGCTGATGAATCTCATGTGATTCAGTCTACTGATATTCAGCTAGAGCCAGATCTGTCTTTTGTTGAACGACCAATCTGTATCCTAGACAGGAAGGAGAAAGTTCTTCGGAACAAGACTATACCACTTGTGATGGTACAGTGGCAGCGCCGAGGCGTTGAAGAAGAAACTTGGGAAACTGAGAGTCGTATGCGAGCAGAATATCCTGAGTTGTTTGCTTTGTATTTTTGATTACCATGTAAGATGTAATTACCATTTTTGTAATAAGACATGGTTTGATGTTTCATATTGTTATCTTGATTTGTCTTTAGATGTTATTTCGCGGACGAAATATCTAAAGGTGGGGAGAATGTAGTAACCCAGAAACAATTTTAAAATAATAATATGTTAAACATGATTAAGGGTTGGTATTTAACCAATTTCGGAGTGTTATTGGACTTCAGAAGTAAAATTTGGGCTTTTTCATTTTGGGCCGGATAGTAAGTTCCGATCCCAGATAGTAAGCTCCGATCCTGGATAGTAAGCTCCGATCGGAACGGAAGCTCCGATCCTGGAACGAAAGTTCCGATCCCCAGCTGTCAGAAATGATCGATGACTCAGTCGCGAGTTTTGACAAGTGTCGATCATAGAGCAGATCGGAAGCTCCGATCGTAGATCGGAAGTTCCGATCCTGGCGTGGCAGACATGCACGCAATGAGCTGGATCGGAAGCTCCGATCCCGAAATCGGAAGTTCCGATCCTGGCCGAGAAATTTGCCTATAAATAGGGCTTCTCAGATTCATTTCTGAATTACGAATTCCCGAGTTTCCTTCTTCAGTTATATAGTGTGAGTTATACACTTGAGGGCCCTATCGGTTATAATAGAGGTTCTGAAATAACCAAGGTGTGGTTATAGTCATCCGGGACTAGCGACTTCAAAGGGCTATCGACGGACGAAGGTATGGTCCGAGAATATATTTAAGTTTTGGGAGTACTTATTAGCTTAGTTAAGGCTTATAGAACTTGTGTAGTGATACGGTGAACTTTTGAATATAGGCTTGGAACCTAGGATCTACTTTACTTGAACTAGCCTAGAGGTACGTACACATTGACTGAGATTACTAGCGAGTATACTTGTTTATATGTTGCATTTATTTGGCATTATTATATGGCATGATGTATGATTTACCGTTTTCTATACTCATATGTCATGTGCATATACACGTTGAGCCTATTCCCTGTTATACCTGATTATAGAGCCGCTCAACTCTATACTCGATAGTCTGTCACTGAGAGTACCACGACGGCGGGGGCATTTATGTCTGTCTACTCTGGTGTACTAGACGAGTGTGGTTGCACCCAGAGGTTGATCCGTGCGGTGGCAGCACTCATGTGGCGCCGGTTCTGAGCATGACTTTTTAGATGACCCTGTACCAGTCATCATGTTGCATGCATTATATACATATGTTTACTCATGTCTATGTACTGGGCGTTAGCGCTCACGTCCTAGTTGTTATTTTGGACACCCTATTCCATGGGGCAGGTCGCAGGATGGACGGAGCTGATAGTTCAAGGCAGGACTAGGGAGCAGGAGCCTTGAGGATTTTATTATACAGCAGGATTGGATATAGCTGTATAATGTTTACTGTTTAAGATTTCGATTTGGTCGTATCACTACAGATTTAAGTCTGGATTATGTTACTAAGATGATATGTAAATTATGGTTTTGTTTCTGCATGTCTTACTCTGTTAAGTTATTTTGCTGTATTAAGTTTAATGCATGCTATTAGTTGCCAGTTAGTAGGTGATACCATGCAGGGTCACTACATTTTAAGTATGTTTCATGAACGATAAGAATTGTTATGAAGCAAATGTTTTACGATGAGCATGATGAAGTTATGAGAAAGTTTATGAAGAAAATGCTTATGACGATGATGTTTATGATGAGAAAGTATGACAAAGTTATTATGTATTGATGCATGAAAATATTTTGATGTGTATGTGACTTTGTGGTGGCAATACGAGATGGAAATTACGAGAATGAGAGGATTGGCTCCCTGGGATGAGCTCCGGAGATGACATTTTCAAAATACGTGCTCAAGAGAATGTGAAACTAGCACCCTAGGATGAGCTCGGGGAAAATATGTGCTCAAGAAAATGTGGAATTGGCACCTTTGGATGAGGTCCGGGGATGACCTTTCCAAAATATGTGCTCATACGACGGTTGCCACAAATGTATGTATCTCATCACCCTTAAATGACAAGTTTTTATGATATGTTTACGTTATGCCATTGCATTAAGTTTTATGTTTCATATAAGATATATGTATGTATATGCTTTTTGCGTCTTTAGACTCAGTATTCTTGATTGGTACAGTTAGATTTCAGATGTAAACTGAATTAAAAGATTTGGTGTAAAGGCCGAAAATTCCAAGAGGCGAAGGCATTGCATGGAACGACTGTTCGAAACTCTAACGTTTTAAAGCAAGAAGATTTCATATGTTTATTGTTCTTTCGTTATTAAATTATTTGATGCACGACCGTTAAGAGTTAATATTAAATAAAATTTTATATTTTAGTATTTTCAATTACGGTCTCGTGACGACGAGTTTTATTGATTTTAAGTTTTTATCCTTTTTGTTGTTTGTTTCTTTATGATAGTTTATGCTTAGTTTCATGAATGTTTTAAAAGGCATTTTTCGCACAAAGATTATTTTATCAAAACTCATGTTTCTTTTACTTTCATAAGATTTTAATTGTCGGTTCAGATTTTCTTGTAAGTAGTAGTTTTTGGTGCGCCCGTATAGGAACCGATTGTTGACTGTTGGATTGCATCCTTTGTTCAAATATTTTTATGCACGTTATGGTCATTAGATTTTAATTTCAATCTCGAGTCGTTGTACTTGAAAACGCGATGCATGTTCTGCACTGTTGCATTTGAAAAATTCCCCACACTTTTTTGCATCTAGATTCTTGTAAATGTAAAAAAAATGGGACATCAAGTTATTGGACAGTTCGGAAGCTCCAAAAAGTATTTTGGAAGCATCGAACTGGTTCGGAAGCGACGTTTTACTTCGAAGGCAGAGGATGAGTTCGGAAGCTCCGAACTCAAGATCGGATTGTCCGATTGCCATTGAATAAGAAAGTATGAGCTTTCTGATTGGTGAGCTGACGTGAGATAGATCGAAAGATATGAACCCCAGTTCGAAAGGTCCGAACTCTATCGGAATCAGTGTGTTGTCCAATCAAGAACACACGTTTTATAGCTAAAGATCGGAAGCTCCGAACATTGGATCAGTAGTTCCGATCATTGTCTAAAAATAGGGGCCCAGGGCTTCACATCCACTCACCAATTCACTCTTCACTCTCTCTCCTTTTTTGTGGTTTTGGAGGGCTTTTGGGCGTCTTCTTGAGGGTCATTCGATAGCAAGACACTACTGGAATCATAGCGGAGTTGTGCCTTGAGTTTAAGGCTATCGACATCAAATGACTAACGCCGGATGGAGGTATAAGTCTAGACTTTGATTAGCTTCTGTGAGTAGTTATTAGTCTAGTTAAGACTTTTAGTATGCAGTAAGTGATATGATGAATTATATATTTATAGGCTTGGACTAGAGAGTAGTGTTTCTAGGTTGCTCATATTGAGATACAGACATACTATCCGAAATATCATAGTTGAGTATGTATGTTTTATATTTGAATTTTTATATGGCATGGCTTACGTGAATATATTATTTCACGACTATTATGTTGCATGCATTATCATGTTAACACTTTCCCTTGATATATTATCCATAGTGGGATGATGAAACTTAAAATTTGTAATTATTTATATGTTAAAAACTGTGTTTTAAAATTAAAGTTTTATTAAAATTATGAAGTTGTATTATTTTAGTGTTATGTGTTTATATTTAAATATTTTACTAAAAATGTTGTATTTTATGTTTTGCGCAGGTTTGGTAAAAATAAAATTACTCAAGCTACAAAGGTCATATTGGAGTAATCTCAAATCCTGTAGAATCAAAAAAGAGGCATCTTCAACTTTGTAGAACACGAGAAATTCCAAAAACCTCATTAAGATGATCAAAATAATCAAACATCAAAATGGAGACAGATTTACTTTTACTATGACTAGCTTGGAGTAAATATATCATAAGTATTTCACCTTTTATCGAAAATGGGTGAATTATATGTCAAAATACATTTACAGACAAAGGGCTACGTGTTATATGTTTTGTGCAAAATCCAAATCGGAAGTCTAAGGCATCAAACATGTCAATTAAAGTTGGGTCAGGGTATTAACATTCAAGGAGACAAGCACCCACCAACTTTACTCACTACAACAAATATATGAATTAACCACACTATAAAGACAACGGTTTTATATCTAAAGTGTTGTCTTTTAGTCTTTAACAACGGTTTTTAAAAAAACCGTTGTTTTTGGCCATATTTTATTTAGAAACGACAATGGTTTTCACAAAACCGTTGTCTTATATATATCAAAGACAACGGTTTTTAAAAACCGTTGTCTATGAACGGGTTTTTTATGATCTACGACAACGGTTTAAATTTACTGTTGTCTATGTGCATTTTTTGGAGGTCTACGACAACACATTTTGTAATCCGTTGTCGTTTTTATTTATTATTTATATTTATTTTTATTATTTTAAAAAATATACACAATATAATAAATTTATTAATTAAATTTAAAAAATATACACGATATAATACATATAACCTATACACTACACGCCTTGAGCCTTTAGTGAAGAAACGGGAGAAACCCAATCCCTAGCCAAACCCGTCGCCCCCTTCAACCCAGCTCACCTCCGGCGCCGATAGATCGCCGAAAAATGGTCGTCCGACCTCCTTGCATCTAGCCCAAGCCTTAGCAACGCCAATCGTGAATTCAATCGTGAGTTTAATGCTTGGATCGGAACTACAGTGTCGCGACTTTCACTGTGTAAGTTTCGTTCCTTTCTTCTCTTGCTTCGTGCTCATGCTTCGTTGTATTTTAGTATATGTTGAGGGTCTATATTTATTGTTGTTTGGGCTTTTGGTGAATGTCGAGAAAAGGGTTAAAAATCGAGACTCTGTTTTGTGTTCTTTTTTTTTTAGGGATTTGTTCAAACAATGTTCAAGTTTGGATGCGTGGGATTTCTCTTTTGAAACGGTATCTATACGTCCTATTGACTTGAAATTTTCGAAAACTCAGCTTGAAAAAGAAGAAAATACGGGAAGGAGAAAACACAAGTAGCCAAATCTCTGCTTTCAAGGTATCGGATTCAAGGAGGTACCGATTTCTTTCAATGTCATATAATTTTTTTTTAATTCTGTTATACATCATTGAATTTATTTTTTCTGAAGAAAGATAGGAAAAAATTCAGTCCTCTTGATGGTAAGTTAAGTGTTTGTTGAAATGTCTGTGAGGGAGAATTGGATGATTAAGATTGTGGATTAGTTGTTAATTAGTCCACTATGCTTGTGTCAGTTTCTCTTTTATCATTTTTCCTTTTCAAAGTTTTTGCAAAAGAAGCGTGAAGAGCAGTATGCTCTTTTACTGAAATTGTTCGAGTAGGATGATGAACTCGAGCTTGAGTAGGGATTGAGCTCTTTTTTTTTGTATGTTAGTGTTTATTGAGGTGAGCAGTGAGCTCCTTTTGCTATTCTGCTGGTTTTTATTATTGTTTCACTATTGCGTTGATGTGTTTTCCATTGTGGTTATAAATTCGAATTCGTTGTGGACTACCCTCATCAAGGATTCCATCGATAAGCCAGTTAGTCTTTTTATTACTTGAATGAATGCTCATTTCAGTCATACATTATAGTGTATATATGATAGCAGAGTACCGAGAGAAATATCCATTTTAAAGCATTCTCCTTTTTCTTCCTTAGTTCACATTCACAATCATTTTCTTCATTTCTTATTGCTGATTTTTGAAGTATAACCATCAAATTTGTTGCTTTCAGAGTTCATTGAATCATTTTTTAATATCCAGATATGGTATTTTCAATGAAATCTTCAAGCTGAATGTTCCTATATTGTTCATTAAATTGACAAATAGTCATGCGTCAAAAGTTATACTTGCAGAAATAAGCTTTGATGCTTCCAAGGATCTCGATTCACTTGAGGTATGATGAATTATGACAGTGTCATCATATAATATCATTAGAACAGAACAAATACTTTGTTTGTTAACTGTTTCGTTTAACCAGAATATATATGATCACAATTTAAATCGCAGAGAACAAAATTACATTAGATCATGTCCCTATTTTCAGTATATAATAAAATGCTTCCACACTTACTATACACTCTAATCTTATTATCTCGAATCATTGCTTTAATTGATTATACAGAATTTTGAGTAACATGTCTATCCAACTTATAACTTTTCGATCTCATTGCAGTTTCATCCATTTCATATACCAGACCTGTCATCTGGATGTCCATTGTTTGTATCAGGAAGATATTGTGGAAACTTTCCTAACTTTGTTGAAGTTGGCGGGATCTTGGCTGATTCGAGTAGTTTTGTTATACAAACGAAAGTTCAACATGCAAAAGATATACCTCTTGACAGGGTATGTCTTCAACTCATTGACAATAAATCACCTTCGTAAAAGTACTCATGAAACTGAAAAATATTTTATAACTTTAATTCCATTTTTGTATGGCTATGTACGTACTTCTACCAGGCATTTGCGAGGAGACAAATTGATGCCCTTACATCTCATGCATGGTTTACAGGAAGCAAACCCCAAGAGGAAAAGGTCTGTTCTAGTGTTCTCAATCTAAAATTATGATATATATCTAAATGCATGTATAACTAATCTGAAACGAGTTCTTATTGTATTGTACTCATGACCTTTAAATATTAACGAAAGCTCTTTAATGTGGTTGTTATTTTCCGCTGCAAATCTTGATTAGTACAGCATGATAACATGCTTTTCCATGCATATCTATACAGGCAATATTCTAGCCACATGCAATATTGACACCTCTCCTTACATGATTGGAAACGCTCGATCTGAATGATTTTTGTGTTCATGTTTTTTGACTGGAATTACACTCTACTTGTAGGCTACGAAACTGAGCTTGCATAGCAGGGTTCCTTCCGAGTATACCAGAATTACTCTGATGGAGACTTACAGTGACAAGTTATCTGCTAAGTCAGACACAAAACAAGAGGTATATATATGTTTACTTGTGATTCATCTACAAAAATTATTTGTAGACAGTGAATTCTGCTTTCTTCTACACAGGGTCCTCGACAACCAGATGCAAAACAATGTGGTTATTATGTCATGAGATTTATGAAAGATATTATTGAAGGAAATGTTAACAGTGAAAAGAATTCACTGTCCGCTATAGTAAATCTTCTCAAATAATTGTCTTGTTATTTTTTTCCAAAGTCATTTACATTTATTTGGGTAATAATATAATTTATTTTGTGGTTTGAAGTTCGTGAAAACAGAGTACTCAATGGAAGAAATTAATGAAGTCCGTTCCGAATGGGCGGAATGCATACAAGATTATATTGATTACTAGGTACGTATATTTATTTACGATTATATCATATTCTGGACAAAAAATCATGAAAGATTTGGATTCATGGAAATGCAGCTGTACTTTACTGTCCCAATTTATCTATTTTCAATTAGAGGTGGATCTTTCGGTTATGAGTTTTTTATGCTTTTGGATGTTTATGCCTGAAACCAAATAATTCATTGACTTTGTTCTTTTATACAGAATTGGTTGCCAAAATTTTTTTGGTGCATGATTAATAATGATTCAGACATGATTTCTTAATTTCCAAATTTAAAGTTGACAGCTTGTAGAGGATTTAACATAGACACTATTGGTGCACACTGCATGCTTATGGGTTCTTTTGTCAAGGCCAAAATTATGAGAAAATAATTCAACAATATTCTTTGATCTAACTTCTTGTAGGATTAGGGTACGTATATTGGATAAAACAAGAATCAATCACCATTAGTCTTAAAGCTAGTTAGCTACTTTCATTACAAAGAGAGGTATATAAATATTAGGTTTTCTTACTATAATATAAAAATGAAATGGAAATAATTAATGGAATGTGTGTGTGTGTGTGTGTGTGTAAATTAATGGGTGGGGCTGAAGCATAAGATGAGAATCATGAAAGTAGGAAGAAACAAGTCTAGATGGGGTTGGTCACACTCGCTATCACTGTCATCATCCAACGGACGAAATGAATTAATGTATGAGCCATTATATACACAGTTATTTACAGACCACTGGAAGACCTTTGTATCATTGGATCTTATCATAACTTGTACAGTAGTTATCATATTCATGCGCCTAATAATCTGGTAGTAATTGTTTACTGTTTGCCTCAGAATTTGCAAAATATGAGGTCCCATAAAGATCTCGTTATAAGTTCCTCCCGATTTTCAATTAGAACAAATATGTGCATATTGTTCTCTGTTTGCTTTGCTTCTTGTTTTATTACTCCTCAATGTCTTGAAAATGGCAAATGTACGAGGAAGGAGTGTTATTTCTCCGTGGTTTTTTCGTTGTCTTTGGTTCAAGGAAATTGTTTCGCTAGTGACTGTTAAAACTCTTCATTGAGCAGAAAGAGGCAGATTTGGAAACTTATTTTGTGGTTTGGATAACTTTCTTCATTTCTTGTTGGGTCACTGCTTGATATTTTCCAATTCTCCAGAATTTTGATGACACCATATCCCCAAAGATCCATCTTTTTTTTTGTTTTTGGTTACCCTTTTCTGTTCTTGCCTCTGTATTCTTTGTGTTCTTTTTGGCATCTCATGTGTGAGGTCAACTGTATGTAAAGAGCATTCAAAAATTACATCTTTATGGGTCATTTCAAGCTACTTTTCAATGTTTTCTTTGTTGGTTTTCATTTTATTTAATTCTTCTCATCTTCCTATTTATAGTATACAACTCTTATTTTCGCTCAAACTATTGATAACTCGTTTGGTGTGTGGTTGAGTTTTGTAATTGTTTTGTAACACTATTTGGTATTTGCTGTTACTTGTAGTTTTGGTTGTCGGGTGACTGGAAGTCATGTCGGGCATGGGCATGAAGCTGTGAAATGAACTAGCTAGCTGTTTTTGGAAATTCAGGAGAAGCGCTTTGTTTCAAGATCGAACTCTTAACAATTGAGGAGAAGCTGTTTTTGAAAATCGTGATTCAAAATATTAGAAAATTCAGTCAGATAAGTAGATCTAAATTTTTTGTACAACTTACATGACAGGTTGGGTTCAAAATTACTAGCGCTACAATTTCGAAAGTATTTAGATGCATGTAACAGCTTTTGAGACTTGAAGATATATATTATTTCCACATATTTTATGCATGTAGTAAATATTTTATTTTATATGGGTATATACCACTAATTAAGTTAGACAATGGTTTTGAATTCATAGTGAAAATTAAATAATGACAACATTTTAAAATGCCGAGGACAACAAATAATAGATGTTGTGAAAAATAACATACGACAACGGTTTTAAAATGTGGTTGAGTAATAAGCTAACGACAACGGATATATACAGTTGCATATATGTTGTCGTACACCTACATAGACAATGGTTTACAACTTAACACAACGGTTATAAACCGTAGTCGAAAAGTGTCTACGACAACGGATATTCACTGTTGCATATTCGTTGTCATATGTTACAATCCACAACGGATACAAACCGTTGTCGTATGTTATACTTATGACAACGGTTTATAACTGTGGTAAAAGACAACTTATCACAACGGTTATAAACTGTGGTCGAAAAGCGTGTACGACAACAGATATTTACTGTTGCATATCCGTTGTCATATGTTGGAATCCACAACGAATATAAACCGTTGTTGTATGTTATACTTACGACAACACATAAAAGTACAACGGTTTTTCGACCCCTAGATGTGTTGTATAACCTTTGTAGTGTGCAAAAATGTAGAGAAATACCTCACTTGTAAAATAAATATTGTGTGTGTAAGAATAAGAGTTTGAGTGTGCATATTTCTCCAAGTTTAAGTATGAAATTTCTTTTATCCTTACTCTTGAGTCTTATGTTCATGGCAAGCTAAATCATTTTATGTCAAGGTGAAAAAGTTTCATTGTTGGTCAAGTAAGATTGTTTATATTTTTTATATTCTTTCCTTTTCTATTTTTATTTTTTTTTACTAATTGATCTTTATTTGTAGGAATAATTTGGATGATTTATTGTTATCTATTTACATCAAATACTTGGTACCTTAAATGTGACTACCTTGATTTGTTGTCTAATATGATACAATAAATACTAAAATAATTATATACGATAAATATATGTATCAATTTATAATAAAGTCATATATATTATTTAGACAATAGCGTGGCTCTGCCGGTTGTTCTAAATAATATATTGTGATTTGATCTAACATTTACTTTTCCGCAACTAACATTTACTTTCTCGCATCTAACATTTACTTTTCCGCAACTAACATTTACTTTCTCGCATCTAACATTTACTTTCTCGCAACTAATATTTACTTTCTCGCATCTAACATAAAACAAAAGTCATATATTTTATTTAGACGATAGCGTGGCTCTGCCGGTTGTTCTAAATGAAATATGGTGATTTGATCTAACATTTAATTTTATGTCAATTTATATTTATGCACTTATATATATATTATGGGTACTATATATTAATTATCGGTTAATCTGATATTAATATAGTGGGAACTATATTATATGATATATTTGTTTAAATATTTAATTGTTCTTTTATGTTTATATTTATGCATCTATATATATATTATGGGTACCATGTATTAAATATTGGTTAATCTGATATTAATATAGTGGGAACTATATTATA
Source organism: Henckelia pumila (assembly GCF_033568475.1). Classification (NCBI taxonomy): domain Eukaryota; kingdom Viridiplantae; phylum Streptophyta; class Magnoliopsida; order Lamiales; family Gesneriaceae; genus Henckelia; species Henckelia pumila. Next base: position 169,284,569 of record NC_133122.1, read on the forward strand.
TGATATATTTGTTTAAATATTTCATTGTTCTTTTATTTTTATTCTTATTTTATGTTTTTTTATTTATTTTTGTTAAGAAATCTTAAATAAACCAACAATGAACCTTTGAAACCTTGACAATTTTATAATTTGTGTATTTGAAGTTTTATAATAATATTTTCATCTATAATATATCATTGCTAAAATTAAACTTACAGCATCCTCTCCGTGGATCGATCTCGTACTCACGAGTATATTACTTGCAGACAACCTACACTTGGGTGAATTACAATTTAAGTTGTAGCAAGTTTTTGGCGCCGTTGCCGGGGAGGTATAAATTAAGTTTAATTTTTGTTATTTATGTTATTTATGTAAATAGTATGTTGTTTTTAATTGTATGATTGTTTGGAGTCGTAAACAAAGTGGTAGACTTGTTCGAGTATCTGAAAATATTTTAAACATGGAGGATAATTCTAATAATCAAGATGATAATAATAATAAAAATCAAGAACATGAACAACCAAGAACACTTAGACACCATATGAATCCAATAAGAACTAGTACACCATCTTGTTTAGTTTTTCCTCCCGATGCATCTAATTTCAATTTTAAACCTCAAATCATTCAACTTTTACCAAATTTTATGGCCTAGATTCTGAAAATCCATATTTGCATTTAAGGGAATTTGAGGAGGTTTGCAACACTTATAATGATCAAAATTGTAGCATGGATATTGTTCGATTAAAGCTTTTCCCTTTTTCTTTAAAAGATAAAGCTAAAACATGGTTGCAAAATTTGAGATCAAGTTCAATAAGATCATGGGAAGAAATGCAACAAAAATTTCTAAAAAAGTTTTTTCCTTCCCATAGAACAAACTCTTTTAAAAGACAAATTACAACTTTTTTTCAAAAACAAGGGGAAACATTTTATCAATGTTGGGATAGATATAAAGAGTTACTTAATACATGCCCACATCATGGTTTTGAAATATGGAGGATAGTTTCTCACTTTTATGAAGGTTTAATACCTAAAGATAGGCAAATGATAGAATTCATGTGTAATGGAACTTTTGAAGATAAAAACCCAAATGAGGCTATGGAATATTTGGAGTCATTAGCAGAAAATACTCAAAATTGGGATAATATAGGCTCAATTGAACCACCAAGTAAAACCAATAATTCAACAAATTAGATTGGTATTTATCATCTTAAAGATGATGTAGATATTCAAGCCAAAATTGCATCTTTAGCAAGAAAAATTGAGTCATTAGAAATGAAAAGGAGTGATCAATTAAAAAGTGTTCAAGAAATTATTTGTCATATATGTGACACACATGATCATCTTACAAAAAATTGTCCTACTTTGCCTTCATTTAAAGAATGTCTCCATGAACATGCAAATTATGTTAACAATTTTAAAAACCAACATTAGATCCTTTTTCACAAACATATAATCCTGGTTGGAGAAATCATCATAATTTTAGTTGGAGGAACGATAATAATGCACAACCTTCACAACAACCTTTTCAAAATAACCAAAATCATCAAGGTTATGCTCCTTATATCCCACCTCCAAGAAAACATTTTGAAGATGAAATTCATGCATACATTCAAAAGCAAGAGTCTATCAATATTCAAAACATTCAATCTATGAATGATGTTAGGATCGGTTGAAAGTCTAGGGGGGGGGGGTGAATATACTTTCAAGCAGTTTAGTAGGAAATATTGAACTCAATCAGTTTAAGGAATGAGTTCGAGGCTTATCTTAGTGTCAAATGTAGTTTGGCAAACAAAATATGTGCGGAAATATGTCAAACTGCAGATTTAAAACACTGAGTGAATATCAGTTTAGGGTGTGTGTTGGTGATGAGTAAACTGAAATGATATGAGTAGTTTTTTATGGATGTTCGGAGATTTCAAACACTCCTACGTCACCTTTTCTTTCACCTCGGAAGGATTTCACTAGAAGACTTTGATTTATACAAGTAATTTGCACAAACCCAATCCAGTTTAGGACTTAAACACTGCCTAAACAAGAACTCCTAGTATAACACCTTAGTTTGAGTCCTAGACTGATATAACAATAGAGTAAATGTAACTCGAAATTCTTAACACAAGATCGACCCTTCAATGATCAGAATAATTCTTTTGAACGTTTGTGATTTGAGTTCCTTGATCGGATCTTGATCATAAAGAGCTTTTCGTGTTCTCGTAAGAATGACAGAGTTTTCAGTGCGTATTTTCACCTATCTTCTGATGTTGATCAAGATCTCTATTTATACCCTTTGGATTGCCAACGGTCATAAGTTTGAATTGTCTTTCTCATAAGATTTGAATTATTCCCGTTGGATTTGTCACTATCATCAACGATTTTTGGAGCCGACATTCCCTTAGTATCGCGGCACTACCTTCTGCAGAGATGTCAGAGTAAGGATGATCTTATCCGAAAATAGCACGGTAGTAAACTGTTGTGGACAATTGAAGCAATCAGTTTGACAAGGTTAAACTGATGGATTCAGTTTAGCGAGGTAAACTGCTTTGTATCCCTGAAGCAATCAGTTTGGCAAGGGTAAACTGATGGATTCAGTTTAGCGAGGTCAACTGCTTTGTATCCCTTTAGCGCGGTCGTTGATGGTTCAGTTTAGTGATTCAGTTTGGCAACGTAAACTGTATCTGTTGGTCATAGTGATGTCATCATTTCCTGAATATCAGTTTAGCCCTTTTTGTAGTTGCTCAAGTATTTTGGCTTTCTTTTGTAAATACCAAAACTAAATTTCCCAACAATTTCCCCATTTTTGGTGTTTATCAAAACATTGCAATTTATTATATGATAAACTGATATATATTGTCATCATGATGGACGGACGGAATGACTCACACGAATTGGTTAAGCTATGTATGACATGATTATGTGAATTTCTCATGAAAAACATTTCTCTCATGAAAAGTTTTGAAGAACTTTATGCATGTAGTATCACGAGGAGCTTATAGAGCATGATTTTGTGAGATGTATGACAATGGCATGACATGTTATGTTATGATACGAAGTATGACATGGTGCATGAAAAATATTTTGATGACTTATGCGTCTTGTGGTGATTATACGTGATATGCACTTTGGGATGAGCTCCAAAGCGGCTATCCAAAGAATGAAAGTTTACGGGCGTAATGCCATATGCTTGTTGATCAACAGAAAACTATGAATAGCTCATTATGACGGTTGTCACACTACTCATACTTCATCACCCCAAATATTTTTATGTTATGGCTACATCAAAGTTATGTTTATTGCATGAAAGCTTAAGTTAATGTTTTTATAGCGACCCTACCCGGATCCACTATCTAATCAGAGTTTAATTAGCGCATCCAATAAATACTTAAAGTGTAAAGAGCGGAATATATCAAATACAACAAATCCAATCAGCAGAATACAACCGACGATAAAATAGTATATAAATACTCTTATACAACCAAATCAAAAGTCTTAGGGTAACAAACCCTACCACTAAAGTCTCGCAGCAACAGGTAGCAACCTCAACCCTGCTGCGAGTCACCTGGACCGTCCAGCCTCAAACCTGCCCCGCCACAAGGAATCCCAAAAGAAACCAACACAGGAGCATGAGCGACAACGCTCAATACAAAAGCAATGATATATAGACTAATATGCAGAAAGTAAATGACTTTAAAATACTGGTTAAAATAGTCTACTCAGTGCGCCAATGAATATACAGTACCGTGCTAAAAGAGCGACTCCGCGGGGTACTCGTATATTCTCCTATCAAATATAGCGTCAAAACCCACCGTCGTGGCCGCTCTTAGTGATAGCGAAACCAGGGGCTGAGTCTCCCCAGACACGAATCCATAAGGAGTAACCCCTCACCGATGGAAACCGTCAATGACTCACATCATACCATATGCAGTCAACCGTAAAAATATGCATGTGCTAAAGCCGTAAAACATGGTAAAACATATAGCACATACTCATGCAACATATAATCATATATATCATGTCGGCTATCTCGGTTAGTACTTACATACCTCTAACAACTGCAGGCAAATCCTACCACCACTGGTTTAGACTTCAAGCCTACTAGTCCAGTCTACTGCTACTACAATGTAATTATCCATGCATCAATAATTAAGCTCTAAAAGCCTTAACTAAGCTATTGAATACTCCTAAATATTTTTAGGAATACAAATATATACATGCGTCCGTCTTCAGCCCTTTGCTGCCGCTTGCCTCAAAACTAGGCCACTGCTCCGCTACGACGCCTGGATTGCTATTCCACTTCCGGATTCCCTATAGGACGTCTAAAAATCCCTAGATCTGAGTTAGAAGGCCTAGGAATTGAGAGAGAAGAGAGGAGAGGTGCGAGTGAAAATGAATCTCGGCTCCCCTTTTTATAGACGAAGTTCGGGCCGTTCGAACCCAGTTCTGAGCCTCCGAACACGATCAGAGCGTCCGATCCCGACTTCGGACCGTCCGTTGTCCCATCCACACATAAGCCATGACGTCACCTCACTGACGTAATTTATGACGTAAGCTCTAGCACTGTTCGGATCCTCGAACCTGCCGACGGACTGTCCGAACACGAAAAAACATGTAACAACATGTAATCATAGAAATATGCTCCATTCTTAAATCCTCAAAGCATAGCTATTCATCTAAAGCATTATCATATCAAGCATATCAATATATTCATATCTAGAATGACATATCACAACATTCTAGCATTTATAATTGCATATTCTAAACCATAGAAATCTCTAGGTTAATGCATAAATGCAATGCATGTTTCAAAGAATAGGCTATCAAATCTGATACCAATAAATCTTAGTTCTTGGGATCCCGGGGAAATAAAATCTTTAACCGACCACCAACTTACCCAATCGAGGTGGCGTTAAATATATCAATTCCCCTGACTTTAGTGCAACTACGGAGCCTCCGAACTTCACTTTGGATCGTTCGAACGTCTTCGGATCCTCCGGTCATCTCCTCGGGCTTTCCGATCATTAGGAATATTAATTATGATTAATTTTCTTAATCACTTTATTGGGTTACGGGTTACTATATTCTCCCCCACTTAAGAAATTTCGTCCTCAAAATTTAAGTCTAGAGGAAAACACGAAACGTCAAAACAATGTTCATTATTACAACTAAACATTACAATGTATAAATCTTTCGTACAAAGAAAAGTACAAAAACATTAGAACAACTCTGGATGTTCAGCTCGCATCCGGCTCTCCAGCTCCCAAGTTGCTTCCTCAGTTCCTCTGCGCTGCCACTGCACCATCACTACAGTTATGCTCTTATTGCGAAGCACCTTGTCCTTCCTGTCAAGAATCCTGAGAGGTCTCTCCACGTAGGATAGATCCTGATCCAATTGCATCTCAGTCGGATGCAAGATGTGCGACTCATCCGCCATGTAATGTCTTAACAAAGACACGTGAAACACATCATGGATACTGGAAAGATATGGTGGCAAAGCTAAACGATAAGCCACATTTCCAACTTTCTCAAGAATCTCGAACGGACCGATAATTTTTGGCGACAAGTTGCCTTTGAGTCCAAATCTCATCACCTTCCGAAAAGGCGACACTCGCAGGAACACATGTTCCCCTACCTCAAAATGTAAAGGTATACGGTGAGTGTTAGCGTAGCTAGCTGTCGATCTTGGGCTGCCTTAATCCTCTTACGGATCATCTCCACTGCATCGATCATTTGCTGAATCATATGTGGGCCTTCGACTTGACGCTCGCCAACTTCGTCCCAAAATAAAGCTGGCGCACGACAGCGGCGTTCGTATAAAGCCTCGAATGGTGCCATGCCAATGCTGCTGTGGTAACTGTTGTTATAAGTAAATTCTACCAACGCCAAATGGTCATGCCACGCTGGTCCAAAATCCATCACTGTCACTCGAAGAATATCCTCGAGAGTACGAATAATCATCTCATTTTGCCCGTCGGTTTCCGGGTGGTAGGCTGTACTCAAATTCAGAGTAGTGCCAAGAGCTCGCTGGAAGCTACCCCAAAACCTAGAGGTAAACCTCGGATCTCTGTCGCTGACAATACTCAACGGAATTCCATGCAGACGAACAATCTCTGGCACATATAAACGTGCCATCCGATCGAAAGTAAAGTCCCAATTGTAAGGAAAGAAATGCGCAGACTTCGACAATCGATCAACAACAACCCAAATAGCATCACAATTTTTGGAAGTCATCGGTAAGTGGGTGACAAAATCCATCGTCACATGCTCCCACTTCCACTTAGGAATTTCTAAACTCTGGAGAAATCCACCGGGTCGTCGATATTCTGCCTTGACCTGCTGACACACAAGGCATCGAGATACAAACTGATAAACACTGCGCTTCATTCCTTTCCACCAAAACCTCGTACGTAGATCCTTGTACATTTTCATGCTTCCTGGATGCACAGAAAATCTACTACGGTGAGCCTGTGATAGAATCTCCTATTGTAATGTGGAATCATCAGGAACTACCACACATCCAGAGAGACACAACAGACCATCATTCTGCAAATGAAAACCAGAAGTATTCTCATCCTGAGCCAAACGGGCTAACTTCTGTGTCTTCAGATCAATGGCCTGCGACTCACGTATACGAGTATACAAGGCTGGTTCGGCAAGTACTGACGGAACGCGAACTCCCTGCTGTTCCTTCTTATGCCAAAAAGTGAAACCCAAAGAACGACACTCCTCTACCACTAGTGCAACTGAGCTGGTACGAAGCGAACTCACGTACACTTTGCGGCTAAGAGCATCCGCAACTGGATTAGAAGTGTCTGGATGGTACTTGATCTCAAAATCGTATTCCTTCAGCAAATCCAACCAACGACGTTGCCTCATGTTCAACTTAGCCTGAGTGAAAAAGTACCTCAAACTCTTATGATCAATGAAGATCTTGAATTTCTCACCATACAAATAATGACGTCATATCTTAAGAGAAAAGACGATGGCCGCAAGCTCTAAATCGTGTACGGGATAGTTCTCCTCGTGAGTCTTCAATTGCCTCGAGGCATAGGAAATCACATGACCTCTCTGCGATAACACACATCCAAACCCCTGGAGAGAAGCATCGGTGTGAACTAAAAAGCCTCCTGATCCAGACGGTAAAGCCAACATTGGAGCTGTAGTCAGACGGCGTCGTAACTCGTGAAAACTCTCCTCGCACTCCGATGTCCAAACAAAAGGCACATCCTTCCTCGTCAGCTGCGTCAAAGGCTTAGCAATCTGAGAAAAATTCTCCACGAATCTCCGTTAGCCTGTCATCCCAAGAAAACTACGAATCTCCGAAACTGTCGTCGGGCGCGACCAATTCAAAATGGCTTCCGTCTTACTAGGATCAACGGAAACACCATCTCGTGAAATAACATGACCAAGAAAGACAACTCGATCAATCCAGAATTCACACTTGTTCAACTTAGCATACAACTGCCTCTCTCTCAGTATCTGCAGTACTGTACGGATATGGAACATGTGCTCATCAATGCTGCGAGAATACACCAGGATATCGTCGATGAACACTACCAAGAACTTATCCAGGAAGTCACGAAATACTATGTTCATCAAATCCATGAAGACTGCAGGAGCATTCGTCAATCCAAACGGCATCACTAAGAACTCGTAGTCACCATATCGCGTACGAAATGCTGTCTTAGAGATGTCCACGTCTCTAACCCTCAAATAGTGATATCCCGACCGTAAATCGATCTTTGAGTAAACAGAAGTACTCTGTAAATGATCGAACAGATCATCTATCCGCGGAAGAGGATACTTATTCTTCACCGTCGCTTGGTTAAGTTGTCGATAGTCTATGCAAAGACGCATCGATCCATATTTCTTCTTAACAAAAAGTACTGGGGCTCCCCATGGAGAAACACTCGTCCAAATGTAACCCTTATAAAGAAGATCCTGAAGTGGACTCTGCAACTCTCTCATCTCAGAAGGTTCTAATCGATACGGACCTCTAGAAATCGGTGTTGTCCCTGACATTAGCTCAATACCAAACTCGATCTCCCTCACTGGTGGTAAGCCTGGAATCTCCTCCAAAAACACATCAGGAAACTCACGGACTACAGGTATCTCCTGGATGTCTGGTCCCTCCAACGATTCATCGATGGCGTAGATAAGGTAGCCTTCCCCGCCAGAATCTAAAGCACGCCGGGCTTTCAGAGCAGAAACCACTGGCATCGGGGGTCGCGCTCCCTCACCATATAAATACCATGCCTCACCATCCTCAGGATGAAACTGAACAGACCTCTGATAGCAATCCACTATCGCTCTGTTTGTAGTCAAGAGATCAATCCCAATAATGCAGTCAAAATCCTCCATAGCTAGGATCATCAGGTTAGCATTAAGCTGATACCCCTCAAAATCCAAAGAGCAACCAACCACTAGACGCTTAGCTAAGACCTCGCAACCCATCGGAGTAGAGACCACTAACAACATGTCTAAAGAAATAAACGGCAATCTATACTTCTTAGAAAAATTTGCTGAGATGAATGAGTGTGACGCACCCATATCAATCAAAACATATGAAGGAAAACCACATAAACTACAGGTACCTTCAATCATATGGTCACTATCTGCCTCCGCCTGCTCCTGGTTCAGTGCAAAGACCTGCCCCTGAACACGTGGCCGTAAGGAAGAATGACCACGGGAAGAAGTCAATCGCGGCGATGGCTGCGACTGCTGGTGCTGCTAATGAGAAGGCTGTTGCGGCTGCTGTACTGATGCCTGAGAACCTCTGGAACCACTAGCTGCTCCTATCAACATAGGGCTGTAGTGACCCTTACCAAGATCACCTACTAATCAGAAACTTAGGCATGAAATTAACTTAATTAAACAGAATTAAACTGCGGAAGCAATAACAATATACAATCCTAATTAAGGAATCTGTAATTACCCAAATATTTATACAACCAAATCGAATATTGTATCAACCCAGTACAATGAAATAAAACCCTAGGCAAAGCTCCAGCTGTCCAACCACTGCCTAGCCCCTCTTGGATCCACCCTCCTCATCCAAACGCAAACCTGCCCCATGGAATAGGGTGTCCAGATACACAAAGTACGAGACGTGAGCATAAAACGCTCAGCACAAGAGTATGATTATACATGCATGCAATTGTACTGTAGTGACCCTTACCCGGATCACCTACTAAACAGAACTTATGCATGCAATTAACTAATCAAAACAGTAATCAGAATTCGACTGCGGAATCCATAACATTTATACAATCCCAATAAAAGGAATCTGTAAATATCCAAAATAATATACAACCAAATCGAATAGCTGTATAAACCCAAAAAAACAGAATAAAAACCTAAACGAAGCTCTAGATGATCAATCACTGCCTAGCCCCTCTTGGATCCACCCGCCTCGTCCAATCGCAAACCTGCCCCATGGAATAGGGTGTCCAGAAACAAAGAGTACGAGACGTGAGCATAAAACGCTCAGTACGAGAGTATGAGTATACATGCATGCAAAGTGAACTCCCTATAACTCGAGGTCAAGGATCAGATAACAAAGACAGACCGGGCCCTGGTATGTAGCACGCTGTGCCGTCGCTTCAGGAGGTGGCTCCCATACCATAATACCAGTGGATTTACCGAACCCAAAGCCATGGAAGTCCATCTACTAACAGGATAGGGTACAACCCTACTAATAGACATCTCGAAGGAGATAGCTCAGTATGTAAATGAATGCAGCATAAATCAATGACATAAAAACCATGCAGTCACATAATACATGCATACTCAGTCAGGATATCTCGAACAGTACTTTCGTACCTCAAATCAGTGCAAGCTCTACCAACTCTAGGTCCACGCCTATAGTATGCTCTACACTGCCAAATGATACTACTATCATTATAGTGCTCTAAAAGCCTTAACTAAGTTATTGCATACTCCTAAATATTTATAGGAAGCAAAAGCTATACCTTCGTCCGTCGTTAGCCCTTTGATATCGATGCCTCCAGAACTTGGGCACAACTCCGCTACGACTATCGAATGCCTCGCCAACCCCCGGGTCAAGCCTAGGAAGACTAGAACTACTCAAATATTCCTGGAATAGAGAGGGATTCTCGGAATTGGCAAATGAAAGTGAACCCTCGGCCTTCTATTTATAGACATCGATCGGAACCTCTGATCCTGCCATCGGAGCTTCCAAAGATCCTCATCTGCCACGTGTCAAACTATCACTGGTTGACTTCGGATAGGGGTGATCGGAGCTTCCGATCCTACCACACGTCATGCCTGACGTAATACCATCGGAGCTTCCGATCCTGCATCGGAGCTTCCGATCTCGATCGAAACGTCCGATCCTGCATCGGAGCTTTCGATCCGTCCGGTACCCAATCTATTTAATTAGCATTGCTTAATCCCTTAATCACTGATTTTGGTTACGGGCTACTACATGTACCGTCTACTGACTAGAGGCCAAGGAACAGATGACAAAGACAGACCGGGCCCTGGTATGTATCACATTATGTCGTCGCTTCAGGAGGTGGCTCACATACCAAAAACCAATGGATACTCCGGACCCAATTCGATGGAAGTTAATCCACTAACAGGATAGGGTAAAACCCTACTAACAGACATCTCAAACGAGATAGCTCAATATGTAAATGAATTCAGCATAAAATCATGTCATATAAATCATGCAGTCACATAATACATGCATACTCAGTTAGGATATCTCGAACAGTACTTTCGTACCTCAATTACTAGGCAAACTCTATCAGCTCTAGGTCCACGCCTATAATCCGCACTACACTTTCAAATGATACTAATATCATTATAGTGCTCTAAAAGTCTTAACAAAGCTATTGCATACTCCTAAATATTTTTAGGAAGCAAAAGCTATACCTGCGTCCGTCGTCAGCCCGTTGCTGTCGCTTGCCTCAAAACTAGGCCACAGCTCCGCTACGACGCCTGGATCGCTACGCCACTTCTGGATTCCCAATGGGACGCCTAGAATTTCCTAGATCTAAGCTAGAAGACTAAGGAATTGAGAGAAGAGAGGTGATTGGTGCGTCTGAAAATGAATCTCGGCACCTCTATTTATAGACGGAGTTGGGGCCGTCCGAACCCCACTTCGGAGCCTCCGAACACGTTCGGACCGTCCGAACTCATCTTCGGAGCGTCCAAAGTCCCATCAATACGTCAGTCGTGATGTCATCTTGCTGATGTAATCAATGACGTAATACTCGACCCCGATCGGAGCGTCCGAACCTGCCGACGGAGCGTCCGAACACGTTCGCAGCCTCCGATCTTGGCTTCGGATCGTTCGATCACGTTCGGAGCCTCCTATCTTCCTTTCAGAGCGTCCGAACTTAGGGTTCCTAATTGAGATTAGTCCTTTAATCTCTTTATTTGGTTACGGGCTACTACATTCTCTCCCACTTAAGATATTTCTTCCTTGAAATAAAATCTTAAGTACTGAAAGCAAAACAACGTGCAAAAACATTCTTATTCAAATTAAACGTTTACAGAGTTCACAACTGAATACAACTCGAAAACAAAATCAAAATAACTCAGGATGTTCTGAACGCATCCTACTTTCCAGCTCCCAAGTGGCTTCTTCAATGCCTCGGCGCTGCCACTGAACTAAAACCAGAGGAATAACTTTATTACGCAAGACCTTATCCTTATGATCCAGAATACGAATAGATCTCTCTACATAAGTCAAATCTGTATCCACCTGAATTTCAGACGGCTGCAGAATATGAGATTGTTCCACCACATACCATCGCAACAGAGATACGTGGAACACGTCGTGAATACTGGACAGATACGGTGGCAAAGCTAAACGATAAGCCAGATCTCCAATGCTCTCCAAGATCTCAAAAGGACCAATAAATCTGGGAGACAAATTTCCCTTGAGGCCAAACCTGATAATCCTGCGGAAAGGAGAAACTCTCAGAAACACTTTCTCCCCAACATCAAACTGCAAAGGCCTACGCTTGGTATTATCATAGCTGGCCTGACGATCCTGTGCAGTTTTAATTCGTTTCTTGATCTGATCAACAATATCGGCTGCCTGCTGGACTAACTCTGGTCCCTCAGCCTGTCTCTCCCCCACTTCTTCCCAGAAGAGTAGAGTACGACAACGTCCCCCGTACAACGCCTCGAAAGGTGCCATCCCAATGCTACTATGATAGCTGTTGTTGTACGCGAACTCAATCAATGGCAAATGATCCTGCAAGGCTGAACCAAAATTCATGGCGCACGCTCGAAGCATATCCTCCAAAGTACGGATAGTGCGCTCTGACTGTCCATCAGTCTCCGGGTGATAGGCAGTACTCAAACTGAGAGTAGTGCCCATCGCACGCTGAACACTCCCCTAGAATCTAGAAGTAAACCTGGGGTCTCGATCGCTGACAATGCTCACAGGTACTCCATGAAGTCGAACGATCTCCTGGATGTACAACCGAGCCATACGATCTATAGAATACTCTCGGCTATAGGCAATGAAATGCGCTGACTTGGTGAGTCGTTCCACCACAACCCAGATAGCATCACAATTCCTCGAGGATACCGGCAAATGGGTCACAAAATCCATCGTGATAAGCTCCCATTTCCACTCAGGAATAGGCAGACTGTGAAGCAAATCTCCAGGTCGTCGGTGCTCTGCCTTGACCTGCTGACAAACCAAGCATTTCGAAACATACTGATACACGTTGCGTTTCATCCCCTTCCACCAAAACCGTTACGTAGATCCTTGTACATCTTGCTGCTCCCCGGATGAATACTCAACTTAGTGCGATATGCCTGAGACAAAATCTCCTCTCGCAACTCTACATCCTCCGGAATCACAAGCCTCCCAGACAAACACAGAAAACCATCTGACTGATAGTGAAATCCAGACGTGCTACCCTCGTTGGCTAGACGAGCCAAATGCTAGGTCTTCGAATCAGACATCTGAGCATCCCGAATCCGCGAATACAAAGCTGGCTCAGATAATATTGCAAACATCTGGATACTCTGCATACCTTTCTTGTGCTTGAAGGTATACCCTGAAGAACAACAATCCTCGATCGCACTTGACATCGAACAAGTCTGAAGTGCGGATAGTCGCACCTTGCGACTCAAGGCATCAGCAGTGAGATTAGCAGCTCCCGGATGGTACTTGATCTTGCAATCTTAATCCTTCAGCAACTTCATCCAACGCCTTTGTCTCATGTTCAACTCCGCCTGAGTAAACAAATACTTGAGACTTTTGTGGTCGGTGAAGATCTCAAATTTCTCGACATATAGATAATGACGTCAGATCTTCAAAGCGAACACAATAGCTGCCAACTCCAAATCATGAACTGGATAATTGTCTTCGTGCAACTTCAACTGTCTAGAAGCGTATGCGATCACATGCCCATTCTGAGTTAGGACACAACCTAACTCCTGAAGAGAAGCATCTGTGTAGACCACATATCCTCCAGATCCCGACGGTAATGCCAACACCGGCGCAGAAGTCAACCGCCGTCGAAGCTCACAAAACTTCTCCTCATACTCTGAGGACCACTCGAAATCAACACCCTTGCAAGTAAGCTACGTCAACGGTCGAGCTAGCTGTGAGAAGTTCAGAATGAAGCGACGATAATATTCTGCTAGACCCAAAAAACTACGGATCTCAGCAACCGTCGTCGGACGCGACCAATTAAGCACCGCCTCTATCTTGCTCGGATCAACAGAAATCCCCTCCCTGGATATAATATGGCCAAGAAATATCACTCGATCCATCCAAAACTCGCACTTACTCAATTTGGCGTACAACTGCTCATTCCGAAGAGTCTGCAGTACCAACCGCAAGTGAGAAACATGCTCGTCTGCATCGCGCGAATATACCAGAATGTCGTCAATGAAAACCACGAAAAACTTATCCAGAAACCCCCTGAAAATGCGGTTCATTAGATCCATAAATATAGTCGGCGCATTAGTCAAACCGAAAGGCATCATTAGAAACTCGTAATGCCCATAGCGAGTATGAAATGCAGTCTTGGCTATGTCTTGGTCTCGGACTCTCATCTGATGATAACCAGATCTCAAGTCGATCTTGGAATAAACCGAAGTACCCTGCAACTGATCAAACAAGTCATCAATACGAGGCAACAGATACTTGTTCTTCACAGTAACTCGGTTCAGCTGCCGATAGTCAATGCATAGACGCATAGACACATCCTTCTTCTTCACAAAGAGAACAGAATATCCCCAAGGAGATACACTAGGACAAATATACCCCTTGTCCAAAAGATCCTGTAACTGATTCTTCAACTCTCGCATCTCTGACGGAGCCAGACGATACGGTGCTCGAGAAATAGGAGAAGTACCCGACATCAACTCTATGCCAAACTCGACTTCCCTAGCAAGAGAAAAACCCGGAATCTCATCTGGAAATACATCTGGGAATTTATTCACAATCGGAATAATCTCTATCCCAACACTCTCAGCGGACAAATAAACTGCATAGATGAGGTAACCTTCCCCGCCAGACTTCAGAGCTCGACAGGCTCTCAAATCTGATACCAACGGCATCGGGGGTCGCGCTCCCTCACCATATAAAAACCAGCTATTACTCCCATCCGGATTAAAGCATACTTATCTCTGATAGCAGTCCACTGAAGCTCGATAGGTAGTCAACATGTCTATCCCCAGAATACAATGGAAGTCATCCATCGCAAGAACCATGAGATTCGTTATCATAATGTTCCTTTCGAACTCTAAAGGGCAACCCATCACTAGACGCTTAGCCAAAGCAGATTGACCCGTCGGAGTAGAAACAGAAACTACTACATCTAGTGCAATGTATGGTAACTTATATCTCTTAACAAAAACATGCAGAAATGAAGGAATGAGATGCACCAGTGTCAATAAGTACAAGAGCAGGTATGCCATATAACAGAAATGTACCTGCGATGACTTTCTCATTCTCCTCCACTGCCTGATCGTGCCTCAAGGCAAACACCTGGCCAGAAATCTGCGGCTTCAAATGGGAAATCCCAACAGACTGTCCCTGCGACCTCTGCTGAACGGTAGCCTGAGAACCCGATCCTGAACCAGAACCTGAACCGCCTCTCCCAGCTAATGGACAATCCCTCCGGAGATGACCAACCTCTCCACAGCAAAAACATTCCCCAAAAGATTTACGGCATCTGTCTGTCGGATGGTTCTTCCCACAATGGTCGCACTTCTCCTTTTTCCCAAAATGGACAACACCACCGGAACCAGAGAAAGAGGATGTAGATCCGGACTTCTTGAAAGACTGAGCACGGGGGCCCAAAGAACTTGCAGGCCTAGACTGAGAGAAAGACCTGTTACGCCGAATGCTATCCTCGGCTTGGTGACAACGTCTCACCAAACCCTCATAGGTCATATCATCATCGACCGCCACCCGATCATGAATCTCTGGGTTAAGACCCTGAAGGAACAGATTATACTTCATATCGAAACTATCAGCAATCTCAGGGCAATAGGATAATTGATCAAAGAACTTTTGCTGATACTCGTCAATCGTCATAGATCCTTGACGTAAACTCAGTAACTCACCCGCCTTCGCCTAACGGAGTGCAGGAGGAAAGTACAGCTTCTGAAAAGCTGCGCGGAACTCGGCCCAAGTAGCAACTCCTCTTGCCGCAACGAATGGTGCAGAAGTGAATCTCCACCACTTACGGGCTCGCCCATCCAGAAGATAACCAAGAGTCTCCATCTCCTGCTCCTCAGTACAGTTAAATTTTTGAAAACAAGTCTCCATGCGATCTAGCCAGTTCTCCTCATCCTCCGGAGTCTCGCCTCCGACTAAGGGCTTAGGACCAATCTGTAAGAACCGGCGCACACTGAAACGGTTCTCATCATGATGACGATGATGGCGTTCCCGACGACGCTCTCGATCATCATCACCCCAACGTCCACCTATACTGCCATGGCTACTCTGATCATCGCAATCCGCCATCTACAAAATTACCTCATGGTTATCTTATGCAGAATCTAAATCCCAAGAATACTATGCATGCTCTGATACCATAAATGTAGTGACCCTTACCGAGATCACCTATTAATCAGAAACTTAGGCATGCAATTAACTTAAATAAACAAAATTAAATTGCGGAAGCAATAACAAGATACAATCCCAAGAAAAGGAATCTGTAATTACCCAAATATTTATACAACCAAATCGAATACTGTATCAACCCAGTACAATAAAATAAAACTCTAGGCGAAGCTCCAGCTGGCCAACCACTGCCTAGCCCCTCTTGGATCCACCCGCCTCATCCAAACGCAAACCTGTCCCATGGAATAAGGTGTCCAGATACACAAAGTACGAGTCGTGAGCATAAAATGCTTAGCACAAGAGTATGACTATACATACATGAAAGTGTACCGTCTACTGACTAGAGGCTAAGAAACAGATGACAAAGACAGACCAGGCCCTGGTATGTAGCACGCTATGCCGTTGCTTCAGGAGGTGGCTCACATACCAAAAACCAGTGGATACTCCGGACCCAATTTGATGGAAGTCCATCCACTAACAAGATAGGGTAAAACCCTACTAACAGACATCTCAAACGAGATAGCTAAATATGTAAATGAATGCAGCATAAAATCATGTCATATAAATAATGCAGTCACATAATACATGCATAATCAGTCAGGATATCTCGAACAGTACTTTCGTACCTCAAATACTAGGCAAGCTCTATCAACTCTAGGTCCACGCCAATAATCCGCACTACACTGCCAAATGATACTAATATCATTATAGTGCTCTAAAAGCCTTAACTAAGATATTGCATACTCCTAAATATTTTTAGGAAGCAAAAGCTAAACATGCATCCGTCGTCAGCCCGTTGCTGTCGCTTGCCTCAAAACTAGGCCACAGCTCCGCTACGACGCCTGGATCGCTACGCCACTTCCGGATTCACAATGGGACGCCTAGAATTTTCTATATCTAAGCTAGAAGACTAAGGAATCGAGAGAAGAGAGGTGATTGGTGCATCTGAAAATGAATCTCGGCACCTCTATTTATAGACGGAGTTCGGGCCATCCGAACCCCACTTCGGAGCCTCCGAACACGTTCGGACCGCCCGAACTCATCTTCGGAGCGTCCGAAGTCCCCTCAATACATCAGCCGTGACGTCATCTTGCTGACGTAATCAATGACGTAATACTCGACCCCGATCGGACCGTCCGAACCTACCGACGGAGCGTCCGATCACGTTCGGAGCCTCCGATCCTGGCTTCGGATCATCCGATCACGTTTGGAGCCTCCGATCTTTCTTTCAGAGCGTCCGAACTCAGGGTTTCTAATTGCGATTAGTCCTTTAATCTCTTTATTTGGTTACGGGCTACTATAGGGCAGTCCTTCTTCATATGTCCCTCCTGACCACACTGGTAACATGCGCTGGCCGAGATAGGGCACGATCCTGCAGGATGTCTCCGCTTGCACTAACGAAATCGGCTCATCCTCTGGCTACCGAAACACTGCACTCTGCCAGATCCGGAAGAAGAAGAAGAAGTACCACCTTGCTTCTTGAAAGACTGACCCATCGAACCCAAAGAACTAGTCGGTCTGGATGAAAAGGAAGGAATCATAGACCGGTTCCTCCGTAGACTGTCCTTAGCTTGATGGCAACGGTTCACCAAATCCTCATAGGTCATGTCGCTCCTAACAACAACCATCTGATGAATCTCAGGGTTCAAACCCTGGAGAATATGATCAAACTTGGCAACCGAACTCTCAGCGATATGCGAGCAATAAGGAAGAAGATCAAAGAACTTCTGCTGATACACCTCAATAGTCATCGTCACCTGTCGCAGTCCAAGCAACTCACTAGCTCTCTCCTGACAAAGGGCTGGAGGAAAATACAATCACTGGAAAGAGGTACGAAACTCAATCCAAGTAGCTGCTCCTCTTGCTGCTACAAATGGTGCGGAAGTAGATCTCCACCACTTCCTCGCTCGACCCTCTAGCAAGAAACCAAGAGTCTCCATCTTTTCCTCGTCTGTGAAACGGAACTCTCTGAAGCAATGCTCCATCCTCTCTAGCCAATCCTCAGCAGCCTCCGGGGTCTTGCCTCCTGCTAATGGCTTAGGGCTCACTTGCATAAACCTATGCATGCTGACTCTCCTTCGCTCTTCGCGATGTCCACGGCGATGTCGATGACCGTCTCCACCGTCCCAACGACCATCACCTCCACTGTCATGGCTCTCGTCGTAATCTGCCATCTGTCAATTAATAACAGATAATGTATTAATCCGCTTTACTAATTCTCAGTTGCAATGCGCTCTGATACCAATAAATGTAGCGACCCTACCCGGATCCACTATCTAATTAGAGTTTAATTAGTGCATGCAATAAATACTTAATGCGTAAAGATCGAAATATATCAAATACAACAAATCCAATCGGCAGAATACAACCGATGATAAAATAGTGTATAAATACTCTTATACAACCAAATCGAAAGTCTTAGGATAACAAACCCTACCACTAAAGTCTCGCTGCAACAGGTAGCAACCTCAACCTTGCTGCGAGTCACCTGGACCGTCCAGCCTCAAACCTGCCCCGCCACAAGGAATCCCAAAAGAAACCAACATAGGGGCGTGAGCGACATTGCTCAATACGAAAGAAATGATATATAGACTAATATGCAGCAAGTAAATGACTTTAAAATACTGGTTAAAACAATCTACTCAGGGCGCCAATGAATATACAGTACCGTGCTAAGAGAGAGACTCCGCGGGGTACTCGTATATTCTCCTATCAACTATAGCGTCAAAACCCACCGTCGTGGCCGCTCTTAGTGATAGCAAAACCATCCATAAGGAGTAACCCATCACCGATGGAAACCGTCAATGACTCACATCATACCAGATGCAGTCAACCGTTAAAATATGCATGTGCTAAAGCCGTAAAACATGGTAAAACATATAACACATACTCATGCAACATATAAGCATATATATCATGTCGGCCATCTCGGTCAATACTTACGTACCTCTAACAATTGCAGGCAAATCCTAGCATCACTGGTTTAGACTTCAAGCCTACTAGTCCAGTCTACTGCTACTACAATGTAATTATCCATGCATCAATAATTAAGCTCTAAAAGTCTTAACTAAGCTATTGCATACTCCTAAATATTTTTAGGAAGCCAAAGCTATACCTGTGTCCGTCGTCAGCCCTTTGCTGCCGCTTGCCTCAAAACTAGGCCACAGCTCCGCTACGACTCCTGGATCGCTATGCCACTTCCGGATTCCCCATAGGATTTCTAGAACTCCCTAGATCTGAGTTAGAAGGCCTAGGAATTGAGAGAGAAGAGAGGAGAGGTGCGAGTGAAAATGAATCTCGGCTCCCCTTTTTATAGACGGAGTTCGGGCCGTCCGAACACGATCGGAGCGTCCGATCCCGAATTCGGACCGTCTGATGTCCTATCCACACGTAAGCCATGACGTCACCTCGCTGACCTAATTGATGACGTAAGCTCTAGCACTGTTCGGATCCTCCGAACCTGCCGACGGACCGTCTGAACACGATCGGAGCCTCCGAACTTCACTTCGGATCGTCCGAACGTCTTCGGATCCTCCGGTCATCTCCTCGGGCTGTTCGATCATTAGGAATATTAATTATGATTAATTTCCTTAACACTTTATTGGGTTACGGGTTACTACAGTTTTCTCTTTTAATGTTTAGAAGGATATTTTTTTATGCATTTTCTTGATGAGTGTTTAGACTCACTATACTTGAATGGTGCATGTAACGATGATGTTGATGCATTCATTGATGATTTTGTGGGCGGACATGAAGAAGAGGCAGGGGTCGGTCCAGTGGGTGATGCATGAGTGCGAAAGATTTATGAATGAAAGTTGTTCAAACCAATTTATGTTTTGATGGGAAACAAGTTTTGAATTTTGAGTTGATGATCATATTTTGGCATAGTCTTTTAAATGTTTATTTCATTATTTGTGCACTTTTTAATCCGCTTATTTAATAAAGAAGATGATGCTTCCGCAAAATTTTTAATTTTCCTCAAAATTTTAATTATGTATGTCGAGTAACGCTCCGATTATAAAATTGGAACATTACAATATCACATTCTTCAAAAACGTTGGTGCAAAACCAAACACAGCAATTTTTCTCACCACATAATTAATTATATTCGAATCAACTGGAATTTGCTCGTTGTGCGTTAAATGATGAAATTGACCTTTAAAAAAAAATTAGCTTCATTACGTTTCACATAATAGACACACAACACAATAGCTTCACTACCTTTGACTCGAAAAAAATCACATGCGTTGGAATTTGTTAATTCTTTTTTCTGAGAACAAAAGCATTGAATACGGCAAAGAAAATGATCATCATAAATAAAAATACATTAAAATAAAATGGTGCGGCAAGTGTGACGACCATAAAAAATAAAGTAAAATATATAGCTTGGCTGGTCATTGACTTTTAACAATATAATTCATCTTCAAACTATACCTGATAATTAATTAATTAATTAATTAAGAGTGTGTTAGCTAGGCCTAGGATTGATAGGCTGGTTGGCCCCTCATCTCTCCTCTCCTCTCCACATCCTTATATTCCAGCCTACACTCGCATCTCTTCTACTCGCTTAATACAATTTGCTGATTCAACACCCCCAACCACTCCCATACTTTAATTTGCTATTCCATTTCCCATTCTTCTTAGTTACAATACCCTGCAATTCATTATTGCTGAGCTCAAACATCTCAATACTATTTCTGATTTTGTTGAGCTGGGTATCTTACTTCTTTCCCTGATTCCGTAGCCGCACATTTATAAAAATCTGCAAATCATGTAATTTCATCCATCTTCCATTCAATTCATTCCGTCACCTTTTCCCAAAAAAAAATTAAATTTTTTTTTGTTTGCATACATACATGTTTCTTCAATCTCTTTGATTAATCAAACAGTGCTCGATCTGGGTACCATTCCAAAGCTCCTGTAGCCACAACTTTTATAAAAACCTGCAAATCATGTAACTGTGTCCTCTCCCGATTTACACGTCCGTTTGATATATATATATAGCAAGCACCAAATTAGAAAACAAAAAAAAAACAAAAAGAAAGAAATCTGTACGTACGTAGTTTACTGAGCGATGCCGGACTTTGAAGAAGGAGCGGCAACTATGTCGGCTCCGGTGACTCCGGGGACGCCGACTCCGCTGATGTCTTCGCTGCGGGTGGATTCACTGTCCTACGATCGCAAGTCAATGCCTCGATGCAAGTGCCTGCCTGTGGATGCGCCAACATGGGGTACGCCTCACACATGCCTCACAGGCTTCTCTCCAAATGATATCTCCCTCACTCGGAAGGTCTGTCTCTCTCTCTCTCTCTTTCTGTCACAGATTCGTATTTAATTTGTTTTTTTTTGTGGGGTTCTGTTTTGTTTGTTATTCCTACCTCTATTCTTTTTTCTTTTGCCTAATTCTTAATTCATAAATCTACTTGTTCTATTTAATTTCTACTGTTTAATAAAACAATCTGCTCAACTAACTCACGAAACTTTTTAGAAATTAATTTCGATGATTTTACTATTTGTGCCTGTTTAATGTAAGTATGGATTACCCAAATATATATTATGTGTTTGATTATATATATATATGTGTGTAAAAATAATAGTTAGTTAATTAATAATTTGACTGGCGTGTTTTGTCTTTTTGAGATAGTAATACTACTAAATTGATGGAGTGAATTGTTTTCTAGATGTAGATCTGTTCGACTACTAACATTACTTGCACCTCAACCTTATTTTTCATTGGTGCAACGACAACTCTTGTAAAACCGTAAATTAGAGGTTCAGGTAGTGTTTGCAATCACTAGAAAAAAAAAAAGTGATCGTTAGATTTTGGTTTAAAAAATCACTTTTGTATGTTTTTTAAACCCAAATTATTTATTAACTTATGCTTAACTTAATTGAAATCCAAAAGCTAGTCATATGATGATTATGATTCTTCAAAAGTGATTCTAATAAAAAAGTCAATGTTAAAATCATATTTATCAAACACTATCCAACTTTCATTTTTAAATTTTCACATTTGTTTCCACTACAAACTTTTGATTTTTTTAAGTTTTTTTATAATTTATAAATTTAATCACTTCTCCAAATGCATAATCTTTAGCAAACACTCCCATAAAAGTTTAAAGCAGGCCAGATTATATTTTTTTGAATTGTATTTTTATAATAAAATGATATAAGATATCTTAGAAAAAATATTGATCTTCAACCTTTTCATACTTGTGTTGCATGTTTACATAATTAAAATAATTTTTTTAATGCATAATTTTGTTATTTTTATATTTATTTATTAAATGTAACACCACAAATAATTGAATTATTATTATATTATAATAAGAGAGAATATCTTCAAATTTAACCACTAATTAGATTCAAATTCCACTTAGTTTGACAAACTTTGTGTTTGAATCGCTAAATAAATTTTAAATTCACTCTATGTGCATTAAGTAAATTTTATAATAATTATGGAAGATCTCAAATATTATATTTATATATGTATTGAAATCCACCGTGGAATCTTCGTCCCAATCGAATATTTTTATTAAATGAAATTCATCTATTAAAACTCAACTTTAAAATATTAAAAAATTAAATAAAAGTAATAGCTTTGCATTTTGGAAGTCTCCGTCACCGTCAAGCGCCCAAGGGCGGATTTTAGCGAATGATAATGTAAGCTTACTATTTATAAAGTGATTGATGATGTGATTGATTTCATGAGACGTAAATTCACGGTTCATATCGATAAATCTTTGTTTGCATTAGTTCAATAATAATAATTGTCACAAATACGTACATTGCAAAATATGCTGTTGACAGAAATAGGTCCCTATTCCTTTTGTCCATTTTTTAGATGATTTAATATAATTATCCAAATCCCTTCAACTTTTACGATGGTCGATAACATTTTATTATAAAATACAAGTTATGATTTGACAAATAAAGAATTTCAATCAATTATTTAGGTCGGTCTCGGGGAAAAGATAATTCATTTTTTATTTGACCATTTTAGTCTTGTCATAATGATGTTTATCGCACCAAAGGTCCAAAATAGTTTTGGAATAATGTATCGGAATTGAGACCTTATTACAAAATATATATATATATATATATATATATATATATATATATATAAAGATGATTTTAAGTATTTATATCTATGAACGGTGGAAATTAATTCTTTTTGACATAAAATTATTTTTATGAATTGGATCGAATTACTTAAAATCTATGAACGTGGAAATAATGCTTTTCGAGAAAAAATTATTTTTATGAAGTGGATCTCAAATAATTTAATCGTTAAACGATTTCATATGAGTTATTATGTAATAACAAACACTCAGTTATATCATTTGTTTTGACTTTTTTCCCTTTAATTAAAAATGATAATTTTGATGTCTTTGGTTTACTTTTTTTCAACTCTATTATTTCTTTTTTTAAACTTAAAAAACATAATCATCTCTCTATTCATGCTAGCATCATAACACCAGCTGGCCATGCCAGTACTATTTATTATATAAAATAAATAAATAATTAACAAGTTGATTTGAATTATTTAACTTTGTTTTGTTTAAATGAGTTATTTTTTATTAATTGGAGTTTAAATTTGTTAAATATTTTTGGCTTCCGACTGAGATAATAAAAACTTGACAACCATTTACACCCGGAATAACTGGCACGCATTCATCTTATACGCATCTGCGCTTTTCCTTGTTCACACCAAACATAAATAATATAACAAACACTGTTTCTTTGTCTTTGATATTGATATGATTTTTCCATTTTCTAATATTATGTTAGAATAACTTAAAAAGTATATATATTATGTTAGAATATATTTTTTCAATGTGGATCCAGTTTTTTTGTGTGTGCTCTCGTGTGTTATTGATATGGCTTTCCGAATTAAATTATTCTTCTTCTTCTTATATTTGTAGAAAGCTTCAAATAAATTAGTATGTCTCCGAAAAAATATTTTATTTATATATGTGACCGGTCGATTTGAAACACATTAATAATTATTTAAACTAATGTTTTTGATATATAAATTAAATAATTTTTTTTCGATTTTTGAATTAGATCGAATATTCATTTCAATAAAATTAAACTATGTCCTCTATAATTTTTTTGTAATTTTTTTGTAAATCTATCTACACTATTTTAATTCAATATATCTAAATATACACCACATTTAATACTGATATAAAACAATAAATTTTAATATTTTATTCAATTCAAAATACTAAAATGTTTCTAATATAATTAATTTGGCAGAACCATGTGTAGCGTGTACCATATTATTAGTGCGTATTTAAAAATTTCAGTACCTATCCAACGCAAGCAAACTTTGACTAAAAATCAACACATTTTTTTTTATTTTTTTAAAATATGGAACACCAGAATATTTTTTTCTTCCTGAATCAAAACACCAGAGTTCAATACTTGTAGTTTTTGTTTGCTTGCTTTACAAAATATAACCGTTATATGTCTATTTTAAAAAGATAAAAATAAAATTTTATCGTGATTTAATTAATTACTTGCTAGAGGGAAAAGAAAACAATATACATATAAGGATTAAGGAGCTAGTTATAGATACCACGCGTATATGTAATATGTGTTGTGTCATTTTTGTTTGTAGTTCCTTTTCTCAATGCATTTATTTTAAATTTGGCTAAGTACTCCATCAAATTCTTATTACAGCTCATACTTCAAGGCTTTTGTCCCACCTGTTAAAGAACCAAGCAGTTTTAAATTAATAATTTTTCCCCAGTAATATACATTATAAATAAAATTTCAATATATAGAAGGTATTATTACAAGCATCTATCAGATACATGGAACCAAGTTGCATGCATCATTTTGTCCATAACTTTGATCTACTTTCATCACACAAGGCTTCTACATGATATGTCTGTGGGTCATAACCTGCGAAGTGAAGCAGGTTAATAATCTTCTAATCATCTGCTACGATCCTTTTGAATATGTATTGATGATCATATGTTGCTGGTTGATGACACTGCTTATTGGATTAACAACCATTCGACATCGAATGCAATTATGGTTCTTTGAAGAAGAGACATCCTCATAGGACAGATAAATTAGATCTGCTTCTCTTCTTCAATGCTCCACTATATTAACATTAATTTCATCAAAGTTGATATGAGATATTCGATCGATTTCCCATGATACAATTCTTGGTAGCATTGTTATAGCAAAAAAAAATAAAATGCCTTGATCGTATCTCATAACATTGTGAAAAATGATGTTCAACTACTTGAAATTATCTTTGAAGATGCTTGATTCTAAAGGTTTTTCAAGGTGTTATGCATAGACAACTACATGTGCCTAGCTTTTACATTGGTATATTCTTGAGAAATGAAGTGAACTGTTGCTTGACAGTTGCCTTTTGTTGGCTCACAAGTTCTTTATTTCATCTCACTTTAACTCTCTTCATAGACTTTGAACTCCACGAATATAATGCGTCAACGGTAGATCATGCAACTATGTCTACATAAACTGCTAACTAGAGAGGTGAAATTAATTATAATTAACCTGTATATGAAAGAACTTGGGCCTGATTCAAGTCTAAATTTCTTTATAGCATATTTTTATAGAAGTAAGACGACATTTTGCTTGTCCTTAAATGCCCAAATTGCACGAGGGCATGGCTTTAAAAAAGTCTGATAGAAGTTTTTACTTTAGTTAAGCAATTACTGCTTAATGTACGTATGATAGCCAGCTGATTCTATTCTAAGAAATTTTTATTGAGTTTGGCATCATCAGATATGTACTTGTCCAATTTTTTTTATGTGGCTTTCCTGTATCACGTGAATCATTCCTTTATTCCAAATGTTTGCTAATGATTTGACAAAATTATCTTGTATTGAGAATTGCTCCTCGTCACATACAAGATTTTTTGTAACCCTTTTCCCAAAGCAAGTCTTTGTTTTGATCTTACATGCGCACGTAGCAAATGCATGCGTAACCAGCTACTTTCTAGTTTTTGGGCTCATGGAGACTTATAATGACCAAATTTTCGGCAATCAAACGCATTTTAATGTGTAACTAGCTACTTGCTAGTGGTGAATCTTGTCACTCTGTTTGAGGTCTGAGGCTTCCTCAGAAGCTTAACTTTCTCTCTCTTAAACGAGTTGTGAGCATTCTCAATCATTTTTCAGTTGTTACTTTGCATTGATGCTAGTAGATCAATGGAGAGAATCCATCAACTCGTGAGTTTATTTGATCGTCATGTAGATTTTTTTTACTGTTTTATAGTTTTACATGATAATCTGCACATGAGGGAGCAAATAGCATTCTCAATAAATTTTCTATTAAATTTCCCGCCATCTATCCTTTGACTAAGGTAAGGCAAAGGCCTGAGACATTTCCTGTTTACAATCTTTTTTTTGCAGGTGGGGGCAGAGTTTGTGGGAACCTTCATCCTCATATTTGCAGCAACTGCTGGGCCAATAGTGAACCAAAAGTATAATGGAGCTGAAACACTGATTGGAAATGCGGCCTGCGCGGGATTGGCCGTGATGATAGTGATTCTATCGACTGGGCACATCTCTGGAGCACATCTAAATCCTTCACTCACCATAGCATTTGCGGTATTCCGTCACTTTCCCTGGGCACATGTGCCCGCATACATTGCCGCGCAGGTATCAGGTTCTATATGCGCGTCATTTGCACTCAAAGGCGTATTCCACCCTTTTATGTCTGGTGGTGTCACCCTGCCTTCTGTCAGCAACGGTCAGGCTTTTGCTCTAGAGTTCCTCATTACATTTAATCTACTCTTCGTGGTAACAGCAGTTGCTACTGATACCCGTGCCGTGAGTACTCCATCTTTGTTCACTTCTATATTAACTTAGTATATCTTCTTAGCATTGATTCAGTGAATTTCGGTTAATTTATAGGTAGGAGAACTGGCAGGTATAGCAGTTGGAGCTACAGTCTTGCTTAACATTCTTGTTGCTGGGTGAGTACATAAATTATGGTAACTATCTGCATCATATATCTAATGATTCATTGATTTGTTGTGCTGTGTTTCAATAATAATGAACTTGTAACTTAAAGATCTTGTTCTAATCTAACATTTATTTTTTATTACACTACATTTAAATATGTCACTTTCAATTGTGAATTTTTCTTTGTTATTCCACCGTTCATTTAAATATTATCTAAATTTCTTAATCATGTTTTCAATGGTTAATTACTTATCGTTATGCACCAACTTTATTTATCCTGTAGGCCATCTAGTGGTGGTTCAATGAATCCAGTGAGAACTCTAGGACCAGCTGTTGCTGCGGGGAATTACAAGTCGATATGGATATATATTGTGGCACCAACACTTGGTGCTGTGGCGGGAGCAGCCATCTATACACTCGTTAAACTCCGAGGAGAAGATGAAGATGGGGTTCCACCACCGCGCCAGGTTAGGAGCTTCCGTCGTTAGCTGGGAACTATATATACATACATATGAAATATATATTATGGTTGCCATGCTGACCAAATGGTACTGTATTGTGTGTGGTTTGTTGTGAGTGAGAATAAAGGCCAAGGACGAATTGTTTTCCGGCCCTTGATGAGTAAACCAACTCTGGTTGTGCTTTATTATTTTGATTATCACTAATATGTATCCAAATGATTGGCACTATATGTGACTTGTGTGTGAGAATAAAGGCCAAGGACGCGATTTGTTTATTAACTGCTGGGTAGGTCCATTTGCTTGTTATATACTTATATATGCATTAGTGAATAAAGTGATCAATTAAAAAGCAGTTATTTATTGGGAAATTTCTTGTACTTGTTCCCACATATATATTGAATATTGTAACAAAGTAAAAGAAATAACACCAAAAAATTGCGAGATCCGGTAAAATTATACCTATGTCTTCGACAATTTACATCACTCCGTTATTTTCAAATTGAGAATATAAATTTGGCAAATTCATAAATTATCCTACAAGTCAAGGACAAAAAACACAAATATTTTTTTCCCGCGAAGAAAATTTTAATTAACGGTGAAAAGAACATTTTTAATTAACAACGGTGGGTCATAAAATACTGTTGTTAAAAGTCGTGTTGTTAAAAAGAGCGCTCAAAAACAATGGTGAAAAATCGTTGTCTTTCTGTCAACGACAATGGTTTTACAACAGTTTTGTAGGGATCCGAGTCGAATCACTATATTACTTGGTCTACGTAGCATGCAAATAAGATAACTTAAGTAAATGATAAAGCAATGGAAACTGGAAAATATTTTACAATCCAATCCGGCAGAATACAATCGAAAACTAAAACCCAAAGCGATAAAATGTTATACAACCAAATCGAATAACAGTATCCTAAAAAGCACTGAAGCAAACTCTGTTGCAACTGATCCGAATCTCAACCCTGCCTCGAACCATCGACCTCGCGTCCAACCTGAGGTCTGCCCCGTCGAATATGGTGTCCAAGAACATAACAACAAAAACGTGAGTGAATAACGCTCAGAACGTAAAGTACGAGTATACAAACCTAATATGATGCATGCAAATGACAGAGTATTGGCCAATTAGTTCTGCTCAGTATAGGCGCCAATGAGTGTGTAACACCATCTGGGGTCCACGCCGCTGGGTAGCTCCCCACACTCGTCGAAGATTACCGTAACGTCAATCTCCATCAACACGGTGTCTCCTGGTTTTCGACAATATAACAAGGATGTATAGCTGACCGACCCTACTCAAATGACTATCTCAAAGAAGATTTGGATCAAAATGAGTATGCATATGCAACATAATATAATAAAGAAGTAAAAATTGAACATGACACATAAAATGCAACATATAAACATGCATACTGTATTGCCCTACCTAGATCACCAACTACGAAACTTAATAAGCATGCAAAACGAGTTAACTTAATCAAAGCGATAAAGTGAATTAAACAAAGAAAAATAAAACTGTGTTTACAAACCAAACCGGCGGAATACAATTTGTGTGACTAAAACCAAAAGTGATAAACTGATATCAACCAAATAGAAACTCAGTATCTACACCACTAAACTAATGAAAACTCACTGCGACCACAACTCTAGTTCTCAACCTTTCAACCCACTGGCGTCGTCCAACCTGAGACATGCCTCTCAAATAGGGTGTCCAAGAAACAAAATACTGGACGTGAGCGACTACGCTCAATAAGATAAGCATGAGTATACAAACCTAGTATTATGCATGAAAATGACTAGATACTAGTTATCACAAGTCCTACTCAGTCTAGGTGTCAATGATCTTGTAGTACCATATGGGGTCAACATGTTAGGTACATCCACACACTCATCCAGATCACAGTAAATTCAATCCCCATCATCACAACATCTCCTGATGTCAGACAATATAATCAAGAAATATAAGGCTAAGCGACTGTTAGAACCTAATGGGGGAAGAGAGAATTAGGTTCTATTGGTGTAACGCCCCGAATTTATCTTAATTGAGTTTATTTGAGATAATAGGAGATTATAGAATTCGAGGATCGATTTGATTTTGATCAGGGACTATTTTGAGATAATCAGAGATAAATCGCGGAAACCCAAATAAATACTGGATCGACAGAATACAACCGATAAAACAAATTCCAAATATAAATGTAGCTCTGCTTGGTCACCACCTAATCCCAAGTCCCGGTGGAACACTTGTAACTGTCCAATCGAATGGGGTGTCCAGAAAACATAGAAAAATACTGGACGTGAGCATTAAAGCTCAGTACGAGAGTACGAATATAAACATGCAATGAATGCAAATACAAATGCAATTGTAGGGTACCGGAAACCTATCCAAAAAAACTGCTCAGTTAAGGTTCCATGGTATGCAGCACGTTGGGTCGTCGCGTATGGAGGTGGCTCCTATACCATAAAAATATGTGGATATAATCGGAACCAAGTCCATGGAAATCCATCCACTAGAAACATGGGGCAGAGCAGCCTCCACTACGTGCTATGAAAATCAAGACATAAAGCTCAACGTGTACATGCATGCCGCATAATATCAGTGCATATAAAAATGTCACAGAAAACATGAAAACTTAGAATATGTATATTCTACAAGGCTATCTCGGATAATACGTATGTGCCTCTATCCAGACAAATCAAGCACCCTAGCAATCTAGCAGTCCAGGTACTCACAATCCAAGCCTGTAAGCAATAATCACCATATCACTTATAATACTCTAAAATCTTTAACTATAATAACAGATACTCATATTTTTTAATAGGATTCTCAGACCATATCTTTGTTCGTAGTTAGCCTATTGATGTCTAAACTCTAGGTTCGAAATTATATCTCAAAATTTCGAAACAAGCCCCAACAATGAAATAAGATTGTCCCTGATCTGAACGATGATCGACGCCGGCGGCGGCACAACGATGACGACGGTTGGAAAACGGCGATCATCGGAGTTGCGGCTTTTCTGCACAATATTTATATCAAAACAAAGCTTACGACATAATGAACACAACCCATCAACCAATTTCAAATTTCCGATGACTTACGGCGGTGAAACACGGTGGCAAAGGCGACGGCCGAAAATGGGTTTCCAGTCGACGCAATAAAACCTTGCAAAATCGGTACCAATAGATAGCTCTCGTCAAGGGCTTTCCAACCGTATATTTGGTTTCGATTTTGTTCAACCGAAGATGGTTAGCCGATGGCGAGAAGATGGCGGCGGTTTCCGAGAGTCGCAATAAAAATGTGCAAAATGGGTGTCAATAGCTAGCTCTCGTCGCGAGAATTCCAACCGTATATTTACTTTTGAGTTTCGACCACTGGTGGCAGCCAAACGACGGAAAAACGTGGCGATGGTGAGGAGAGAAAAAACTCACGGGAGGGGAGAGAGAGAGAGAGAAGACGCGAAGATGATGGTGATGTGGAGAGAACGTGTGTGTACACGTGTTTAAATATGTGTACTATTTTATTGACTCGATTTGAATTATTTTAACTCCTGTGTGCTATAAAAATCACATATGTATTTTAATATCATCTATAACCCGATATTTACTAATACATATTTTTAACACACAAATCAACTATTTTTAATCTCCTTTAATCCCTTGATCAATTCCTTAATCATGTTTATCCAATTAATCTTGTAGAATGGAACTGGGCTACTACGCTTCCAATGTGCATGTTGTAGAGGATGACTATGTTGATATTACTGGTGAGACTAGTAATGAGTTATTGGAGGAACGATGTATTCTTCCTTTTCAATTGAGTCCAAAGGTTCTTGAGGATCAATTGGAATTGCATAGATTGAGTGATATGGCCGAAAGAAAGAGTGAAGAAAAAAGTGAGATGACCATTGAAAAAAAAAAAGAAAAAGAAATATTAGAGCCCGAAAAAAAAAGAGTGTACGAAAGAGTAAGATGGCCTTGGAGAGAAAAAAAAGAGAGGAATTAAAATGATTGGTAAGAGACCAATGAAAATAATATAATGGTCCAAAATTATGAGATTGAAATAATTAAATAAAACCTTTAAAGTGCTTTTGTACAAAGAGGTTTTATCTCATTGTGATGAAATAGCCGGTTCAATCCCGAGCAATATTCTTTCTTCTTTGCAGGTTGTGAAAGATGTTTGGATGGCTAAACAAAGGAGATTTGATGTTGAAAGAGTCAAAATGTTTAATCCATGTAAAGATGAGCAAACTCTAGGTGAGGTTAGAAATTTTAAAGTTGTTCCCTTCATGAGGTATGATTTAGCTTCAAATCTCAAGTACAAATACAATGTCAATTTTTGAAGGTATGACCTTAATATTAATTTGTTGGGATTTAATTACTTTGTTGAAAGGTTTGAGAATGTGTTATCTATGAGATATGTTTTAAATTCAAATCTTGATATTAAGTTTGAATCTTGGTATATTAGGAGATTGAGTTGTGTTGAAGTGTGTGGATAGTGCATAACTTTATATGTGGAAATTTTTATTTGCTAGAATGGTTATTAATGACTTTTGGACTAACTAATGAGCCTAGTATTTTCATGAGATTGATGAGTTATGTTTTGCATGCGCATATAGGTATATTTGTTTTGATATGCTTTGATTATATCTTAGTATATATCAAAATTTTGGATTATGAGCATGTCAAAGTTTTATATGTGTTGGATAGATATCTTGATGATTTGGTTGTGTTATATTTGTATGATTTGAATGAATTACTTTTTATTCCTACAAAACAATTATCTATGACTTTTGTGATAGGGTTAACTAGGTCTAAGAAGGGGAGAAGTTTAATTTATGTCATACATAACGAGATGTTTATCATATTTATGCATGCTAGTAGTGTTAAGATGTTTAGTTTGAGCATGAAGTTCTTTGACTTTGTTATGAGTGTGCAAGGTACAAAAGTTGTTGTGGAGAATATATGATCAATCATTGAGTTGGATTCATTGAAATTATTGGATAAGTTGGGTGATAAAGCTTACAAAGAGAAAATGAGAAGTAATTGTATTTTCAATAAAAAAATTTTAGTGTTAATAATTTCTTGTTGTTTGATGTAGGTAAAGGGCAAGATTTGAGAAAAAATCTTTTTGAAGAAGGAGAGTCTAATATGAATATAAAAATCCTACGAAGTGATCAAGTTGCTAAAGATGCTATGAACTTGATTGAGTTGCTGGAGAGTCCAAAATCAAGGAGCCAAGCCAAAAGGTTCAAAGAGACGTTTCGAAGAGTCGTGATGTTTCAAGAATCGTCTCATGAATTGCCATCAAGACTTGAAGGGTTTGGGATCCATGGAAACCAAGTTGGAGAACACGGGAGTCAATTTGGAGAACAATTGTTGAATCCTGACTTTTGGTGATAACAAAACAATACATCGTTGTTTTAGATCGGCTGCCATTTACTTGTATACACAGGTAATCTACCGACGTCAAGACATCAGCTGACAAAGAAATATCAACTAGAATAAGCAGTATCAGCTGATCAAAGCATGTCATCCGCTACTTGTCAACCGAGCAAGACATGTCTACCGGCTAAGGTATCTACTAAACTTCGAAGGTGTTAAGATACATGCCATATTCAGAAGTCACAGATTCCCAGTTCTCGGAAAGTTGACAAGACAACTTAAATGCAAAGAAGGAAGCATTTAAGGAGCCGTCTGATAAAGTGAGAAAAACATAAATAGCATTTAATGTGAAGACACATTGAATAGACAATTAAAGGCGGACGAGTACAACATATTCAAAAGATATTATCACTCTTCACATATCAGCTATTGATATCTGACATCATAGACGCTTTTCTACCGTTGACAAAAGAGAAAGACGTTAAAGAAAGTTGATATAAATATAGAGCCTCTCTACAAAGAAGAGACGCAACGCTTACAAAGAATTTGCATACTTGAGCTCTTGAATCTACTTTGAATATTCGACCGCTCATTCAACCC
The DNA here is from genome assembly GCF_033568475.1 of Henckelia pumila. Classification (NCBI taxonomy): domain Eukaryota; kingdom Viridiplantae; phylum Streptophyta; class Magnoliopsida; order Lamiales; family Gesneriaceae; genus Henckelia; species Henckelia pumila. The sequence continues at coordinate 169,318,009 of NC_133122.1, forward strand.
TTAGCTAAAAATCATATTCGATCTACAAGGAGATCTTATCAAGGGTTACTCAAATCCAGCTGTTGTTTTAAAAACACTATCTGCTACAAGGATTTGATAGTCTAAGTCTTCAAGAAACTTAAACATTTATCATCACCAACTGAAGAAAAGTTTGATAAGAGCTTTAAATCTTATCACTGTGAATCTAGGAGTTCCATCTTGGGCATTGGATAAGTCCTAACTTGGATCGGGTATACTGCAAGACGTTGTAATAACCAAAGTCTTCTAGTGAATCCTTCCCAGGTGGAAGAAGGGGTGACGTAGGAGATTGAGCTCCGAACATCCAGAAACATATATGTGCTTACTTACGTTATTGCATTACAATATTCTATCATTATCATCTAGCATATTAAGAGCTGTTTCCGCACTATTATAAGTAGCTCTTATATTTCTAGCAAGCTAACAGAAAATCGGTTGAGTAAACTAACATTTGCTCAATCACATTACATTAGAGTTAAAGATTTTCATAAGTGTGTATTAAACTCCCCCCCCCCTCTACACACGTATTCGATCCCCAACAACAATTAAATGTCATTGAAGTATCAAGAGGGCAAGAGAAGGAAGAATTCGAAGTGGGAGGCAAAACTGCTCGTGCCCCAGCGCAAGTTGTTGCGCTCAAGTGCGCCGCGCTCTAGCGCAAGATGTTTTGCTCGAGCGCGCCCTGTGGATTTTGAAATTCTCGGGCAGAACCTTGCTCGCTCGAGCGAGCATATTTTCCCGCTCGAGCGCACATGGCAAACGAAAACATACAGTGCGGCATGTTTGTGTGTGTTTTCGGGGATTTTTTATATTTTGTTAATATTTTCCTATTTCAAGTATTTTAGAGTCCTTATGAAATTATTTTTAATATTTTGGTATTATTTTTTACCTTTTTTTCAACTAGGAAACTTATAGTCTAATTCTATTAGGAATCCTAGTTTGTTTTCTTTTATATATTGAAAACTTACATCCATTATTCATTAATAAGAATTATTCAGTTTTTTTATTTTTATCAATTAAAATTCTCTCTAGACTTTTATTCAAAGCTTTGCGTTGTTCTAAATCAAACTTATCAAAGTTTAAAAACTTTATGGAGTTTGTCGATTGTTCTTTATCATGGATTGTCAAAGACAAATTCTTTGAAGGTTCCTTTGAATTCAGTTGTTTATTCTGCGTTTATTTGTTACTAGTTTTATTGTAAACTAGGAGTGATTATCCAAAATACACAAACTTACTTGTATCAAAAGATTAGAAAAAACACTTTTGATTCTTTTTGTTATTGAATTGAGGGCACGTTTAAATCTATAATCGTGTTTTCTATTCATATCATTAAAGATTTTTATCATCTAGAGAATTTTAAGATTTCTTGCACTATTGGTTCTTCTAATTTTAACAAAGCACCATGTGATTTAGGATCTTGCATTAATTTAATGTCTTTGTCCGTTTTCAAAAGTTTAGGATTTGGGGAAGTGAAACCCACGACAATCGCATTGCAGCTAGCAATTAGATCTCTCACCTATTCGCGTGGAATCATTAAGGATGTTCTGGTAAAAATTGACAAATTTATATTTCCTGCGCATTTTGTGGTGCTAGATATAGAGGAAGATGAAAACATGTCATTGATCTTGGGAGACCATTCTTGTCTACTGCTGAAGCCAAGATCAATGTCAAGAAGAAGAGCTGTCGATGGGAGTTGAAGGAGATAAAGTAACGTTAATTTACTGTATTCAAGGAGGCTAGCAATCAATCCAAGGAAAAGGCGTTCATGGTTGAACAAGAAAAGACGATGGAACGCTGCAGCAAAGTTTCGAGTAAAGTGGACGAGCGAAGCAAGCATGTTCCGCTGGTGGCAAAGAAGAAAAAAAGGAAAGTTAATCTCAAGAAGATTGTTGAGTATGTTTGGAGGGTGAAAGATAAGAGCAAAACTTCCAACAAAGTGACAGTAATGGACTAGAACCAGCTATAGTAGTGCTAAGGACTATAAACTAGACATTTATTGGAAGGCAACTGTCACAATTCTGATTGTTGCACTCCCAAGTATATGTTATCCACAAGTAGTATAATATGTGAGTCCGAATGTCGTATCCACAGGAAAGATAAGGAAATCACAAATCTATTAAATATTATTATTATTTTTATTTTTAATTTTTTTTTTAGAGATGATTATGAATTTAAGATGTGATCAAATTTTAAACTAAGTAGTCGAGATTAGATGATCAACTTTTGGTATTCAAATAAAGTTAGAATTAGTGAACAAAATTGGAATCCATTTGATAAAATGGTTCTAATATTTTAAATAATCATTATTTATATTATATTATATAGTATTCTCTTATAGTTATATTATATAAACCAAAACTTATAGATATTTTCAAGTATTTATTGTGCTATTAATTTATTTGTTAACACCAAATCAAGGTCTCCACTTTAAATGGTTGGAAAACCAAACTAACATTTAAATAGTACCAAGAATTCAATATTATGATATAATTTATAAATAATAAATCAAGGTATCCACTTGAAATGATTGGTAAAACCAAACTAACATTTAAATGGTACCAAGAATTTGGTGTAACATGTAATAACAATAAATCAAGACTCACACTTATAAATAGGGTATAAAAGTGCACAAATAAAAAAAAATTAAATATAACATAAATAATAAATAAAGATTATATAATATTAAGCATATATTATAATCTTATAATAAATTTAATATCATACCAAGAGTTTCACATTTTCATCTCGACTTTTGGAAGATTAGTAACTCATGTTCAAAGTGTAGAACTTAGAACATATAATTATCATGACAAATATTTTAAATTGAAGAACTAAAGAGAGAATAAAGAGATAAAGAAAATATGAACTCAAGGTTTAGTTCATAGAATGAGATATATCTCAATACATCAAAATGCACCCCTATTTATAGCCAAATTTGAGGAAACAAAAAAAAAATTATTATTTTATACATATAAGTCTTCAAAAATTTCCCAAGCATTCATATGATCTTGCACTCCACATTTGACCATCTCTCCATCCGATTTCAGATTTTCAAAAAAAACAAAACTTGTAGATAATTGAGTGTATGAATTGTGGTAATTTTTTAGTACTATTTGACCAAGTAAATTGAGATATATGATCAAAATACTCGTGCTTGGTAAAACTATAATTCCATTAGTACAACTTTCACTTGTTGCTTAATTTGGTCCCAATTGTGGAAAGACATTTATCTCATGCTTTTAATCAATATTGTAGATATTGAAATCAACTTTCTACAGGTCCAAGAATAATCTTATTTCCATTTTCAAAGCCAAAGTTATTATTGTTTTACCAAACCTTTAAAAATAGCAAAATAATACAATTACACGACAAGTTATATTTTATACAATTTATTAAGAAACACATAAAATTTATTCATTAATAAAACTTAAATTCTAAAATATTATTATAAAACATATCATAAATATATAGTTTTTTATGTTTATCACACCTGCCAACCAGCTTATTTCTAGTCCCTAGAAATTTAAGCGTCAATAACAAAACAAAACATATTGATTGATTTAAACATAAATGTAATAGAAACTATCCAAGTGTTTAAAATTTATTTGAAGACTATCAAAGTTATATCAAAATCACCATAATTATCTTAATATATCTTAATATTTATTATTAAAGTAGAGACCCTCTAATTAACAAACTTCCAATTAATTGGTGAAACTTGATTTGAAATTATCATTATCTCCTAACTTAATTTTTAATAAAACCAAAATTATTGGACAAAATAGTCATTTTTTACGATTCTCTTTTCTAGTCATTAGATGTTCACTTTGTGCCCTTTGATATTCTTTTATTTACAAAAATGACACTCATTTTATAAGATATATATTTTTTGTGAATATTTGTTTAAAAAACGTTATATTTTTATTATTTTTTAATTTTACAATTTATTATTTAGTGTCTTCGTTAAAAAAACAAAATGTATGAGCACGCAACGCGTGCAGCGGAATAATAGTAATTTATGAAATAAGATGGGCCGATTAATTCAAAGATTCTTACCAGATATTTAAATATATATGACCTTAGAATTTTCAAATAAGAGTCTCAACTCCATATTCTCACTGGTTATTAAATGTATTTCAAAGTAACGTTTTCTCTCATGGAGTTGGAATACAGATTAGCACTCGGAAAAATGAGCTTAAAATGCATATAAACAAACAAGCCAAATTAATCAAAAGATAAAAAATCTATTAATTCAAAATTTAATCATTTTTATTTTTCTCTCTTCTTTTGAATTTTGAGTCCTTTCATAATGACTTGTAATGAAATCAAATCAATGCTCTTGTTCAAGATCATATTTTCTCTCTTCCTTTTTTTTTTTTTCTCTTTCTTCTTCTTTTTTTTATTTTTGATCTTCAATCATCTTGAATCTTGGGTAAGATATTTCTTCAATATATTTCCAGTTTTTCTTCAAAATAAGAAATCAAGATCTAAACAATAGACAATCTCTCTAATGATCTTTAAGGCTTGGATGATGTTTTCTTAATTCTCTCCACTCACTCACAAATAGGAAAAATGGGGGATATAGACCCGGTCTTGATTTTAATTCAATAGATAGACCTCTGAACAAAAAGACTATATTGTCTCTCATTTACAATATTAGATTGCGTGTAGATATGTTTTTCTCTCTCCTCCCTCTTCTTCTTTCTTCTTCTCTGCGTTTTTTTTCTTTCCTCTTTCCTCTTTCTCATATTTTTGCATTTTTTCTTACCATTGTTCTGCGCATTTTTCAGTTTTTGTTGAATGTTTTTAAGCGAAATCGTAAAGAGACCGATCATCATTGATTTTCACTTCATATGGAATTATTTCTGATTCAAATGAACTGATTTTCTAATTTTTTTTTGTTCACATAGACTGATTTTCGACCGGTTTCGATCGATTTTCAATTTATATCGACATCTCGACCGAGTATGTTGAGTTTGATTGATTTTGAAGAAATCTCGACTGGTGTCGACCGCTTTTCATTGCTTCTCGACTGGTCTCGACTGTCTTGTCGACTGATCTTGACCGAGTATGTGTGATTTTGACTGATTTTGAAAAAATCTCGACTGGTCTAGACCGCTTTTCACTGCTTCTCGACCGGTCTCGACTGCCTTATAATTGTGTGTGTATATATATATATTGTTAGTAATAATAAATAAAAGTATTGGTGGCGTAGTAGTCAGAACTCGGGAGGAGAGAGGAGATCACGGTTCGAAACCCGAGGAGGAGAGAGGGGATGGGAGATGATTGCTATATATTTTTTTCAAAAAAAAGTATTCAATGTGAAAAGACCAAATTATCCTTAAATTGAGACCTTTGACTGAATTAAAAAGTCAATAGTCTCTTCTACTGAATTAAAACCAAGACCCTACCTATATTAATATATTTAATTGTCCCGACCTTAAGGTAGAGATGTCAAAACTCAACCCAACCTGCCAACCCGACACAAGTCGACCCGAAAAATATCAGATTAGGGATGGGGGTTTTGGGTTTGGGTCGAATCGGGTTGACCCGAAAGCTCACCCGAAAACATTAATCGGGTTCAGGTTCGGGTCAACTCGGACCCGAAACTTTTAATTATTATTATTATTTATATAAAATTAAGATAGATTTAATACATTTTTATACGTTGTATGTTTGAAAAAAAATAATTGTATATTGATATAATATATTTTCGTCATTTGATGTTTATTTTGTAAAAATTTTATTTTTTAAAATTATTTTTTATTTTTTGTAATAAGTATACTTTAAATTTTCTTCAATAAAAGTTCAAATTTAAATTATATATAAGCTTAGATTTTGTTATTATGTGATTAAATTAAATATTAATATTATTATTGTGTGTTTTGAATTTTTATTTAATTATTTTGTTAAAAAATAAAAATAATAAAATCGGGTTGGTCGGGTTGATCGGGTTAGACGGGTTCGGGTTCGAGTCCGGGTTGGGCATTTTCGGGTTGGGTTGGGTTTGGGTCGGGTTCAGGTTGACGATTTTTTAAAATTATTTTTGTCAACCCGACCCTAACCCACCCAACCCACCCGAATTGACACCCCTACTTCAAGGTGTGCCCATTTTGGGCTAATGACACAACCGTTGTGAACCTAAATTTTTGTCCGTGAATGTATTTTTCTCAAAAATACCAATTTGAGTGAAATTACTTTCTGAGTCGATGGTCTCTCTGGGAAGATTGGTTTCTTTATGTTTTGTAAGTTGGAAAATTTCCAAGTTGAATGAAATTACTTTCTGAGTCGATGGTCTCTCTGGGAAGATTGGTTTCTTTATGGCTTTTAAGTTGAAAAATTTCACGAAACTAATCAGTGAGCCCTCCCCTCCCCTCCCCTTCCTCATATCCTCCTCATATAATTTAATATTTTTTATTGTCTGACCATTTTTCCCGTATCACAAAAAATCCCTTCCAAATTTAAAAAGTGTTACAATATCTCAAATTGAAATACTAAACAAATAAAGAGTTGGTTATAAACCCTTGAGCCAACCCCACCCAATAGGCAAGCCTTTTGGATGGACACCTCATGGGTTTATAACCTAACATTTGGTGCTCTCGTTGAGAGTCGGCCTAGCGAAAGGGGCGACCTATGAAAGGACTACCACCAAAAAGAAAGGTGACTGAAAGCCGTCTAGAGTGGGCCGCCATGCGGAAGGGGCGACCTAGGAAAGGGCTACCACCTAAAAAGAATGGTGAGTGAAAGCCGTCTAGAGTAGGCCGCCGCGGACGTCGGCTTCTCAAGGGGTCAACAATGTTACAATATCCCACATTGAAATACTAAACTAATAAAGTGTTGGTTATAAACCCTTGAGGCAACCCCACCCAATAGGCAAGCCTTTTGGATGGACATCTCATGGGTTTATAACCTAACACAAAGGCTTAACAAGATCAATAACAACGATAAATTTACTAATTAAACCAAAAGAAAAACTCGAGTTCACTTGTGAAACCCAAGAAATGGGAAATGAACTCACATCTTTTATTACAACTAGTAAAAAATGCACTAATTAAACCAAAAGAAAAACTCTAGTTCACTTGTGAAACCCAAGAAATGGGAAATGAACTCACATCTTTTATTACAACTAGTAAAAAATGCATACACTTTGTGTGTGTAAAAAAAAGTCTTTAAAAAAAAACAAATCATGGAGTTAGTGGGAAGTTTTTAGTAAAATAATGGTTGGAAAAGGATAATTTTGGAATAAATTATTTTGGTGTCCCCAAGGTTATTCTAACCTACACATCTTTTATAATATAGATAGATAATTTCACATGCTACATTCTATTTCTTTTCAAAGCCAAAATTTAAATAAAATGCATCCATTTACCAGGATGATCGCGCTCTACGATACATCCTTTAACACAACATTGCCACGAAATTTACATAGAATCATCGTTATCAAGTATTCAAATCATAGAATTCCAATTACTCAGATTAAGACATCAACGCAATCTAATGTTTTAAGAAATATAACCTTTGCTCCTCAAACTCTCGACAGAATCCTTGATAATTTGTTCCAAGGGAATAAAATGTAGACCCATATCTATTAGCTTTTTTGCTGCATCCTTGCTTCTCAGTAATCCAGGCTGAGTATCCTTTGGTAGCCTACAAATTACATGAATTGCAAAATATGATTCAGAAATGTTACACGAAAAGACTAGATATAAAAATGAAAAACAATGCCATCACCATTGTCATTGTCGCCAAACCAATTAGTAGGTCCAAAACAAACAGGATACTCTTTTCCACTGCACGCATTTGATATTGATGTTTAAATGATCAGCAAATAGCCAAGGCCTGTTATGTCCCAGGTTTGGATCATGCTCTGGGATGATCAACGTATTTTGGATAGGGTTTCGAGGCTCGTTTTGAGACAACCTCGCGATCTCGCATTCACTATTTGAATTAGAATCCTGGATGACTTTATTCCTTGCAACAATAGACATTATTTTTCCCTAGCAAGAAATCTGACCTTATCCCCCTACTCATGACTAGAATGCATGCAATATTAAATAAGGAAACTAAATAAAATCTTTCCAATCAATTCCTTTTTTTTAATCTCCCACCATATCATCCTTGATATCAGTAGTTTGTCCAATTCTTGCCCATTACATCTTCCTCCCCTTCGAAATCGTGCTTGTCATCAAGCACGATAAAGAGACATTCCAGGTTCTTCCAAATGGTTGATACTCTCTTGTTACTCTGAAAAATTCTTCACCACTTCAAGAACAATTGTTGTTGTAGGAGTATTTCAAGGATTAAGCGCAAATGGTGGTAATTCTTAAATTTTTCCCACTTCACATTGGACGATCTCGTTCCCATTCGAGGAACCATGGTTCACAATCGCCCTCAAAAGTGGAAAGAGGCCAATCCTTCCTTGTCTTTCTCTTATCCGTGTTGGTGTCGAAAAGACTTTCACAATGACTAAGATCTCTCACTAGGTCTGATTGGCAACTGCACCGGGGAAAATGTAGCTTCAAATTTTGAGGTACTTTCGATAAGACACTCACTGTCTTGATGTCCTTCGGTAAACCCTGTTGAATGCTGCTGTCTTTGCCCCGATCTTCCGATCGCATGGTTACAAGCATTTGGATATCTCTTCAATTGATTACGAAAGCTTCATATTGTGGTTGTAGTGCTTGGAATCCTTCCATGATGACTGGCTCTAGTGCCAACTTGTTATGATCTCAGGTTTAGATCATGTTATGGGATGATCAATGTATTTTGGAGAGGGTTTTGAGGATCGCTTTGATAGAACCTCTGTGATCTCACATTCGCTAGGGAAATTATAAGGAAATTAAATAAAATCTATATAATCAATTCCTTATTTTTTAACCTTCTACCATATCATCCTACATATTATTAGTTTGTCCTTAATTTTTGCCCAATAGCAAAGCCATAATTAATAAATTACGCCCCTAGATAGTTTTGCAATTCCTCTCATTTTCTTCGACTAGATATTTGTATCGCATCTTTTTACTTGGTAAATGTTAATTTTTTGCCGCTGAATAGATTCAATCAATTTAATAACTCAAACCTAAGCTCATCTTGCAGGCACCCAACTTTTTTACAATATGTTCATCTATACTTTGATTCATCCTGGTGTGACCACACATTCAATCTTACCATTCGCTTCCCAGCAATTCTCATCTCTTGAATGTACTTTTTAACAACTCAATATTCAATAGCTTATTACCTAATGGTATAGCCATGCAAACTTTACAGTGCAAAACAAGTTTTAGTAACTGAGAACTTCCTTTTCTCGGGGTTTTCATCCCTCGAGACAAATTTTCAGAACTAGGTTGAAAGGAAATGACAAGGCGCAGGAGATCATTTTGTCAGAGTCACATGGAATCTGTTTTGATAACAGAATCAAAGCTTATACTGGTGTTTAATGCTCAGATTTCATAGACCAGATTCATGTGATTGAAGAACGTAACACATCGTAGAGAAGTTTTATGAGTAGATGAAAATTACCTAGGCAGCTTGTACTCAGGGTAACATTCTGCAACCTTAGCAGCAAAGTCACCATAATGAGAAATAGCCTCAATGCACAAGTAGCGTCCAGTAGCCAATATATTTTCATACACAAGTATATGTGCTAGAGCCACATCTTTAACATGCGCAGGGCCCATAAAGAAATTCTCATATACTTCAGTGCAACCTATATTAGATCAAAAAATCATAATTAGTATCGATTTGATAAATAAGTGCATCACTGAATTCTCAAAACTTTTATCATTGAAAACTAAGCTCGCGGTAAAATGACAGCATTGGCTTCAGCTTTTCATCTCTCAGTTAGTGTAACAAAGTAATTCCATCCCAAGCACTAGATACTTAAACATATTGAAATTGGATTACCCTGAAGAAGGCGAAGAATCATCAACATGCTAGCATTCAATGTTGGAGGGATTATAGGACCCATCACAGTCCCAGGATTCACGACAACATATCCAGACCATTTTCCTCAGCAAATTTCCAAGCAGCTTTTTCAGCTAGTGTTTTAGAAAGCGGATACCAAACCTAACAAGCAGACTCCAATATAAATATGTTGTAATAATGCATGCACAACATTGCATCTGTTCTACAGTCCAGGGATTCTCCATACTAGTCTCTATATAGCTTTTATCTGTCATCAGCTAATATGGTCAAAATTTTGATCTTTTCAGATCGCATTTATTGATTAATCCAATTGATAAAGGTTGTGAGATGATAGGATGATGCCACAAATTAAAAGAAATCAGCCCACAACTGAATCATCAATTAGAAAAATTATACCTTCTCTCAATCTCGAAATTTGATAAAAACATCTGGAATACTCGAAGTTTAAAGCTTAAATATGTTACTTTCGGACACACATTCAGCAAACCATTAGCTAATCCCAGCAGTTGAACAGAAGAAAAGATATTGGAGAAAGACTACGAATTTCAGTGTACTTGTATGACTTTCGAATTCTGAGTCGTTAATTTCAGCACGCTACTTGAATAATTAAGAAAATTACCCCATTTTTCTTGCAAAACTCTTGGTCTGCCCAGCAATCTTCATTCTTGACCACATCACCCGGCCAATTAGGGCTCGGAATAATAGCCGATATTGAAGAGGTTACAACCACCCGTCCAACGCCCAACTCTTTGGCTGCCGTCAGTACATTAATGGTCCCACTAATTGCCGGATCCAATAATTCACGCTAAAATCAAACATATGGAAGAATAGCAGGGTAATAGTATGATTCGGTTAATAATGCGAAATGTTGTCTTAATTCAGCAGGAACCTGAGGATCGTGGACTCGATCGAAAATGCAAGGAGAAGCAAGGTGAAACACTCCGGCAGCACCGGTGACGGCGGCGACGATGGAATTATAATGAAGTAAATCCATCTGGAAAAGACGGAGGCGGGATTCAGCTCCTTCCATTGCTTCCAAGTGCTTCGTTTCTTTTTCATCTTCTGAGGTGAAAAAAGTATCGAAAATGTAAGTGAAAGCTCAACTACGCAACAATTCCATGAAATCAAAAAGGTGGGAGGAAGGAACTGAGATTCTTGACGGTGGCGTGGACGGTGTAGCCGCGCTGCAGGAGAAGCTGAACGAGCCATGAGCCGATGAAGCCGCTCCCACCTGTTACACAAACTACTTTTCTTTGTTTCTCTTCCATTTTCACTTAGCTCGCCTCTGCTTCCAGAAAGTCCAAAAGAGAGTTCTCAGATGGCTTTTTCTGGAATAATTTAGGTACAGTTTGTATTTTTTTTTTTTTTTTTTTTTTTACGAAACGGTTTGTAATTTTTAAAGGCAAACACTTATATGAGACTGTTTTACGGGTCATGTTCGTGCAATGGATTCGGGTCGGATTAACCCATTTTTTTAACCCGTGAGATTCAATTCTCAGTCTTGACTCTATTTTCTCCCAATTTTTCGTATTGGCCTTCTTGTTTTTGAGATTCCGCATTCGCCTACTTTCAATCGACAAGATCGCTGCTATTTTCCCAGCTTCTCAATCGCTTTCATCCATCTGAAATCTTTGGCTACATTGAAGAACGAAGATCGCGAAGATTGCTACTATATTGAGATCTAAATTTCCTGTTTTAAAAAAATCTGAAATCGGCAAGATCCCTGAGAAATTTAATTTATTATCGAGTCTTTGTTGATCTCTTTAGCCATTGTATTTCTTTGTTTGGATTTCAGCCATACAAAGGATCATATCAGTTACTTTGTCGCAGGCAAAGAGGGAGATGATCATGTTGTCTTTAACGGAGACACATTGGTGAGCCAGAAAGTTTCATCTTGGGACTTGTTGCTATAAATTTGACACTTTTTTGCGAATTATTTACCCATGGGAAACTTGAAATTAGATTTTGTGGTATTAGCAGCAAGGCATGATTATTTGGTCTGAAACCGATATGATGAACAAGTTAAGCTAAAACTTCATGGAACACTGGAGCTTTTGCTTTTGTTACCTTGTTATCCCATTGGCTTGAGCAAACTTGTTCACTTTATGTGTTGGGTTTTCTGATAAATCAAATACAATTCTCATTCCTTATCCTTGTTGGGTTTTGTAACTGTGTATCTGGCCTAAATATGCAGCTTTGTTGCTTGAGCTCCGGGCTATTTTTCTGTTGTGGCAAAGTGAGAGCTGAATTGATTGATTGCTTCATGCTGCAATTGTATATTTGGAAGTGTCATTTTATTTAAACATAGCCTTCCTTTTCGGGGAATTTTTTTTTTTTTTGGACTTATTGCTGGAGAAGGGTTCTAATGGCATTGGCATCAAGGTTCGTGATGTCTTGAGAAGCCAGAATCTTGGAAAGTTTGTCACTTAAATAGTCCACCTCTCTCTCCAGTTTCTTGATGTAATTGCATGTTTTCTTGAGAACTTTTGAGGCTGGCATCTATTATTTCTTTCAATAATATATAATTATACCAAAAAACGATGCATTGAAACTAAAGCAAATTAATTAAAGGAAACAAAAAAATTAAGAAGAAATAGTGAGTCCCTTGATTTGCGTCTTGAGCTCGAATCCGCTGGCAACAATGCTTGTAATTTCGAGATCGTAATTAGCCGCCTCATTTTCCGTAAATCTCGAAACTTTGGCCCTTTTGTTTGGCATAATATATCTTGTATGATTATTACATAAACTAACAACTTCGGGGGTTTTTGGTTATTGCTCTGTAGGCATGTTGGCTATGCTTCATGTTATAGATATGGTCTTGCTTTATTCCGAAGCAAATTTAAGGAGAATATTGTACTTTTCTTGTTAATTGTCCGTTCAGTAGATTTAGTTCACCAAATCAACTAAGCATTTGTTCGCAGTGCTATGTTGTTTTTGTATATACTATGTACTCATGATGTGTATGTATTTTGGATTTTACGTGCTGCTATGATGCATATAAAATGTTTTAGCTGCTAATTGTAGATCACACGACTGTTTTAGCTGCTATTATTAGCTATTCAATCGGTTTGTTTATAGGCTACTTGAAGTGGAAAATGTTTCTCTTCTGAGAATTTAAGCTCAAAAGATCGAATCAAGCTTGCATGATTTAAATATGTTAGTGCGTTTTTTATGATGTGTGTGTAGATCAAACTCTAATAACTTATACGCGAAGCTTATAGGAACCATCCTTTATTCATTAAAGCAGATGAGCAGGTTTATAATTGAGTTGTGGGAGGCATGTATTGATGGCTTATTTAAGAACACTGAATTGCTACCTGAGAGAAGAGGCATTGCAGGTGTGGTCAGTAAGTCTCTGGATCAAAGTGAGCAAAAGTCACGGGCTTATCGTCGAGGGAGGAGGTTTGGTCGGATTTCTGGACAAGGATTCTTGTTTTGGTTGTTGTCCCTTGTGCTCTTTTTCATGTATTTGGCTTATCTTGGTTTAAAGATACATTTTCACGGTGACTGAATGCCTTTAAACTTCACTGATCTCACCAGTTAAAACTTTCTTTTGGATTTGATAATTTTGATGTTTTGTAAAACTGCCATACATGCCCATATGCGAGACCTTTCTTATAGTTAGAGGCATGCTGCTGTGGCTACCTGCTGACGATAATGTGAATCTTTTCTCCTCTTATGTTTAGTTTTTAATTTTTATCAAAGGTTTTTGTAGGTGGTTGAAAACCAAGATGCATCTCATAAATCGACGTTGCACTCAAAGTATCAAATGTTAATGTGCGTAGAATCTTGAGTAAAACACAACATAATAATCATACATATTCTATCTTTGAACGAAATCTTAAAAATGAAAAAAAAATTCGAGATTTCATGTCCCTATCCGACGGGATCCCGAATATTTGGACATAAAAATATTAGTTTTTATGTTATAAGTATTACTTTTTATGTAAAAAAGTATTACTTTTTTAGGACTAAATTATTACTTTTCACGATTGTTTATTTAACATAGAAATTCTTTTTTTTTCGTCAAAAATATTACTTTTTATGTCAAAAATATTGGATTTTATGTTCAAAGTATTACTTCTAATATATGCTTATTTGACATACAAAAATATTATTAAGTAATATTTTTTATGTCAAAAATATTACTTTTTTGATTAATAAAATTAATTTTTATGTCAAAATTATTATTTCTAAGTTATGTTTATTTGAATTAAAAAGTATTATTTTTTGGTCAAAAGTATAAATTAATATTTTTATGTCAAAGGTATTAATTTTTTAGTTAAACATATTATTTTTTATGTTAAAAGTATTATTTCTATCGTATCCTTATTTGCATGTGAAGTATTACTTTTTATGTTAAACGTATTAGTTTTATGTCAAAAGTATTGTATTGTAATATATGTTTATTTGACATAAAAAGTATTATTTTTTGATCAAAAAATATTAGTTTTATATAAAATATTAGTTTTATATATAAAAAAAGTATTACTTTTCTGGGTTTAAAGTATTGGTTTTTGTGCTAAAAGTATTAATTTTTATGTTAAAAATATTACCTTTTAATATTTGCTTATTCGAAATAAAAAATTACTACTGTTTGGGTAAACAAATATTAGTTTTTATGCTAAAAGTATTAGTTTTTGTGTGAAAAATATTACTTCATAATATATGCTTATTTGACATAAAAACAATATTATTTTTTGATCAAAAGTATGAAGTATTACCTCTACTCTAACGTATTTTTATTTAACATATAAAGTATTATTTGTTTGGTCAAAAATATTATATTTTATGCTAAAAGTATTAGTTTTTATATCAAAATTATTAGTTCTAATGTATTCTTAATTATTTGACAAATAAAATATTATTTTTTTGACCAAAAGTATTACTTTTTATTCCTAAGGTATTAGTTGAAAATATTAATTTTAAAGTATGCTTATTACTTATTATGTTAAAAGGATTAGGTCCATTACCATTAAATTACGATGAAGACGAGGATATATATAGACGAATAAAATCATATGAGTAGAAATGACTGTAATAACAAGTATATATTATGCTGCTAGGATGCAATGAACTATACCAAGATGGAAAAATGAAAGCCAAAACATTGGAAATTTGGAATAATGAAGGGACTTTTTTATACTTAAATATTTAAGTGTTTGAGGACATGTTATATATCATAAAAAGTGCAACACAAACTCAAAAATTAGATGACATCTTTAATCGTCATAAAATAATTACAAGAAATTTGAGAATTCCTTGTTAGAACAGAGCAAATCAACTTCTTGTCCATAACAATAGAGCAAAGATGGTGAGAGCATATTCTATCATAATAACAACTAATTATTAGGCCATATTATCTCTGCAGTATTGTCTCTGTCCATTGCGTTTCTCTCCATTGCCTGTTGGAAAATATAGATAAAGTAGGGTTCACAGACTGCGAACTCAAAAAGACGGAAACATATTGAATAACATCTGTCATTGGATAACCTGATTCAGTAGAACCATCTTCTTGGTACTAACGACATCCCAAAAGCCATCATTACATCCAATCCATGAATTTGCCGAGCATATTGCCCAAAAATTCTGTTTTCTGAACATCTTAGCCGCCAAATAGAAAACTAATACTTTTGAAGAAAAAAAAAATTAACTTCAAATGAATATGAAAGCAACGAAAAATTGACTTCCTAATCATTATTCAAGCAATTTAATTCAAGAAGAATAAAAGTGGAATTTTCTGAGAAACACTCACCAGATTAAGTTTGTTCTAATGGATAGGCTGGGCAACTTCTGCGGTGCTGAGTTAGAAAGACCACCTTCTAGCAGCACAAGTCGATCATCTTACTTATCAATTTTATTTTCCATTTCGAGAAGATTTATATCTCAATGACTGCTGTCATAATAACTCAGTACCATAAGATGAGATATAATTGAAAAGAATTATCTTTTGCCCTTGCATTTCTCAGAGAATCTAAAATTTTTGACTGGAAAAAAGCCACACATTTCAATTGTAAGGTATAATAATGATTCAGGATATGGAAATATTTGTAGACTGTAATTTAGAAGAGGACAACAGAAAACCGAGAGGAACTTCAATATCGTTATCATTCGAACGATAGCATTACAAATCAATTACGCTACTACGCCAATACAAATAGCATCGAACTAAGTTAAATTCACAAATTCAAAGCAAAATGTACAAATTTCAATTCCAAATCCACTCCTCAAAGATAGCAAGGCATGTAACTGAAAGCAGAGATGAATTAGAAAATTACAGGATCGAGATAGATGTTGCCATGGACATTATCGTAGATGTGATTCGAGAACCTTCGATCGATATAGATGTTGCCATGGACAATAGCAATTCATTCAATGAAACATTAATTACCTAATTGGAGTACAAAATAATCCTGGGACCATTTTACTTAGATTTGAACAACAATTCCAACAGAAGAATTGTGTCTCATCAACCATCATATCCATTTTGCATAAACAGGGGAACTTGAGAACCATTTTCAACAAATGTTACACTACAAAGAGACAATTGCTTTTCAGAACAATAGTTGGATTATAATATAATATAATTATTTTGAGTCATCAAGATTTTTTGGCCAACAAATTAATTTCGACTGAGGCAAGTAGAATATAAAATCAAAGCAAAAAAGCAAAGAAGAATCAATAAATCAAAATGAGTATCAAATCATCATACTATCCCTTAAAAAAAAATCAACATACCATCGCGCCAATGCTATCAACAGGCATTTCATAACCATATCTCAAGCGAAACCCAGCAGCTTTGCTCCTTGCTTGTTGGACCAAAATCCTCGCATCAGCTGGAAGGGGACCAACAAAAAGGATAAAAAAACCAACTTTTGACAATAAAAACGACATGTAACCTAAAATTTCGATTTTGTTCTCAAATTCTGCAGATTGAGTGAAGCGAGAAGATCGACTGAGTGATTGAGTGAAGCGAGAAGGTCGATTGAGAGAAGTGAGTAAAGGTGAGAAGATCCACTGAGCGATTGAGAGAAGAAGGTGAAAAGATTGAGCGACTGAGAGAATATAGGGTAGATCAAGCGGAGAATAGAATACAGGTCAAATACCAATCGGACCGGGTAATTTCTTTTGTTGGGTTGACCCGTTTCTTCGTGAAACAGTCTTACAAGAGTGTTACTCATTTTTAAAAGGGATAATAGCTAAAATAGTTCCGTAAGTTTACTTGTTTTGTGATTTAGTCATGTAAATATTTAATTTTGAGTTTTAGTCCTGTAAATTTAGTTATATTTTGGTTTTTAGTTCTTTTTCATTTAAACAATATTTTTATAACCGGACCAATGATTAAACGGATCTAACTTAAAAAAAACGGTCCATCTGGTTGAACTATTTTAACCGGATTGTCGGATCGAAAAACCGTTTATATAATATAATATAATTAATAATATATTTTAAATTAAATAAAACCTAAAAAATTTATATAAATAGAAATATATATTTATTGTAGTTTGAAAACTAAATAACTACATAAATATATTCAAAAAAATTATCTCTAATATTAATAAATAATATTTTTAATGAAAAAAAAAATTTCAAATAATCATGTATACATATAATAAATATTAAATTAAGGTTTTAAAATAAAAAACTAATTTTTCAAACAAAAAATCGAAAAATTAATTTTTCGGTTCTTGATCAGTTTTGCTGGTTCAACCGTTAAAACGGTTTTTGGGAGTGATTTAACCGTTAAAATGGTTTTTGGGAGTATTTCGGATCAAATCAGTGACCGATTTCGGGTCAAACCGGTTGAACCGATCGATACAGTCCGGTTTTCAAAACATAGCATTTAATTGTTAATATCACAACAGACACGTCATCATTTTTAATGTCACTTAAGCATTTTTAGCTGTCACGTCAGCATTTTCTGATGCCACATCAACATTCAATGAAGAAAAGACTAAAAACCAATTATAACTTAACTTATAGGACCAAAATTCAAAATTAAATACTTACATGAGCAAAACACAAAATGGGCAAACTTACAGGACCATTTTGACTATATTTCCTCTTTTAAAATATAGTTAATCGCTTGACTTTTTATTTTTTTTTATATTTATAAGCACAATTTTCGAAATATTGTAATAAATGATTTTGGTGAATAGCATTATCTAAAATATTATTGGACACTCAATTCTAACAAAAATTGTAGTAGCCCGTGCCCGAAATCAGTGATTAAGTATTAATCTATTTATTAATCCTACTAGTTAAGAGTAAACGTGATTAAGGGAACTCTTAATGGGTTAACGGAGTCCGGAATTGGATTCAGAACACTTGGAAATGGTTTGAGGGTCATCGAGTTCAAAGGCTCCGAAGTCAAGGTTCGGATGGTCCGAAGTCAGGGTTCGGACGATCCGAAGAGTGGTTCGGACGCTCCGAACGTGCTGCCGATAGTCGTCATGGATGACGTCATCATGCTGACGTAAGCAATGATGTAATATCGGGTTCGGACGACCCGAAGCCCAGTTCGGACGACCCGAACGTGTTCGTACGATCCGAACTCTGTCTATAAATAGGGGGTGCCGAGCTCATTTTTGAAGTGCACCAGTTCCTCTCTTCTCTCTCTCGATCCCTTAGCCTTCTAACTCACATCTAGGGAATTCTAGGTGTCCCGTGGGGAATCCAGAAGTGGCATAACGATCCAGACGTCGTAGCGGAGCTGTGGCCTAGTTTTGAGGCACTCGACATCAAAGGGCTAACGACGGACGAAGGTATAACTTTTGCTTCCTATAAATATTTAGGAGTATGCAATAGCTTAGTTTAGTCTTTTAGAGCACTTTAATGATAGTAGTATCATTTGACAGTGTAGAGCAGACTATAGGCGTGGACCTAGAGTTGGTAGAGCTTGCACTGATTTGAGGTACGAAAGTACTGTTCGAGATATCCTGACTGAGTATGCATGTATTATGTGACTTCATGGTTTCTATGTCATTGATTTATGCTTCATTCATTTGCATACTGAGCTATCTCCTTCGAGATGTCTGTTAGTAGGGTTTTTTCCTATCCTGTTAGTGGTTGGACTTCCATCGATTTGGGTCTGGCATATCCACTGGTATTATGGTATGGGAGCCACCTCCTGAAGCGACGGCACAGCGTGCTACATACCAGGGCCCGGTCTGTCTCTGTTATATGATCCTTGACCTCGAGTTTATAGGGAGTTCACTTTGTATGCATGTATACTCATACTCTTGTACTGAGCGTTTTATGCTCACGTCTCGTACTCTGTGTTTTTGGACACCCTATTCCATGGGGCAGGTTTGCGATTGGACGAGGCGGGTGGTTCCAAGAGGGGCTAGACAGTGGTTGGCCAGCTGGAGCTTCGTCTAGGTTTATTTCTGTTGTTATTTGGATTAATACAGTTTTTCGATCTGGTTGTATAATATTTGGATATTTACAGATTCCTTGCCTTGGGATTGTAATTTTAGTAATGTTTCCGCAGTTTATACTGATATCTGTTTATTAAGTTATTTGCATGCCTAAGTTCTATTTAGTAGGTGATCCAGGTAAGGGTCACTACATTTATGGTATCAGAGCATGCATAGTATTCTTGGGATTTAGACTCTGCATAAGGTAACTGTGAGGTGCTTTTGTAGATGGCGAACTACGATGACCAGAGTAGCAATGGTAGTGGAGGTGGACGCTGGGGAGATGACGATCGTGAGCGTCGTCGGGACCGTCATCCTCGTCGTCGTGATGAGGATCATTTCACTGTACGACGATTTTTGCAGATGGGTCCTAAGCCCCTTGTTGGAGGTGAGTCTTCGGAGGATGCGGAGAACTGGTTAGACCGTATGGAGACGACTTTTCAGACTTACCACTGCACCGAGGAGCAGAAGATGGAGACCCTTGGCTATCTTCTGGATGGGCGAGCCCGTAGGTGGTGAAGGTTTACTTCTGCACCCTTTATTGCGGCGAGAGGAGTGGCCACCTGGGCCGAGTTCCGAACAGCTTTTCAGAAGCTGTATTTTCCTTCTGCACTCCGTCAGTCGAAGGCAGGTGAGCTACTGAGTCTGCGACAGGGAGCCATGTCTATTGATGAGTATCAGCAGAAGTTCTTTGATCTGCTATCCTATTGCCCCGAGATTGCCGACAGCTCTGGGATGAAGTATAATCTGTTCCTTCAGGGCCTTAACCCTGAGATCCATGACCGTGTGGCGGTTGGCGACGACATGTCCTACGAGGGTTTGGTGAGCCGTTGTCACCAGGCGGAGGACAGCATTCGGCGAAACAGGTCTTTCCCTCAGTTGAGGCCTGCTAGTTCTTTGGGTCCCCGTGCCCAATCTTTCAAGTAGTCTGGATCTACTTCTTCCTCTGGGTCTGGAGGTGTTGTCCGTTTCGGTAAGAAGGACAAGTGTGATCACTGTGGGAAGAACCATCCATCTGACCGTTGCCGCAGAGCTTCTGGAGGTTGTTTCCGTTGTGGAGAGACTGGTCATATCCGGAGGGATTGTCCACTATCTGGGGGAGGCGGTTCTGGTTCTGGTTCAGGATCTGGTTCTCAGGCTACCGTTCAGCAGAGGACGCAGGGACAGCCTGCTGGGAGTTCTCATTTGAGGCCACGAGCTTCTGGCCAGGTGTTTTCCCTGAGACATGATCAGGCAGTGGAGGAGAATGAGAAAGTCGTCGCAGGTACATTTCTGCTTTATGGTATACCTGCTCTTGTACTTATTGACACTGGTGCATCTCATTCCTTCATTTCTGCACGTTTTGTTAAGAGGCATAAGTTACCATGCATTGCACTAGACGTAGTAATGTCTGTTTCTACTCCGACGGGCCAATCTGCTTTGGCTAAGCGTCTAGTGATGGGTTGCCCTTTAGAGTTCGAGGGGAATATTCTGTTAGAGAATCTCATGGTCCTGGCGATGGACGACTTTGATTGCATTCTGGGAATAGATATGTTGACTGCCTATCGAGCTTCAGTGGACTACTATCAGAGATTAGTACGCTTTCATCCGGAGGGGAGTGAGAGCTGGTTTTTCTATGGTGAGGGAGCGCGACCCCCGATGCCTTTGGTATCAGCTTTGAGAGCCTGTCGAGCTCTAGAGTCTGGCGGGGAAAACTACCTTATCTATGCAGTTGATTTGTCCGCTGAGAGCATTGGGTTATAGAGTATTCCTGTTGTGGATGAATTTCCAGATGTTTTTCCTGATGAGATTCCAGGTTTTCCTCCTGCTAGGGAAGTCGAGTTTGGCGTAGAGTTGATGCCGGTGCTTCTCCTATTTCTCAAGCACCGTATCGTCTGGCTCCGTTAGAGATGCGTGAATTGAAGAATCAGCTACAGGATCTTTTGGACAAGGGGTATATTCGTCCTAGTGTATCTCCTTGGGGAGCTCCTGTTCTTTTTGTAAAGAAGAAGGATGGGTCGATGCGGCTGTGCATTGACTATCGGCAGCTGAATCGAGTCACTGTGAAGAACAAGTATCCATTGCCTCGTATTGATGACTTGTTTGATCATCTGCAGGGCACTTCTGTTTACTCCAAGATCGACTTGAGATCTGTGTATCATCAGTTGAGAGTCCGTGATCAGGACGTAGCCAAGACTGCATTCCGTACTCGCTATGGGCATTACTGAAAGAGTGGGTGCCCGGTGAGCCAACTTGTGGCTAAGGGCTTTGATGATTCTTTGTATAAACAATCTTTTGTTTAATATAATTTACACTTTTATTAATGGCAATGACTTTATCTTTCTTCATATTGTTATATTGTGATATACTATTGTTGTTTTGATAAAGACCTTGAATATACTATAGTGTATGTAAGATGTGGTAGTACATGGGGATGTCTATCATGAAACACATCTTATAGTCACTGTATATTCTAAACTGTTCCTAGTCGATTGAGCCGTCCGATAATAAGGATAAGGATCGCTCGAGATTGAGACTAGCATTTGCGATGCAGAGTACCACGTTTCATTGGTAAGGAACATAGAGATGTTCGAAGCATGCAAATGGATATTCATACGATGAATGATCGAACTACCCTATCCGGACTTTCCAAGTGGTTATCACTTATCGAATGGATAAAGTCCGCGGTTTTGATTTTACACCATTAGTCCTTACTACTTGAAACATCATTGAGACTCTATATGCTAGTACTGTGCTTTGACTCATTTACCGACTCTATTGGGGTCATCAGGTGTCGGGATTGGGTACAGTTACAACACATATAGGAGTCGATGCTTTGTTGTCAAGGATTCACCACATACTTGTGAGTGTGGATATCCTATGCGATCTGAGGAGATATTAGTGTGACGAATCTCTGGCCAGAGTACATGATGTGTTTTAAGAAATGGTTTCTTAGTAGCACATGCGATGTCACTATTTGATCTTCAAGATGTATTGCATAGTTATCGAATCTCGAACGACTCTCGATTTACCAATGGTTGTTGATTCGATCGGGATATATGGATGAAGGGACCGTACTGTACGCTAACCAAAATCTATTGGTTCTTGCAGGCACTATCAGTGATACCTAAGGAATCATGGGGCGATGTTGCTAGGCGCTCTTACCATGATTCGATGGGCAAGTCGGAAATTGTTGTTCCGAGTCACAAGGAGTTGTGAGCCCACGGCTAGCTGTATCCCTGAACCATTGAGGGTCACACAGAGTAATGGATTTTTAATCCCCGTTGAGATAGTTAAATTTAATGAACAAAGAAGTGGGACTTTTTATTTAAGAGTAGAGGAGTAAAATTTCCTAAAATGACATAGGGATGGGCATTTTTGGAAATCACTGAATTCGGATTCAGAAAAATTTATCTTGACTTTAAAAGGTGCAGAAATGGTTTCTGTGAACATTGGTAAAATCGGTTTATCAATCAGAGTCACGATAAATTTTATATTAATTTCTGAACATGCGGGCTTTGCTTGTCAGGCTTAAACTTATGACTAATGGGCCCTAAGCTGTTAGCGGCCTACATTATAAATAAGTTATTGCAGTACAGAAATTACACAACACAGGTCACAATTTTCGAAAAACCCTAGTTTTCTCTCAAATAGTGGCCGCCCCCCTCCCCTCTGCTCGGGAAAAATCCAGTCTGTGAATTTTGAATTACAGTCTGGTTTAACGGATCAAATTCGTTAATTCTCTTCGTAGAAACTTCTGATAGATTTTCTAGTGCAATCTATCAGAGGGATTAAATCTCTGTTCGTGGACCTGATTGAAGAACAGTTCGTCCATCAGTTTCTGGGAGATACAACAAGAGCAGAGCAATCTGTTGGTGTCCATAATCTCGATTCGAGATTGGAGGTAAAAATTTATAATTGTTATTTAATTTTTACACACACAATTTAATCGTAAAGTTTTGATACCCATTATGGAATCGTTCCATATAAAATTTTAAACTTCCGCTGCACCGGGTATCAATTTTGATTGATCTGATCGCAGTTCTCCAACAGTGGTATCAGAGCCAGGTTGCTCAGATCAAGCGATTAAATTAATCGATTGTACAAAAATTTTTTAGCCTCGGTTTTTTGAAACAAAATAAATTTTTTTTAAATTAAAAATTTTTCGGGCAAAAAAAAACACGGGCAGCGATTGGATCGCTGCCCATGGGCAGCCGGGCTGCCCGGCCCGAGCCCCTTTGGGGCGCGGGCAGCCCGGGAGCGTCCCGGGCGGCCCGCGGAAAAATTAATTTTTAATTTTTAAAATTAAAATTTTAATATGTTAAAATTATATTTTTGGTCCGATCGAAAATTATTTTTGATTGGTCCACGAGGCATCGGATCGAATTGTTCGAGTCCGAAAATTTTAAAATTGATTTTTGGATAAATTTGAATTTTTGGAAAATTTATATATTTTATCCGTTAAATCAAATTTTATGAAATTAATTATTTTTGGTACAATTGATGATAAGATATGATCTTATGGAAATATTGAGTAAAATATGATTTTATGTATAAAATTATCAGAGCATAGGTTCTAGACTTGGGAGAAATGTATGAGCGGGGTAGATTGAGTCGCATGCATTTATTGTATTGCATGATTAATGTTTTACTTGATTTGTTAAATTGCATGTGAACTTGATTATGTGCATACTTGAGTAATTGAATTAATTCATAGGATTATTTGAATTCGTTGTGAGCATGTGTTGAATTGAAAAGCATGAGATTATATGTTGATTATATTTTATAATCTCTGCATGATATATTATGTCTGTTTAGAATCGGACAGATCTTACAAACAAAATGAGTCCCTCAGACAGAACATAGCAGTGTTGAGGTAAGATTGAACTGATAGATATGATAATAGCACTGAAGATGGTGTTATTTGAGTAGCTTTGGAGTTGAGCTATTAATCACCAACCCAGAGAGATACAGAATATTCTAAGACGAAAGGAAGTTGATTTGAAGAGCTGGATCCGTTGTTCGAGTTGAGATTACTCAGATGAACATGAAACCAGCCTGATTTGATATCAACTCCATGCCTTAGCAAGAAGTTGATGAATTGTGAAGAAAAGAATTTTTAAGAATCAAGGTACTGAAATTGTTTGGCAGGTATGTAAACAGAATCGTTATCAGAAAGTTGTTTCTGTACTTGATAGAGAAGATAGAATAGCAGAATTTGCCAAACTTTGTAGTTGAGAAAACTACGATTCTCACCTCAGATATAGATTTTATAGCAGAACAGTTATGAAGAAAAAGTTAATGATCACCCAACAACAAAGAATCGATTTAGTCTAAGGGTGAGTATGTTAAGAAATAGGAGAATAATTTTCTAGGCAAGAAGCAAGTACAGAAGAATTGGGCTCAAGTTGTATCAGATAATGAGATTGCATGTAAGTGAGTAACTCTACTTAACCTGTTTATGTATTGATGATTATTGATCTCATTGCATAATAGAACGGTGATTTGTTATGCTACAATCTTGATCTGATGAGCCTTTATTTATTGTATTTGTTGAGTCTTTGCCTTTGACTAGATGTGAAGTCTTTGCACGATTAGTCAGAAAAGATGAAATACAGATTTGAGGATATAAGATTTAACTTGATGATATAGAACTTGAAATTTATGATATGTGTTTCAAAAACTAAGAGTTCTTTTATTTGATACGGGCTATATCAAGATTAATGCAACAGAGTGTCGGAAGAATTCTAGTTTATGAACTAGACCAGTAGAGAACTAACCTGGAATTGACATATATGTCAATGGTTAGAATGTACAAAAGTGTGCAGATGATATATACTCCGACCTTGCTGTGATGTGAACAAAGTTCTATATTGAATTGGGTGTCTGGTACGAAGTTAGTGTGAATACTCGTATAGAATATCCCCACTTAAATGAAGAACTTCGGAACCAATCACAAGAGTGATTAAAGCAAGTTATCCTAGTATCAGAGAGGTTATGAATTGTATAACCGTAAATTGAATCGATAGGATTTGAAATGACTATGATCAAATGGGAATTACTTGATAAACTCATATCAAATGAGAATAAAAGAAAATTCAGTTACAGTTGAGCCTTTTATTTGATTTTGCTGAAGTTATTACATCATAAAATCATGATTCTTGAATTTCTTGATATTGATTCTGAGGTTTTGTTATTCAGATGCAAGTGAGTTGTTTTCACTTAGCGGATTTGTCATTCAGAATATTTGATCTTTGGATGACCTTGACTTGAATGAGTTTCTTTGATTATGAAATTCAAGAGTTGTTGAGTAGTTGATGTATATATTCAGTATATTTTGATGTCTTTGACTCGTAACTGATAGAGTATCAGCAAGATTTTTGGGGTTAATGGCATGAATTGCCAATAATTGGGAAATAGAACGAAGAAACTAGATGAATGCTTGATCGATTGATCTTTCCTTTATGTGCTTGAGTGTTGTGATAGATACTCAAACAAACAGAATTGTTGAAATCCAAGCTAAGTTCGATTGGTTTGGAAAGATTAAAGCAACTCTGATATGAGATCAAGCGATTAGAGTTCGATTGAGAATGATAAATCCCGATATGAGGTAATACAACATATTAGAGTGAGTGTATTTGAAGTGAATAATCGGTTGATTGTGCTCGATATTCTAGATATGGAATATTGGACTTTGAAAAGAGGCACATTACAACAGATTTAATATCCATTCAGTTGTCCCCAAAATGTATGAATTACTGAGAAATTAGTATTGATGAAAGAAAATGAAAACAGAGATGGTAGGATTGACTTTCCAATACTTAAATTTCCAGTAAATGAAGTAGAAAAGAAGAGACCAGATGGTCTATGAAACAGTGTAGTAATTGGCAATTCGAAATAAAATAAACTTTTTGAAAGATTTTTTGTTTAGAACTGCTCGAATCGTCATGAATGTGCGATTTGAAATAGAGTATATTTCAACAAAACCGAGAATGTGCTGTATTGGAGGTCATACAGATATGAGTAGATAGCTGTAAAGAATATAATGATGATTTGAGCTTACAGGAAGTATTGAACTCTAATGTCGAGATATAGACTTTAGATTTATTTGATAGATTGTGGTACTGATTTTCAGAGGTTTTGAGTGTTTGGTTGTATGTGATTGCATTATACCATCCTCGATCGATGGATTGTCTGAGGTGACTATCCCCATTTTCAAGGAAATGCTCAGACCTATAGTATCTAATTCGGTACTATCTGACTGATTTTGCCACTTGAGTATTATGATTCCTGTAACAACTATCTGAGAGATATAGAAATGATGATTCCAATTATGAGATGAGAAGAAAATCAGAAATTCTTGATGTTGAGACAGAATTTGTGAAGTATCAACTATCAGATCAGATGTGGTTTGAGAAAAGACAAAGAATGTGAAGATTGAGTTGTATAAAATAAGAACGGAGCAGTCTGGATAGAGTTGGGAATTGAATGATGTTGAAGCTTGAATAGAGTGTTCAGTGAGAAATGTTTTGTTTCAGAAGCATCGTTCACTTCTGAAAGAGATTCCAGAAACGATCTGATAATGGATTCTCGTGAGTATTGACAGAGAGATGATAATCTAAATCATTGATTTAGACTCTATTTGTGTGATAGATGAGACGTGATCCTTGAGTATAAGCTAAAGAATATCAGCTAGAATATTCCTTGTGAACGTTAAACAAGGACAGCAAAAACGAATAAGATTTGAGCTAATCGAATAACTGATACTAATTGTGAATTCAGAAAATGAACCGCTCAAATGTAAGATCACTTAGTCATTACAGAAGAATAGAATTGATATGATCGATCAGAAAGACGAAGCAGAAAAGATATCCGAAAAGATATATAGAACCCATAGAATTTAAGTAAAAGTGGGTATAGATTTTGTAACTGTGAGCAAAATGACAGTGTAGACTTGATATATATTCTTTGCAGAGCATCGAATAGTATAGAAAAGAAAACAATTCGTCACAAAAGCTGAATTACACTGTCTAAGATTGCAGATAGAATTAATGATTTCACTGAAATATGTATTCTTTTCAGCTTGACAAACGAGATCAGATATGTTCCATGTGTCTAAGTTAAGGAAGTATCAGTTAGATTCTTCCTATGTATTTCAATCGGTCAAAACAGAGTCTGATACTATTCTGAGTAAAGTAGATAGTTGACAGATCCTTGACGGAGCAAAGTACAAGCAAATAGACACCAAATGAAGAGATAAACTGGAAAGAGATTACGAGGTTAGATAAGAAGTTCAGAGTTATATGATTGAGGTGAGGATTAACTCAGATAATCATTCGGTCTATCAGATTTGATATTTCGATTGAATGCGATTTCGAGGACGAAATCATTCCTTAGAGGGGAGGAATTGTAAGGTCCAAAAATATTAAGTTATTAATTACGGAATTTGAGATTTAAATTCCAAATATGGGAAAATATTAGTTGGAGAATTTATGGAAATTAGAGATTTAATTTCCGAGTTGAAAATATTTAATTTGAGAATTTAAGGATTTTGAGATTAAAATTCAGGGATTCTTAAAATTAAAAGATGAAGATATTTGAAATGCATATTCATGGGATTTAATATTTAAATTCCGAGTTCCGAAAATGAAAGAGGAGTTAATTAGCAGGTGAAACTCGCGCAGGAATTGAATTGCAATTATCGAAGTTTCAGGGTAAGGCATGAGATTATTTAATTTTAATCCGAGAATTTTTAATTTGAGAATTTTTAGAGTTTAGAATTAAATTCTAATATTCTTAAATTATTTAGGATTGAAATTGAATTAAAAAGATAGGCCGAGGATTGATTTCCAATTACTGAAGAGTTCAGGGACTAAATTTCAAATAAGCTAATATATATCTATTTGACTCTTCTTTCCACCATCTACACGTGAATCAGCAACATCAAAGCAAGGGATTTCAGAATCATTCACACGCCATTTTCAGCCCAGCCAAAGCTCCGATTTTTCTTCATCCGTCCGTCAGAATTAAGATTTGAACATATATTTGAGATCACCGCTCCGAGAGCTATGCTTTGACGTAAGTTTTCTTGAGTTCTCTCATGTTTTTATTTTGGAGTGGATGATGGAATGTAATTATTATTTGATATATATGTGCTTGAGCTAGCATAGATTACATATCCCAGACGGATCGAAAAAAGAACGGCGTTTGGAATTGTTATGAATTTCTGAAGCAGTTTTCGAAAATATGAATTTTTAAGGCTTCCATTTTAGAGATGTAGCTGCTGATTTCAGTATAATATGAGTTAAAGTAGATAGAAATGTTGATGATTATGCTTTTGGAATTGCCGAATTTGAATCGTTACACCGCCGGTTTGAATTCTGGTCATTTGATTAAGATTTGAAGTTGAATAAGCTTTGAGACTATTGAAATGATATTGTGAGTTGATATTGAGGTTTATATCAATGTACTTCAGATTAGAATTGAAGAGTATCGAGCTCGAGAATTTAGATGTCGAGTTAGAAAAGATTTGATCAAGGTGAAGTGATTTTGATCTTGAGAATTGAGTTGAATTTGAATGACGATTGATTTGTTGATTGAGTTAAACATGAGATATTGATAGTATTATTTTGTTTGCATTTTTAGTGTCATTTTGTTAAGTGTTTTGCATGTATTTTGTGTGGGGACCACGGGTTGCTAATCTCGTTTTAGGGCAGCTAATGATTAATTAAACAATTAATCAAACAATTAAAGAATAATAAATCAAGAGCAGAATTTTTTTTTTTTTTAAAAATCTCAGAGCCTCGCACGATCGGGCAAAGTCAGCCGATCGAGCGAGCAAAATATCAAATTCTCGGGTCTGCACATTTTTGGTCTCGCTCGATCGGTCAAAACCTACCGATCGAACGAGCCCAAAATGCTCGATTTTCTTCCTTCAATTTAAGGGCCTCGCTCGATCGGTGAACTTCACCCGATCGAGCGGGCACCATTTCCAGAAAACATCAGAAGACATTTTCTGCTGTCAAGCTTGGAACAATGGCATGAATCCACCAACAAAATTTGAGTCTAAACATATTATAAATTCTGAGAACATGCATACATTCATATATCAAGTTTCTATCATCAAATCATGCATGTATTACATCAAATGAATAGCTTAAGAGATATAAAACTATAAGCTATTCAACATAGCATACATAACTTCAAGTCTTAAGTTCTTGCTATATTTGATGCTATCACTATACCAAGCTTTAACTTATAAACCCGAGTCCACACTTGCTACATCTCTCTCCTGAGCTATCAATGTCGTCTCAACAAAGCTCCTGCCCCACCTGTTGCAATGCACACATACAAACAAAGCAACAGCCGGATAAACTCCGGTGAGAAATCATTCTCAGTATAATCGACATATAAATGCGTTAAATAAATTTATATCAACTCTAAACATATCAACTCAAGAATAGAGTAAAAATAACGCATATTTCGACTCAAACTTCAAATCAAGACTCAATTTATATAGCGCACTTATCTCAAGAATTGATTCTTATCACTTCATTGCCATCAAGATTCGTAACCGATCTTGACATGGATATCCATCTATCATAGCCATTCCGGGCTAGAAAATAAGGTTAACCGCAACCTTGGCATAAAATCAATTCAATATACAATCATATCAAAAGAAATAAAGATCCACTACCTGTGATGGATCAACAATAACATAAGTTCTACCTCAAGAAAAAATACTTAAACAAGTATGTGGTTTGTTCAGGATAACTCAAGAATAGTCGTTCTTGAGTTTCACAGTCCCTGACTCGCGATGTCGTCATTATACCTTTCATTCTCGAGTTTGTCATGTTCCACATCTGGATAGGAAGTACAACAACAACTCCTACAAGAATCTGATCATTCAAACATCAATCATCTTCACTCACATTCACTTCAATCTTGATCACTTCTTCTTTGGTTTCAAGTTGAGGTTCTTGAGTCAATAGTCTCCTATTAAACTCTGAAACATATCATCAAAACATGTATATCAAACCTCTTTCTATTCAATCATTTCAGAATTGAATCAAAATCATCAATATAGATTCAATCAACATCATTTCAAACTTCAACTTCTTCTTATTCGATATAACTTAGAGTCTTGAATCGTTAGCCTTCGAAACTCAACTGAAATCGAGAAATAAAAATGCTATAACATTCATAACATCTAAAAAACTATCTCAACTCAGTTATAGGCTATCAAAACAAAGCCAAAACATCAACCGGTGTTGTAGCGATTGAAAATCGGGAACCGACTCGGTATCGAATTCCTTTCTAATCAATACAGTCATTCGTATCACTTATATCAGCTGAATTCATCATTCAATTCATCATATCAGCAGCTATAATCACATGTTAACAAGTCAAAAACATTCTGAAACCATGACAAGTTCGTTTCTTAATTCATTTCCAATCCGACTGAGATATCGAACGACATACGAACTCAAAGACACAACATAGTTTCATAATCTGATCTCTGCCATATTTCGTTCTTCAAAACATACCGAGAGAGCAAAATACTTAAATCAAATCGAAGCCCTCGTCGCAAGGATTCCAGAACATCTTTCGGAATTGAAATCGGACGAGCGAAACAAAAGTTATGGCGATTTGAAAATCGAAAAGCAAAGGAAATGGAAGACGGTTCGAGCTCCTCTGTTCACTTTCTGAATTCTGAAGTTTCTTACAAATTATGCACGTGTACAAGCTTACAAATCTGATTAAATCGGATATGTATTGCATAAATTTCAATTTAGTCCCTCAAGTCTTCAATAATTGCAATTCAGTCCTCGGCCTTCGTTTTAATTCAATTTCAATCCAAAATAATTTAAGATTATTAGAATTAAAATTGAAACTCTAAATATTCCCAAATTAAATATACTCGGATTAAAATTAAATAAATTCGGATTAAATCAATAATCCCGGCCTTTTGCACTTTATCCCTCGAATCTTCGATATTCTCCAATCAACCCCTGACCGGGTTTCATCTTCAAAATACATCTTCTTTAATTTCCGAAATATGGAATTTAATTTCAAATTTCATAAATATTCAAATAAAATATTTATTCTTTTAATTTTAGAATTCTCGGAATTTAATTCTCAAAATCCGTAAATTCTCAAATTAAATATTTTCGGCTTGGAAATTAAATCTATCATTTTCATAACTTCTCAAATCAATATTATCCCATAATATGAAATTTTATTCTCAAATCTCATAATTAATAATTTAATATTTTCGGGCCTTACAATTCCTCCCCTCTAAGAAATGATTTCGTCCTCGAAATCGTATTCATCCAGAATATCAAATCTAATAGACTGAATGATTATCTGAAGTGATTTTCACTTCAATCAACCACTCTGTATTTCGTATCTCACTTCATCTTTCAATCTCTTGTCAGAATATTACTTCGAATCTGCTTCTATTCTCTTGTAATCAGTATCTATTCAGTTGTACTTTAAGTCATTGAAACGACTTTGTTCTGAGCTGTTTCTTTCTTCAATCAAGGATTTGTCGACTAATCGAATTAACTCAAAATCTTTTCGACATTTATCTCAACTAATTAAAGTACATCGGAAGATTCTTCTGATACTTCCTTCTCTTATTCTCATGGAACAAATCAGATCCATCATATCAAACTGAAAAGATTAAATCGTTCAATCGAATCATCAATTCCATCTGATATCTCAGTCAGTGTAATTCAACTTCAGTAACGACTTGTTTCTTTCTCGATATCATTCTATGCTCCGCATAGAAGATATATCAAGTCTACACTGTTATTCTATTCATCGCTTCAAAATCAGTATTCACATTCATATT
The DNA here is from genome assembly GCF_033568475.1 of Henckelia pumila. Taxonomy (NCBI): domain Eukaryota; kingdom Viridiplantae; phylum Streptophyta; class Magnoliopsida; order Lamiales; family Gesneriaceae; genus Henckelia; species Henckelia pumila. The sequence continues at coordinate 169,350,205 of NC_133122.1, forward strand.
CTGAATCTGTAAATTAAACTCTGCTCTTTCTCTATTCTGAATTGAATGATGTTTCAAGAATAACTTTTCCACTTAACTAATCAATTTCAGCTTCAAAAGTTATATCTATCATTCAATTACTAATTCAGATTCATCTTCTTTGCTTTCATTCCATACAGATTCATATTCATCATCCTTGTGTTCCTCAAATCAAATCTGATCTGCTGTCAACAAATCATGTCTGATCTGATATCATATACTTCAGTAGTATCATTCCAACACAAAGAAATCTGATTCCTTTTCATCATATCATCATAACACTATCTCAAAATCGATTCATTAGCTGTTACAGGAATTGTAATCATCAAGTGGCAACACATCAAGACAAATAATACCGAATCAGGTATTAAAGTTCTGAGAATATTCTCAATATTTTGAAAATCAACTCAGATAATCCATCAGTCGACAAATGGTATAATGCAATCACATATAACCAACTCTCAGAACATCAATCAATCAATAGATGCCACATCTGTTGAATAATTATAAAGTCTTACTCCTGACAATAGATTTTAATCATTCCTGTAATTTCATCATATCTCTTTCTTCTTCACAGATCTGAATTGATAGCTGTTATTCACATCTCATATAGTGTATTCCACAAATCTGATTAGTCTATTCGGACTATCTAATAATCAGAGTATATGCTGTATTCACAGATTTCAACGTATTCAGAACTATTGATAATCGGTATCATGTCAGATAAAAATTCATTCTCGAAATTTAATTCATCTTCTCTGATTATTCTCCCACTTCAAGGATATCAAATTGCACCTTTACCTCAAAAAGTACTCAAATTCTTCGAATCATTTGTATTACAATGTAATAGTAAACCCAATGTTTCAATCTGAAACATTATTTCTTGGCTTACTGTTCGTCATACAACGAATCTAATCACAATTCAGTGAGTTGATCATATAGACAAATCATCGTAGACAGTAATTTCCATCAATCTGTTCATAACTACCACCTGTTTACTTCACATTAACTGTTTCATCTTGGTAGTTTCGCAAAATATTCTTTCAAATCACATTCTCGTAACAATTATGGAGTTTCTAAACTATCACTGAACTCATCTGGTCAACGATTTTCAAATTCATCGAAAACTCTCTGTACGTTAACTTTGAAAACGTACTAATTCTATTACTTCTATTTGCTTTATCGTCTGATAAAATAATTATCGGATGAATATTGAATTCATTGTTGTGCAATTCTTCAAATTCTGATATCTCTTTTCGGAAATATCAGGCACAATCAAATACTCAATCATAATAGAATTCATTCATTCTGATATGAGGCTTCAATTCATATCTCTATATGGCATTCTATACTGAATTCTCATCGCTTCAGTTTACTTTCTGTGTTTCTTTCATCTTCTAAACAGTTCTGGATTGCTTTCAATCAAAAATCATTCCGATTGGTCATACATTCATCTGAATATTCAAACCAGAATACACAGAATCTGAAATCAATTAATCGAATGCCTGTTTCGTTCTTCATTTCTATTTCTCAATTGAATTCTAACAACTTGATCTCATCTCAATGTGCTTTAATCCTTCCAAATCAATTCTCACTTAATTTGGATTACAGCAATTCTGACTGTTTTCGTATCTATCTCAATACTTCAAGCACATAAATTCAAAAGATCAATCAATCACGCATTCATCTCTTCTCTTCGTTCTATTTCCCAAATCTCAATTGGAAATTCTATCAGTTATGAGTCATAAATATTATAATATACTGAATGTATACATTAACCAGCCAGTAACTCTTGAAATTCATAATCAGGGAAACTCACTTAAGTCAAGGTCATCCACAGAACAATAATATGAATGACAATATGCTAAGTGAAAACAACTCACTAGCATCTCAACTCAAGACGAGTAAATCAAATCAGACCCTAACAAAGAATAAGTGTCCATCAAAATCGATTGAGGTCGGTACCAAAACCTCGAAATTAATATCAAGAATTTCAAAAATCATGATTTATGATGTAATAACTTCAGTAAAATCAAATAAAAGACTCATCTGTAACTGATTTTCATATCATCATCTATTTTGTAAACCTCGAAAGCAGTATTCAATTCATAAACTCATCAATTCTCTGATAAATTCCAGTTCACAACTTAACTAAAGTCAAGAATCTTACAGAAATATAACTGCAATCTCTACTCATCGGCATATCTTTCAATTCTGGTTTAGATCATGAACATATATAATGCATCGAATATACTGATTTCGGCATATTTCTGTAATCAAACATCATATATCAACCCGAAATCACGGAATCTTAATTCGAGATTCTATATCATCATATTCAATTGCACATTATGTTCTTACTGATCTAATTTAATCGCTTCTTATCATCAATTCTTCTACTAATCTGTATTCGATTATTGCATCATCATCTATCATGCAACATAAACAGATATTTCAATACGAAATAAATCATTTTCTGTTTCAGTTCATCGAAGCAATAGTTCCATTCTTTAGTTCAATTCACACAGTCTCTTTTCTGATACAGAGATGATCATATAATAAGCTTTCAGCTATCATGAATCTATTGCACCAATAATAGACAGGTCAAAACAAAATAAATCTGTTACCTGAAATTTCATTCTCAGGTGCAATTTCATTCTGATTCTCTGTATACTTCTGGAATAGAAATTGTAGCTAACATGTGTTTTTCTCACACACCGTAGCATTTTTACACTTTCAGTCCTTTTGCTTCATCATTCAGCTTCAGTTCTATTAAACAAGACTATGTCTTTCATAACATGTTTCAGTCATCAACATTTATTCAGACATATTCTTCGAATTCAAGCCATAACTAAACAACTCAATCTTGAGCTTCTGATCATTTGCAATTCAAAGAATTATAATAGGCTTGAAATCTAACAAGACATTCTTCAATACTCAAAATATTCAGCTTCTAAAAGGTATAATTTTTTTTTCCTTCTCATCATTTCTATCTGTTGTGGCAAAGAACTATAAACAAAAATCATGTTCTAAGCACTTACCAACAAATTAATATACCTCTGTTCTTTCAACATTTATTCATCAAAATTCATCAGATGATTGCTAGGTTTCGAAGTTGGTAGACAGTCAATCTGATACATCATTCATCGGTATCTGTCAGGTATTTGAACAACTGATCAAGTACTTCAGGCCAACTTCTACCTGCAATATATCTATTCATTCGCTGATATTCTGTTCTGTTCAATCAGAGATACTTCATTCAGCTGAGCAATAATACAGTTCTGTTCAATCTGACCATACCATTCTGTTCAGTCTGGCCATACTATACTGTCAGTCTGGGGTGCTTACATCACCCGGGGAAATTCTTATAATAACATCGATAAGAAATTGAAAATTTACAAATCAGTAAATTAATCAATTCAATTTCAAAGGTAGATCAAGAGTACATGCAATTTATTAAATCATCAAATCAAATATTGCATAATAATGCAATACTATAAATGCATATGACTCACTCTACCCCGCTCAGCTTCTATCTCAGTCCAGAACCTACGCTCTGATACCACCTGTTGTGGGGACCTCGGGTTGCTAATCTCGTTTTAGGGCAGCTAATGATTAATTAAATAATTAATCAAACAATTAAAGAATAATAAATCAAGAGCAGAATTTTTTTTTTTTTAAAATCTCAGAGCCTCGCTCGATCGGGCAAAGTCAGCCGATCGAGCGAGCAAAATATCAAATTCTCGGGTCTGCACATTTTTGGTCTTGCTCGATCGGTCAAAACCTACCGATCGAGCGAGCCCAAAATGCTCGATTTTCTGCCTTCAATTTAAGGGCCTTGCTCGATCGGTGAACTTCACCCGATCGAGCGGGCACCATTTCCAGAAAACATCAGAAGACATTTTCTGCTGTCAAGCTTGGAACAATGGCATGAATCCACCAACAAAATTTGAGTCTAAACATATTATAAATTCTGAGAACATGCATACATTCATATATCAAGTTTCTATCATCAAATCATACATGTATTACATCAAATGAATAGCTTAAGAGATATAAAACTACAAGCTATTCAACATAGAATACATAACTTCAAGTCTTAAGTTCTTGCTATGTTTGATGCTATCACTATACCAAGCTTTAACTTATAAACCCGACTCCACACTTGCTACATCTCTCTCCTGAGCTATCAATGTCGTCTCAACAAAGCTCCTGCCCCACCTGTTGCAATGCACACATACAAACAAAGCAACAGCCGGATAAACTCCGGTGAGAAATCATTCTCAGTATAATCGACATATAAATGCGTTAAATAAATTTATATCAACTCTAAACATATCAACTCAAGAATAGAGTAAAAATAACGCATATTTCAACTCAAACTTCAAATCAAGACTCAATTTATATAGCGCGCTTATCTCAAGAATTGATTCTTATCACTTCATTGCCATCAAGATTCGTAACCGATCTTGACATGGATATCCATCTATCGTAGCCATTCCGGGCTAGAAAATAAGGTTAACCGCAACCTTGGCATAGAATCAATTCAATATACAATCATATCAAAAGCAATAAAGATCCACTACCTATGATGGATCAACAATAACATAAGTTCTACCTCAAGAACAAATACTTAAACAAGTATGTGGTTTGTTCGGGATAACTCAAGAATAGTCGTTCTTGAGTTTCACAGTCCCTGACTCGCGATGTCGTCATTATACCTTTCATTCTCGAGTTTGTCATGTTCCACATCTGGATATGAAGTACAACAACAACGCCTACAAGAATCTGATCATTCAAACATCAATCATCTTCACTCACATTCACTTCAATCTTGATCACTTCTTCTTTGGTTTCAAGTTGAGGTTCTTGAGTCAATAGTCTCCTATTAAACTCTGAAACATATCATCAAAACATGTATATCAAACCTCTTTCTATTCAATCATTTCAGAATTGAATCAAAATCATCAATATAGATTCAATCAATATCATTTCAAACTTCAACTTCTTCTTATTCGATATAACTCAGAGTCTTGAATCGTTAGCCTTCGAAACTCAACTGAAATCGAGAAATAAAAATGCTATAACATTCATAACATCTAAACAACTATCTCAACTCAGTTATAGGCTATCAAAACGAAGTCAAAACATCAACCGGTGTTGTAGCGATTGAAAATCGGGAACCGACTCGATATCGAATTCCTTTCTAATCAATTCAGTCATTCGTATCACTTATATCAGCTGAATTCATCATTCAATTCATCATATCAGCAGCTATAATCACATGTTAACAAGTCAAAAACATGCTGAAACCATGACAAGTTCGTTTATTAATTCATTTTCAATCCGACTGCGATATCGAACGGCATACGAACTCAAAGACACAACATAGTTTCATAATCTGATCTCTGCCATATTTCGTTCTTCAAAACATACCAAGAGAACAAAATACTTACATCAAATCGAAGCCCTCGTCGCAAGGATTCCAGAACATCTTTCGGAATTGAAATCGGACGAGCGAAACAAAAGTTATGGCGATTTGAAAATCGAAAAGCAAAGGAAATGGAAGAAGGTTCGAGCTCCTCTGTTCACTTTCTGAATTCTGAAGTTTCTTACAAATTATGCACGTGTACAAGCTTACAAATCTGATTAAATCGGATATGTATTGCATAAATTTCAATTTAGTCCTTCAAGTCTTCAATAATTGCAATTCAGTCCTCGGCCTTCGTTTTAATTCAATTTCAATCCAAAATAATTTAAGATTATTAGAATTAAAATTGAAACTCTAAATATTCCCAAATTAAATATACTCGGATTAAAATTAAATAAATTCGGATTAAATCAATAATCCCGGCCTTTTGCACTTTATCCCTCGAATCTTCGATATTCTCCAATCAACCCCTGATCGGGTTTCATCTTCAAAATACATCTTCTTTAATTTCCGAAATATGGAATTTAATTTCAAATTTCATAAATATTAAAATAAAATATTTATTCTTTTAATTTAAGAATTCTCGGAATTTAATTCTCAAAATCCGTAAATTCTCAAATTAAATATTTTCGGCTTGGAAATTAAATCTATCATTTCCATAACTTCTCAAATCAATATTATCCCATAATATGAAATTTAATTCTCAAATCTCATAATTAATAATTTAATATTTTCGGGCCTTAAAATTCCTCCCCTCTAAAAAATGATTTCGTCCTCGAAATCGTATTCATCCAGAATATCAAATCTAATAGACTGAATGATTATCTGAAGTGATTTTCACTTCAATCAACCACTCTGTATTTCGTATCTCACTTCATCTTTCAATCTCTTGTCAGAATATTACTTCGAATCTGCTTCTATTCTCTTGTAATCAGTATCTATTCAGTTGTACTTTAAGTCATTGAAACGACTTTGTTCTGAGCTGTTTCTTTATTCAATCAAGGATTTGTCGACTAATCGACTTAACTCAAAATATTTTCGACATTTATCTCAACTAATTAAAGTACATCGGAAGATTCTTCTGATACTTCCTTCTCTTATTCTCATGGAACAAATCAGATCCATCATATCAAACTGAAAAGATTAAATCGTTCAATCGAATCATCAATTCCATCTGATATCTCAGTCAGTGTAATTCAACTTCAGTAACGACTTGTTTCTTTCTCGATATCATTCTATGCTCCGCATAGAAGATATATCAAGTCTACACTGTTATTCTATTCATCGCTTCAAAATCAGTATTCACATTCATATTCTGAATCTGTAAATTAAACTCTGCTCTTTCTCTATTCTGAATTGAATGATGTTTCAAGAATAACTTTTCCACTTAACTAATCAATTTCAGCTTCAAAAGTTATATCTATCATTCAATTACTAATTCAGATTCATCTTCTTTGCTTTCATTCCATACAGATTCATATTCATCATCCTTGTGTTCCTCAAATCAAATCTGATCTGCTGTCAACAAATCATGTCTGATCTGATATCATATACTTCAGTAGTATCATTCCAACACAAAGAAATCTGATTCCTTTTCATCATATCATCATAACACTATCTCAAAATCGATTCATTAGCTGTTACAGGAATTGTAATCATCAAGTGGCAACACATCAAGACAAATAATACCGAATCAGGTATTAAAGTTCTGAGAATATTCTCAATATTTGGAAAATCAACTCAGATAATCCATCAGTCGACAAATGGTATAATGCAATCGCATATAACCAACTCTCAGAACATCAATCAATCAATAGATGCCACATATGTTGAATAATTATAAAGTCTTACTCCTGACAATAGATTTTAATCATTTCTGTAATTTCATCATATCTCTTTCTTCTTCACAGATCTGAATCGATAGCTGTTATTCACATCTCATATAGTGTATTCCACAAATCTGATTAGTCTATTCGGACTATCTATTAATCAGAGTATATGCTGTATTCACAGATTGCAACATATTCAGAATTGTTGATAATCGGTATCATGTCAGATAAAAATTCATTCTCGAAATTTAATTCATCTTCTCTGATTATTCTTCCACTTCAAGGATATCAAATTGCACCTTTACCTCAAAAAGTACTCAAATTCTTCGAATCATCTGTATTAAAATGTAATAGTAAACCCAATGTTTCAATCTGAAACATTATTTCTTGGCTTACTGTTCGTCATACAACGAATCTAATCACAATTCAGTGAGTTGATCATACAGACAAATCATCGTACACAGTAATTTCTATCAATCTGTTCATAACTACCACCTGTTTACTTCACATAAACTGTTTCATCTTGGTAGTTTCGCAAAATATTCTTTCAAATCACAATCTCGTAACAATTCTGGAGTTTCTAAACTATCACTGAACTCATCTGGTCAACGATTTTCAAATTCATCGGAAACTCTCTGTACGTTTAACTTTGAAAACGTACTAATTCTATTACTTCTATTTGCTTTATCGTCTAATAAAATAATTATCAGATGAATATTGAATTCATTGTTGTGCAATTCTTCAAAATATGATATCTCTTTTCGGAAATATCAGGCACAATCAAATACTCAATCATAATAGAATTCATTCATTCTGATCTGAGGCTTCAATTCATATCTCTATATGGCATTCTATACTGAATTCTCATCGCTTCAGTTTACTTTCTGTGTTTCTTTCATCTTCTAAACAGTTCTGGATTGCTTTCAATCAAAAATCATTCCGATTGGTCATACATTCATCTGAATATTCAAACCAGAATACACAGAATCTGAAATCAATTAATCGAATGCCTGTTTCGTTCTTCATTTCTATTTCTCAATTGAATTCTAACAACTTGATCTCATCTCAATGTGCTTTAATCCTTCCAAATCAATTCTCACTTAATTTGGATTACAGCAATTCTGACTGTTTTCGTATCTATCTCAATACTTCAAGCACATAAATTCAAAAGATCAATCAATCACGCATTCATCTCTTCTCTTCGTTCTATTTCCCAAATCTCAATTGGAAATTCTATCAGTTATGAGTCATAATTATTATAATATACTGAATGTATACATCAACCAGTCAGTAACTCTTGAAATTCATAATCAGGGAAACTCACTTAAGTCAAAGTCATCCACAGAACAATAATATGAATGACAATATGCTAAGTGAAAACAACTCACTAGCATCTCAACTCAAGACGAGTAAATCAAATCAAACCCTAACAAAGAATAAGAGTCCATCAAAATCGATTGAGGTCGGTACCAAAACCTCAAAATTAATATCAAGAATTTCAAAAATCATAATTTATGATGTAATAACTTCAGTAAAATCAAATAAAAGACTTATCTGTAACTGATTTTCATATCATCATCTATTTTGTAAACCTCGAAAGTAGTATTCAATTCATAAACTCATCAATTCTCTGATAAATTCCAATTCACAACTTAACTAAAGTCAAGAATCTTACTGAAATATATCTGCAATCTCTACTCATCGGCATATCTTTCAATTCTGGTTTAGATCATGAACATATATAATGCATCGAATATACTGATTTCGGCATATTTCTGTAATCAAACATCATATATCAACCCGAAATCACGGAATCTTAATTCGAGATTCTATATCATCATATTCAATTGCACATTATGTTCTTACTGATCTAATTTAATCACTTCTTATCATCAATTCTTCTACTAATCTGTATTCGATTATTGCATCATCATCTATCATGCAACATAAACAGATATTTCAATACGAAATAAATCATTTTCTGTTTCAGTTCATCGAAGCAATAGTTCCATTCTTTAGTTCAATTCACACAGTCTTTTTTCTGATACAGAGATGATCATATAATAAGCTTTCAGCTATCATGAATCTATTGCACCAATAATAGACAGGTCAAAACAAAATAAATCTGTTACCTGAAATTTCATTCTCAGGTGCAATTTCATTTTGATTCTCTGTATGCTTCTGGAATAGAAATTGTAGCTAAATATGTGTTTTTCTCACACACCGTAGCATTTTTACACTTTCAGTCCTTTTGCTTCATCATTCAGCTTCAGTTCTATTAAACAAAACTATGTCTTTCATAACATGTTTCAGTCATCAACATTTATTCAGACATATTCTTTGAATTCAAGCCATAACTAAACAACTCAATCTTGAGCTTCTGATCATTTACAATTCAAAGAATTATAATAGGCTTGAAATCTAACAAGACATTCTTCAATACTCAAAATATTCAGCTTCTAAAAGGTATAATTTTTTTTTTCCTTCTCATCATTTCTATCTGTTGTGGCAAAGAACTATAAACAAAAATCATGTTCTAAGCACTTACCAACAAATTAATATACCTCTGTTCTATCATCATTTCTTTATCAAAATTTATCAGCTGATTTCTAGGTTTCGAAGTTGGTAGACAGTCAATCTGATACATCATTCATCGGTATCTGTCAGGTATTTGAACAACTGATCAAGTACTTCAGGCCAACTTCTACCTGCAATATATCTATTCATTCGCTGATATTCTGTTCTGTTCAATCAGAGATACTTCATTCAGTTGAGCAATAATACAGTTCTGTTCAATCTGACCATACCATTCTGTTCAGTCTGGCCATACTATACTGTCAGTCTGGGGTGCTTACATCACCCAAAGAACAATATTCTCTTCGATTCTGGGTGCTTACATCACCCGGGGAAATTCTTATAATAACATCGATAAGAATTTGAAAATTTACAAATCAGTAAATTAATCAATTCAATTTCAAAGGTAGATCAAGAGTACATGCAATTTATTAAATCTTCGAATCAAATATTGCATAATCATGCAATACTATAAATGCATATGACTCACTCTACCCCGCTCAGCTTCTATCTCAGTCCAGAACCTACGCTCTGATACCACCTGTTGTGGGGACCTCGGGTTGCTAATCTCGTTTTAGGGCAGCTAATGATTAATTAAACAATTAGTCAAATAATTAAAGAATAATAAATCAAGAGCAGAATTTTTTTTTTTTAAATCTCAGAGCCTCGCTCGATCGGGCAAAGTCAGCCGATCGAGCGAGCAAAATATCAAATTCTCGGGTCTGCACATTTTTGGTCTCGCTCGATCGGTCAAAACCTACCGATCGAGCGAGCCCAAAATGCTCGATTTTCTGCCTTCAATTTAAGGGCCTCGCTCGATCGTTGAACTTCACCCGATCGAGCGGGCACCATTTCCAGAAAACATCAGAAGACATTTTCTGCTGTCAAGCTTAAAACAATGGCATGAATCCACCAACAAAATTTGAGTCTAAACATATTATAAATTCTGAGAACATGCATACATTCATATATCAAGTTTCTATCATCAAATCATGCATGTATTACATCAAATGAATAGCTTAAGAGATATAAAACTACAAGCTATTCAACATAGCTTACATAACTTCAAGTCTTAAGTTCTTGCTATGTTTGATGCTATCACTATACCAAGCTTTAACTTATAAACCCGAGTCCACACTTGCTACATCTTTCTCCTGAGCTATAAATGTCATCTTAACAAAGCTCCTGCCCCACCTGTTGCAATGCACACATACAAACAAAGCAACAGCCGGATAAACTCCGGTGAGAAATCATTCTCAGTATAATCGACATATAAATGTGTTAAATAAATTTATATCAACTCTAAACATATCAACTCAAGAATAGAGTAAAAATAACGCATATTTTGACTCAAACTTCAAATCAAGACTCAATTTATATAGCGCGCTTATCTCAAGAATTGATTCTTATCACTTCATTGCCATAAAGATTCGTATCCGATCTTGACATGGATATCCATCTATCGTAGCCATTCTGGGCTAGAAAATAAGGTTAACCGCAACCTTGGCATAGAATCAATTCAATATACAATCATATCAAAAGCAATAAAGATCCACTACCTGTGATGGATCAACAATAACATAAGTTCTACCTCAAGAACAAATACTTAAACAAGTATGTGGTTTGTTCGGGATAACTCAAGAATAGTCGTTCTTGAGTTTCACAGTCCCTGACTCGCGATGTCGTCATTATACCTTTCATTCTCGAGTTTGTCATGTTCCACATCTGGATAGGAAGTACAACAACAACGCCTTCAAGAATCTGATCATTCAAACATCAATCATCTTCACTCACATTTACTTCATTCTTGATGACTTCTTCTTTGGTTTCAAGTTGAGGTTCTTGAGTCAATAGTCTCCTATTAAACTCTGAAACATATCATCAAAACATGTATATCAAACCTCTTTCTATACAATCATTTCAGAATTGAATCAAAATCATCAATATAGATTCAATCAACATCATTTCAAACTTCAACTTCTTCTTATTCAATATAACTCAGAGTCTTGAATCGTTAGCGTTCGAAACTCAACTGAAATCGAGAAATAAAAATGCTATAACATTCATAACATCTAAACAACTATCTCAACTCAGTTATAGGCTATCAAAACGAAGTCAAAACATCAACCGGTGTTGTAGCGATTGAAAATCGGGAACCGACTCGGTATCGAATTCCTTTCTAATCAATTCAGTCATTCGTATCACTTATATCAGCTGAATTCATCATTCAATTCATCATATCAGCAGCTATAATCACATGTTAACAAGTCAAAAACATGCTGAAACCATGACAAGTTCGTTTTTTAATTCATTTCCAATCCTACTGTGATATCGAACGGCATACGAACTCAAAGACACAACATAGTTTCATAATCTGATCTCTGCCATATTTTGTTCTTCAAAACATACCGAGAGAACAAAATACTTACATCAAATCGAAGCCCTCGTAGCAAGGATTCCAGAACATCTTTCATAATTGAAATCGGACGAGCGAAACAAAAATTATGGCGATTTGAAAATCGAAAAGCAAAGGAAATGGAAGAGGGTTCGAGCTCCTCTGTTCACTTTCTGAATTCTGAAGTTTCTTACAACTTATGCACGTGTACAAGCTTACAAATCTGAATAAATCGGATATGTATTGCATAAATTACAATTTAGTCCCTCAAGTCTTCAGTAATTGCAATTCAATCCTCGGCCTTCGTTTTAATTCAATTTCAATCCAAAATAATTTAAGAATATTAGAATTAAAATCAAAACTCTAAATATTCCCAAATTAAATATACTCGGATTAAAATTAAATAAATTAGGATTAAATCAGTAATCCCGGCCTTTTGCACTTTAGCCCTCGAATCTTCGATATTCTCCAATCAACCCCTGATCGGGTTTCATCTTCAAAATACATCTTCTTTAATTTCCGAAATATGGAATTTAATCTCAAATTCCATAAATATTCAAATCAAATATTTATTCTTTTAATTAAAAATTCTCGGAATTTAATTCTCAAAATCCGTAAATTCTCAAATTAAATATTTTCGGCTCGAAAATTAAATCTATCATTTCCATAACTTCTCAAATCAATATTAGCCCATAATATGAAATTTAATTCTCAAATCTCATAATTAATAATTTAATATTTTTGGGCCTTACATTTTGTGTCATTGTTCATGTTTTATTCTAGTTTTATTTTATGTCATGCATTGAGCTTCTTAACTTAGTTTTGATTTATTGTGTAGGAATTACCATGTTTTGATTAAAGAAATCGAAATGCGTCCATGCGTCCAAAGAAAACAGCAAAGAAGATTTTTCATCATAGAAGCAAGCGCTCAATCCTGGCATTTTCCCAGATCGAGCGCGGTCATGAGATTTTCAAGACAGTAGGCTGCCTCAACTTGATTTGATAGTATTATTTTGTTTGCATTTTTAGTGTCATTTTGTTGAGTATTTTGCATGAATTTTGTGTCATTGTTCATGTTTTATTCTAATTTTATTTTATGTCATGCATTGAGCTTCTTAACTTAGTTTTGATTTATTGTGTAGGAATTACCATGTTTTGATTAAAGAAAGCGAAGTGCGTCCATGCGTCCAAAGAAAACAGCAAAGCAGATTTTTCATCATAGAAGCATGCGCTCGATCCTGGCATTTTCCCAGATCGAGCGCGGTCATGAGATTTTCAAGACAGTAGGCTGCCTCAACTTGCCCGCTCGATCGCACATTCTTCCCTGATCGAGCGCGGCCAAGGAATTTTTAAGGCAGAAAGTTGGCCGGTATTGCGCGCTCGATCGGGTATATATCTAGGATCGAGCGCGCGGGTCTATTGCGGGAAGAAATTTGTAATTTTGGAAACTCTTTTAATTAATGCCCTAGACTTTTAATTCCGTTTTGGAGACATTATCAGTAGATTCTAGACGCGGAGAACGTGAAGAACTCTTTCTGGACGGCTAGGTTTCATCTATCTTTTCTTAATTTTAATTTCTTTCATGAATTTTTGTAGAGAATTCATGAGTATTGTTGGCTAGTTCTTAATACTTTGTTAAGGAAGACGAAGCCCTTGATTAATTTATTCGTGAGATTTATGTTTAAAGAGCTTGATTATTGTTGAGTATCAAAAATTATTCTGATTTATTTCATGATTGTATATTTGATTATTAGCTTGATCACGTGATAATTCTTATATAAAATCTACTGCTAAATTAGTGTTTGAATCCGTAATTGTTTGAATTATCTGATTTTCAAAGCAACTGCAATTAATAATCGTCAGCTTGTGAGATTAGGAATTGTAGGATAATAATTGACTAGGCTAAATTCATCCGCTTGTGTATGGGTTGTCTAGATTTATCAGTTTCACTAGTTTGCATGCTATCGTGGGTTTAAATCTAATCGCTTGTATTAGGTTAATTCATTGGTAAGGGTTATCTTAGAACGCTTGTGTCTAGTTAACTACAATTAAGGTGAAACAGAAATTTAATTTCCAATGATGAATATTCAACAAGATTAAATATTTTTAGATAATTGATGATCGAACGAATGAAATCAAGGGTGTAGTTGACCAAAAACAAGGCTTGTCTCTTATTGAATTTTCCGTTGTGATTTAATTGTGCTTGGTAATTGATAGAATTGCATTCATAATTGTTTTTAAATTTTAGTGGATAAATTTCAAACCAAAAAAACCCCTTTTTACTATTTTCGTATTTTTAAAGAACACGGAATTTTACCTTTTCTCGTGGGAACGATCCCTACTCACACTACTGTATGTTTTTATTTATCTGAGTGAGTCGGATAATTTGGGCGTACACGATAAGCGCTACCAAATTTTTGCGCCGTTGCCGGGGAATCGGTGTTAATTTATTGTGTTCTTTGTTTATTTTATTTTATTTTATTATTTCTCGTAGTGCTACTCTGGTTTGTTCATGCTTTCAGGTGAATCTTCGGGAGAAGAAGAATTTCCATACGACCCAGAGATAGAAAGAACCTTGCTTAAGTGACGGAGAGAAGCTCGTAGGAGGCAAGAAGAGGACGATTTTAAGACTAAAATTTCTGAGGAAGATATGGCGGCGAATGCTAACTTGAGTTTGAGACAACTTGGCACTCCTAATCTCGCTCAGCAGCCTTTATGCATTACTTTTCCTACTCTAGAAAATAATGCTAATTTTGAATTAAAATCTGGACTGATACATCTATTGCCTGCTTTTCATGGTCTTACAGGTGAGGATCCGCACAAGCACTTGATGGAATTCCATGTCGTATGCACCAGCATGAAACCACATGGAGTGACAGAGGAGCAGATCCAACTCAGAGCCTTTCCTTTCTCTTTGAAGAGTGCTGCAAAGGATTGACTATACTACCTACCTTCTGGATCCATCACCACTTGGACAGAACTGAAGAGGATTTTCTTAGAGAAATATTTTCCAGCTTCAAGAGCGGCAAACATCAGAAAGGAAATTTATGGCATCAAGCAGCAGATGGGAGATTCACTGCATGAGTATTGGGAGCGTTTCAAGAAACTATGCGCCAGCTGCCCGCAGCACCAGATAAGTGAAAATTTATTAATTCAATACTGCTATGAAGGGTTGTTGTCTCATGACAGGAGCATGGTGGATGCGGCCAGTGGTGGAGTTTTCGTCGATAAAACTCCAGTACAAGCAAGGAATCTAATCGAGAGTAGGGCTGCTAATTCTCAGCAATTTGGCACCAACAGAAGTGATCCTGCGCCAAGAAAGAGTAGTGAGGTAAACGTTTCTTCCCTTGAACAACAACTGAGCGAACTGACGTCTCTTGTGCGTCATATGGCTGTAGGGAATGGACAGATTGCAAGGGTATGTGGAATTTGCACTCAAGTGGGACATGCAACTGACATGTGTCCCACTCTTCAAGAGGGATCTATGGAACAAGTCAATGCCGCATGAGGATTTCCAGGGCCACCTCAGCAGAAGTATGATCCTTACTCTAACACATACAATCCAGGTTGGAGGGATCATCCAAACCTCAGATATGGCAATCCTCCAGCAAATCAATCTGGACCTCAATCACAATCGCATAATCAAGCTTATAGGCCACCGTATCATCCTCCACCACAACGCCCACAAATTCCAACACCGGGTGAGTTTTTGGAAAATATAGTTAAGGATCTTGCAACTAACACCATGAGTTTTCAACAGGAAACGAGAGCAAGTATCCAACACTTGAACACTCAGGTGGGACAGTTGGCAACTGCAATCAACAGATTGGAAGCACAACAGTCTAGCAGTCTGCCATCACAGACAGTAGTGAATCCAAAGGAAAACGTGAGTGCTATTACGTCGAGGAGTGGACGGAAGCTGCATATTCGTGAAGGATTGATCCAAGAACCGGTAGGGACTAAAAATGACAAGGATTCAAAGGTGGAGGAGAGTGAACCTATTCCAAAAGATACCCCAAGAGGTAAGTTCCCTCCTCTATCTAAATATAAGCCTGTTGCCCCTTTTCCCATGGCACTAAAGGATTCTAGGAAAGAGGAGGGGATTAAAGAGCTCTATGAAACTTTTCGTAGATGCGAGGTAAATATTCCACTGTTAGATGCTATTAAGCAAGTACCTCGCTATGCTAAATTTTTGAAAGAATTATGTACTGCGAAAAGAAAACAAAAGTTGAAGGGATGTAAGAGAGTTGAATTGGGAGAACAGGTCTCTGCCGTCATTCAAAGAAAGGTACCTACAAAACGCAAGGACCCAGGTATGTTCTCAATTCCATGTAAACTAGAAGATAGTCAGCTTGATACGACCATGCTAGATTTAGGAGCATCTATTAATGTCATGCCATACTCTGTTTATGCTTCCTTAAAACTAGGGCCTTTGAATGAAACTGTCATTGTTATCCAGATGGCTGATAAATCTACTATTTTTCCAAAAGGATTGTTAGAGGATGTTCTTGTACAAGTTGGTGAATTGGTCTTTCCTGCTGATTTTTATGTTCTTGACATGAAAAACAATGAGTTGAATAGTCCTATTTTGTTAGGAAGACCATTTTTGAAAACTTCAAAATCCATTATAGATGTTGATAACGGCACTCTCACTATGAAATTCGATGGAGAAATTGCGAAGTTTAATATTTTTGATACCCTGAAAACTCCTAAAAGTGAAAGTGTTGTTAATTTTATTGATGTCAATGACCACGTCTCACAAGGATAGAAGAAGCTTGTACTTGAAGATAAGTTGAAAGAGACTATTGCAACGCCTGCTGAAATTTTTCTTTCTGATATGCAGGTACCTATAACTGAGACAAAACATCCTCCTGACCGAGCGAAAAGAATCCCCAAGAAGTCGAAGCAGAAAAAGCATGGGACATTGACTGGAAAAATTCTGAAGTGGGTGAAGGTGGACAAAGGAACCAAATTTAAACCACCCTGAGGATCTGCAGCATTCAGTCGAGCGAACGACCGTAAACAAAGGCGCTGACTGGGAGGCAACCCAGTATTTCTATTCCTTTTTAGTTTTTGTTTTTGCTTCTGTGTTTTGTTGAATTTTGTTTTTAATTGATTTTCGGTTTTTTTTTGAAAAATTTAAAAAGTAATTTCTGAAGTATCGCCCGCTCTATCCTGGCATTTCACCGGATCGAGCGCGCAGAAAATCCTGAGCCCACTGCCCCAAGTTTTTAAGAGGCGCGCTCAATCCTGGCATTTCACCGGCTCGAGCGCGCAATTTTCCCAAAATCACTGTCCGTTTTTTTAAAGAGGCGCGCTCGATCGGGTATATTTCTAGGATCGAGCGCGCCCCTCTCACGCCCTATTTCTGAGCCGTTTTCTGCTCTTCTTCACCACTCCCCTTCAAAAATTTCCCTCGGCCTTTAGAACCCTTTTTTCCCCAAAATTTCGAAATTGCATAATTGTTCACAATTTGTTATCAATCTATTACAGGATCATTCAAGGGCTTGGAATCTTCATTTCATCCCTTCTCTCTACTTCTCCACAGCCATATTTTGCTAGAAAGCCGGAATTGTTGGTATCCACAAGGTGTTCGACGAATTGCTTCATTCACCAATTCTTGAAAAATTTTGGGTGCTCATGGATCCAAAACGCACTATAGCGAGAGGCGAATCTTCTCGCCAAGGTACACGAGCTACATCCGCAACCTTAAACTTAGCCGGTCGTTTTGTCAATCAAGCAGCCCGGGATCGCTATGACCACGCCAAGAACCATCGCTCCCCTATTACTGAGAGGGGTTTTGATCTAGATGTGAATGTAAACGAAGTGGCGGTTCAAGTCTTGGCACGTGGGTGGGGAACGTTCTGTAAGCAACCCGCTCCAGCCATCGTCCCTCTTGTTCGGGAGTTCTACGCCAATGCTGCGGAGAGGACGGATGGCAAAGCCTTTGTCCGGGGCACTTTGGTTTCCTACGTAGCTTCTGAGTTGAATGCCATGCTAGAGACACCACATGTCGATGATAGCATATTCCAAAGCGCTACCCTTTACCCGGATGTCCACGAGATCCTTAATCAGCTGTGCTTTACCGGGGCTGCTTGGTTGGATCCGGTTACTTACAAATGCTTCAAAGAGAAATATCTTTTTGTGAGTCCGGCCACCTGGTACGCATTCCTATGTCACCGTGTAATGCCAATCTCACACAAGAGTGAATTTCATGTCGATCGTGTTGTGTTGCTATACGCTCTCGATGTCGGATTCCCGGTCAATGTGGGTCGAGTTGTTCATGATCAGATACGGCAGTCGGTCACTTCTAGGACATCCGGTCTTTTCTTTCCCATGATCATTACACAGTTATGCATGCCCGCTGGTGTGCAAGCTAGAGCAGACGAGGAATGCTTGCAGCCGATGCGACCCATTGACCAAGCAGCTATTGATGCAAAAAGGGCTTATAGGCGGAGCCTATTTGTGGTGGATGACCAGTTTGTGGCGTTACACAATCCGGTGCGTCCTATTCCACCTCCACGCCGCCCTACTGCAGTTACTGTTCAAGAGATGGCCACTTTCACTCAGCATCAGAACACGTTCAATGCGGCCACAGCTGCAAATTTTCAGGTGTTAGACTACATATCTCGTGGCATCTCCGAGAGACTAGGGATTGATCCCACCATGCTCCCACCAGCGGTTTCTTTCCCGCCACCTTTTGAGTTTCCATGGGTCAACCCAGTGCCACCGCCAGAGCATGACGAGGACGGGGCGGACGCCAATCCATAGATCTGGGGAGTTTTCTTTTTACTTTTTGCATTGCATCGTTTTGTTTTGTTTTTTTTTTTTGTTTTGTTTTTATTGCTACTTGTTTTGTTGTGTGCATTTGTTTAGTTTAGTTCTCAATCATTGAGGACAATGTTTCATTTAAGTGTGGGGGGGTGCATTCATGCATTGCATTTCATTTGCATTGTTATTTTTGTTGCGTTGTTGCATTTATTTCATTTTAGGATTTTAGCATTCTGTTGCATTTTGTATTGAGTTGAGAAAGAAAAGGGTAGCCTGGCCGATGATGAAGCTTTGTTTGTGAATTCCATGCCAATCTGACAAGTTTTTGCACTGATGGAACTCAGTAGACGAGTGAACTCCTACATACTCTGTGAATTATACTAAAATCTGAATTTTGAAACATACAAACGTGGATAGGATTGAGGCATTGTTTGGATTATTTGGGCCTACATTTTCTTGAATCTTTTTTCCTTAGATGCCCTTTGAGCTTTCACATATATATGAGCACATGAGGTGCATATTTCTAAATTTTGTGCAAAATCATCGTTTACTGTTGATGATTTCTCTTTTCTGCACTGATTAATATTTGTATGAGTTGATTGTGAATTGAGACATGTCTAGAACTTGTTCAAACATCCCTCGAGGCGCAATACGGGTACACTGTGACTTAGGAGTGATGTAGGCAATTTTTCTGAATTCGTTTGAGCTTTTCAAGCCACTCACTTTATTAATTATCCCTAGTACCTTGTTTGAGCCTGATTGAAAAATGAATGGCATGCGTGCAAACGTGTGGTAAACCCCCATTCGGCATTATTTCAAGGTCCTACAACTACTACCCATAGCCTAAACACTGTTTCCTACCTTTAAGGGAGTGAGTTGAATGTTAAAATTATTTTATGCTCCTGCGTTGAATGGTTAATATGGAATGGTGTAATGATAGCTTGAAAGGAAAGAAAAAATAGTAGTGAAAAGGGGATAGAGAAAAAAAATGATGAAAAAAAAGTGGTGAAAAAGAAGGACAATTTAATGGTGAAAAGCTTTAGAAAAGAAAAAATGGAGATCAATGAAGTGAAAAACTGTGTGAAAACTGAATGAAAAGGAGTGAACTCCAAAGATAGACATAATTTACTCCCTCTTTGAATTCTTTTTCTTTATTATAGCTATAAGC
The DNA here is from genome assembly GCF_033568475.1 of Henckelia pumila. Taxonomy (NCBI): domain Eukaryota; kingdom Viridiplantae; phylum Streptophyta; class Magnoliopsida; order Lamiales; family Gesneriaceae; genus Henckelia; species Henckelia pumila. The sequence continues at coordinate 169,370,391 of NC_133122.1, forward strand.
CAAGCCTACATTATAAGCCAATTAAGACCTATTGACCGAGTCATAGTCGCCCAATATACTAGTGGAGAGGGGTTGCGAGAATTTTGCCTATGGACTGTCGATTGACACTATTGATGAGTATGAATTTTTTTATAAAAACACGTACACACTAGATTTTTTTGTGTTTAACCGATTGTGAGTGTGTTGATTTGATTTCTATTCATTATAATCCTGTGAAACCATGAAAAGTCCTCATGATCTATGAATGTGTGAATTGGATTTGGAGGCGAGTGTTTTGAACTTGAGTTGCGGGGTTTATAAGTTTGTGAGGTGAAATCCGTCTGGTTTTAAAATTTTCAAAACAATGTGAGTTGGATGGATGGATGTGAAAATTTTGAAAGATTAACTGAGGCCAGTGCTCTGTAGTATTTCTTGATTCTTGTTTGCATATTTTGTTTTGCATAACTTTCTCGAGGGCGAGCAAGGTTCAAGTGTGGGGGTATTTGATAGTATTATTTTGTTTGCATTTTTAGTGTCATTTTGTTAAGTGTTTTGCATGCATTTTGTGTCATTGTTCATGTTTTATTCTAGTTTTATTTTATGTCATGCATTGAGCTTCTTAACTTAGTTTTGATTTATTGTGTAGGAATTACCATGTTTTGATTAAAGAAATCGAAGTGCGTCCATGCGTTCAAAGAAAACAGCAAAGAAGATTTTTCATCATAGAAGCATGCGCTCGATCCTGGCATTTTCCCAGATCGAGCGCGGTCATGAGATTTTCAAGACAGTAGGCTGCCTCAACTTGCCCGCTCGATCGCACATTCTTCCCGGATCGAGCGCGGCCAAGGAATTTTTAAGGCAGAAAGTTGGCCGGTATTGCGCGCTCAATCGGGTATATATCTAGGATCGAGCGCGCGGGTCTGTTGCGGGAAGAAATTTGTAATTTTGGAACATCTTTTAATTAATTCCCTAGACTTTTATTAGACTTTTAATTCCATTTTGGAGACATTATCAGTAGATTCTAGACGCGGAGAACGTGAAGAACTCTTTCTGGACGGCTAGGTTTCATCTATCTTTTCTTAATTTTAATTTCTTTCATGAATTTTTGTAGAGAATTCATGAGTATTGTTGGCTAGTTCTTAATACTTGGTTAAGGAAGACGAAGCCCTTGATTAATTTATTCGTGAGATTTATGTTTTACAGAGCTTGATTATTGTTGAGTATCAATAATTATTCTTATTTATTTCATGATTGTATATTTGATTATTAGCTTGATCATCTGATAATTCTTATATAAAATCTACTGCTAAATTGGAGTTTGAATCCGTAATTGTTTGAATTATCTGATTTGCGAAGCAACTGCAATTAATAATCGTCCGCTTGTGAGATTAGGAATTATAGGGATAATAATTGACTAGGCAAAATTCATCCTCTTGTGTATGGGTTGTCTAGATTTATCAGTTTCACTAGTTTGCATGCTATCGTGGGTTTAAATCTAATCGCTTGTATTAGGTTAATTAATTGGTAAGGGTTATCTTAGAACGCTTGTGTCTAGTTAACTACAATTAAGGTGAAACAGGAATTTAATTTCCAATGATGAATATTCAACAGGATTAAATATTTTTAGATAATCGATGATCGAACGAATGAAATCAAGGGTGTAGTTGACCAAAACCAAGGCTTGTCTCTTATTGAATTTTTTTTTGTGATTTAATTGTGCTTGGTAATTGGTAAAATTGCATTCATAATTGTTTTTAAATTTTAGTGGATAAATTTCAAACCAAAAAAACCCCTTTTTACTATTTTCGTATTTTTAAAGAACACGAAATTTTACCTTTCCTCGTGGGAACGATCCCTACTCACACTACTGCATGTTTTTATTTATCTGAGTGAGTCAGGTAATTTGGGCGTACACGATAAGCGCTACCAGATATGTTGCTTGCTGATATTTATAGCATGTGATCACTTCAATTTTAGAATCATATTGAAGCTTGACGACTCGAGAATTCAGCTTTTGTAACGTAATCGAATAACGCAAGGGTTGAAGTTATTCCATTTGACAATTGAATAAAGATATTGAGTTGAAGTTTGATATGAGTGGTTGTGTTGATGGTTCAGATTTGAAGCATCTCAAACATGACTGAAATATATAAGATGACATTGAGAGTCAGGGATTCGATACTCGAGAATGATGATTATTGAGTTATCCCGAAGAAATCACATACTGGTTATGTTTTATTCTTGATTTAGAATTTGATGTTTTTGATTCATCTCAGGTAGTGGATCTTTATTTGATTTTGATATGATATGATATATGAATTGATTCTAATGCCAAGGTCAGACGAGACATTATTTTTGAGTCAGATGTGACTACGATAGATGGATATCCTGTTGGAAAACGTGTTCAGATAAATTAAGAATTGATACCCGGTGCAGCGAAAGTTTAAAAGTTTTTATTTTTTCGATATGGAACAATTCCATATCATGGGTATCAAAACTTTACGATTAAATTATGTTGCAAGTAAAATAATAATAATCACAATTAATAATATTTTACCTCTTCAAGCAACGGCTTGATTATGGACACCAACAGAATTTAATCTGCTCTTCTTGTATATCCCGGAAACCGATAGCTTCACGATCAATCTCCGAAATAAGGTCCACGAACAGAAAACAGAAACCCTCTGATTGATTGCACTACAAATCAATCAGAAGTTTATCGTAGAGAATAAACAGATTTGATCTGTTAATTCGGAATGTAATTTTCACAAAAATCACAGACCGAATTTTCTCAAAAGGGACAGGATTTTCGAAAATCCCCTTGAATTATTTTATGTGAATTTCGAAAATTGCTAGAATTTTTTTGTTTTAATTTTCGAACACTACACATGTATTTATAGATAATTTCTAGACTAGATTAAGTTATAATTGTATTAGAACTCTAACTCCTTAGGGCCCACAATATTCATAACTTAAGCCCAACAAGCCAAGCCCGTTGTTATAGAAATTAATATAAAATTCATCATGACTCCGATTAATAAACCGATTTCACCAATGTGTACAGAAACAATTTCTGCACCTTTTAAAGTCAAGATAATTTTTTTGAATCCGAATTTAGTGATTTCCAAAAATGCCCATCCCTATGTCATTTTAGGAAATTCCACTCCCTTTTAGTTAAGAAGTCCAACTTCTCTTTTATTAAATTTAACTTTTTAAATTTAACTATATCAACGGGGTTTAGTAATCCATTACTTGTGTGACTCTAAATGGTTCAGGGATACAGCTAGCCGTGGGCTCACAACTCCTTGTGACTCGGAACAACAATTTCCGACTTGCCCAACGAATCATGGTAAGAGCGTCTAGCAACATCGCCCATTGATTCCCTAGGTATCACTGATAGTGCCTGCAAGAACCAGTAGGTTTTGTTTAGCATACAGTACGGTCCCTTCATCCATATATCCCGATCGAATCAACAACCATTGGTACATCGAGAGTTGTTTGAGATTCGATAACTATGCATTACATCTTGGAGATCAAATAGTGACATCGCATGTGTTACTAGGAAAACCGAGTAACCTAAAACACATCATGTACTCTGGCCAGAGATTCGTTACACTAATATCTCCTCAGATCGCATAGGATATCCACACTCGCAAGTATGTGGTGAATCCTTGACAACAAAGCATCGACTCCTATATGTGTCGTAACTGTACCCAATCCCGACACCTGATGACCCCAATAGAGTCGATAAACGAGTCAAAGTACAGTACTAGCATATAGAGTCTCAATGATGTTTCAAGTAGTAAGGACTAATGGTGTACAACCAAAACCGCGGACTTTATCCACTCGATAAGTGATAACCACTTGGAAAGTCCGAATAGGGTAGTTCGATCATTCATCATATGAATATCCATTTGCATGCTTTGAACATCTCCATGTCCATTACCAATGAAACATGGTACTTGGCATCACAAATGCTAGTTGAATCTCGAGCGATCTTTATCCTTATTAGCGGACGACTCAATTGACTAGGAACTGTTTAGAATATACAGTGACTATAAGATGTGTTTCATAATAGTGATCTCTCTTTATTCACTATCTCATCTTACTTGCACTATAGTATATTCAAGGTCTTTATCAAAACAACAATAGTATATCACAATATAACAATATGAAGAAAGAAAAAGATAATGTCATTAATGAATGTAAATTATATTAAACAAAGATTGTTTATACATAGAGTCACAAAAGCCCTTAGCCACAAGTTGGCTAACCGGGCACCCACTCTTTCAATTTCCACTTGCCCTAAAGCCAACTAGTCACACTACGCAATCCCATTGCTTCGCGATGTTTGTCAAACAATGGTCCTGGCAAGGGCTTAGTAAGTGGATCAGCGATATTGTCTGTAGAGGACACTCTCTCGACAGTGATGTCTCCTCTTTCCACAATCTCCCGGATGATGTGGTATTTCCTCAGTACGTGTTTGGATCTTTGATGAGACCTTGGTTCCTTTACCTGAGCAATGGCACCAGTGTTGTCGTAGTACACCGGAACTGGACCAACAGCTTCAGGAATTACGCCCAACTCTTGGACGAAATTCCTCATCCAAACGGCCTCTTTAGCAGCAGCTGATGCTGCAATGTATTCTGCCTCAGTGGTGGAATCCGATGTGGTGTCTTGCTTAGAACTCTTCCAAGAGACAGCACCTCCATTGAGCATGAATACAAATCCAGAGGTTGACTTCGAGTCATCCACGTCGCTTTGGAAGCTAGAGTCGGTATAGCCTTCCAATTTCAATTCTCTTCCTCCATAAACCATGAACATATTCTTAGTCCTTCTCAAGTACTTAACAATATCCTTCACCGCTTTCCAATGCATTTGACCGGGGTTGGCCTGATATCTGCTCGTGACACTCAGAGCAAAGGCTACATCCGGTCTGGTAGATATCATCCCATACATAATACTACCTATGGCTGACGCATATGGTATGTGTGTCATTTTCTCTATCTCTTTGTCAGTCTTGGGACACATAGACTTGGATAGAGAAACTCCATGAAACATAGGTAGATGTCCTCTCTTGGACTCATCCATAGAAAACCTTTTCAATATGGTGTCGATGTAGGTTGCTTGAGTGAGTTCTATCATTCTCTTAAATCTATCTCTATAGATCTGTATCCCTAGAATATAGGATGCCTCACCCAAATCCTTCATCGAGAATCTACCTGATAACCATATTTTTGTTGACTGCAACATCCCTACGTCATTCCCAATGAGTAGGATGTCATCAACATAAAGCACTAAGAATGTCACCGCATCCTTAACTAATTTCTTGTACACGCACGGTTCCTCCGGGTTTTTGATGAAACCAAAGTCCTTTATTGTTTCATCAAATTTCTGGTTCCAACTTCTTGATGCTTGTTTGAGACCATAAATTGATCTCTGAAGCTTGCATACCTTATGCTCGCTTCCCATGGATGTGAATCCCTCGGGCTGCATCATATAGATTTCTTCCTTAATGTTTTCATTAAGAAATGCAGTCTTCACATCTATTTGCCATATCTCATAGTCATACCATGCTTCTATGGCAATAAAAATTCTTATGGACTTGAACATTGCGACTGGTGAAAAGGTTTCATCATAGTCAACTCCTTGTCTTTGAGTATAACCTTTTGCTACCAATCGTGCCTTGTAGGTAAGTACCTTACCATCAGGCCCAAGTTTTCTCTTGTAGATCCATTTACACCCTATTGGAACAATTCCATCGGGAGGGTCTACTAAAGACCAAACTTGGTTTGTATGCATCGAGTCTATTTCCGACTGCATAGCTTCAAGCCATAAATTAGAATCCGCATCAGAAATTGCTTCCTTGAAGTTTCTTGGATCACATCCAATGTCGGGTTCACTTTGATCCCCTTCAAGAAGAAGACCATATCGAATAGGAGGTCTAGAAGTCCTCTCGGATCTCCTAGATATAGGCGTGTCAATCAATGGTTCCTGAGGTGTAGGATCATTATTTTGTATCTCGGGTTCTTCTCGAATTTTTTCGAGTTCCATCATCTTGCCTTTCTTATCTAATAAGAACTCCTTCTCCATGAAGGTGGCATTCCTTGAAACAAACACTTTTGTTTCAGTAGGATGATAGAAATAATATCCGATTGAATTCTTCGGATATCCTACAAAATAACATAAGGTGGATCGACTATCCAACTTATCTCCCACTGTCTGCTTCACGTAATCAGGACATCCCCAAATCCTTAAGTACGAATACTTAGGAGCTTTGCCATTCCATAACTCGTATGGATTTTTATCTACTGCTTTAGTGTGGACATTGTTTAACAACAATACCGTCGTTTCAAGCGCATAGCCCCAAAACGAAGGTGGGAGCTCAGTGAAGCTCATCATAGATCGAACCATGTCCAACAAAGTTCGATTGCGACGCTCCGAGACACCATTCAGCTGAGGTGTCATAGGAGGAGTCCACTGAGAGAGAATCCCATTCTCTTTTAGATAGCTCAAAAAATCGGTACTTAAGTATTCTCCACCTCGATCCGATCAAAGTGCTTTAATACTTCTACCTTGTTTGTTTTCTACTTCAGCCTTGAATTCTTTGAACATTTCAAATGATTCAGACTTATATTCCATTAAATATAAATACTCATACCTCGAATAATCATTAGTAAAGGTAATGAAGTAGGTGTGACCAAATTTAGTACCGATACTAAATGGTCCGCAAACATTTGTATGGATCAAATCCAACAGATTTTGACTACGTTCAGGCTTCCCTTTGAAAGGAGATTTAGTCATTTTTCTTTTTAGGCAGGACTCACAAGTAGGTAGAGAGTTAATATCAGACATATCAAACATGCCTTCTCCCACTAGCTTGTTCATCCTCCTTGAGGAAATATGACCTAGCCTAGCATGCCAAAGGTTTGCCGGGTTTTAACTATCATTTTTTCTTTTATTTGTTGTTACCGGTTTATCAATATAATTAATTGGAACGTCTTTTAATTTTAAGTTATATAGATCGTTTTCAAGTTGTCCATTTCCAATCAAACATTCATTCTTGTAAATATTGCAAATCTCATTCACAAAATTACAAGAAAAACCATCTCTATCAAGCATAGAAATAGAAATAATGTTTTTAACTAAATCTGGCACAAATAAAACATCTCTCAAAAATAACTTAAAATTGTTCTGCAAAACTAAATAAACGTCTCCCACTGCTTTAGCTTCAACTCTGGAACCATTTCCGAGCCTCAGCTGGGTCTCACCCATCCTAAGCTTACGACTTCTTGTCATCACCTGCAAATCATTGCAAATGTGAGATCCACATCCGGTATCCAATACCCAAGAAGTAGTATTAAGTGAAACATTTATTTCAATGTAAAACATACCCTTTGCAGTTCGCAACTGCTCGAGGTATTCCTTGAAGTTACGTTTCCAATGACCGGGTTTCTTGCAGTGATGGCAAACATCTCCAGATATGTTCACGTTTGAAGCTTTTGTCTTGGCCATCTTTTGTGGTACAATTTTTTTGGGTGGGGCAGAACGTTTCTTACCCTTTCCACTTGGCCCCTTCTTGGAGTAAGAAGAGGAGCCAACCAAGAGTACCGGTTTATCCTTCTTTAATGTGGCCTCATAAGACACAAGCATATTGACCATCTCTTCAAGGGTGGCCTCTTTCTTGTTCATATTGAAGTTCACCACAAATCCGTCAAACGGCGAAGGAAGTGAAAGAAGTAATAAGTCCGCGTTTAGCTCATGCTCCAATGTCAAATCGAGTGTTACCAACTTTTCAATGAGCCCAATCATGTGTACCCCATGCTCACGGACCAAAGTCCCATCTCGCATGTGGCATGTCATGAGCTCTTTGACGGTGGCATACCTCTCCGACCTTGACTGAGCTCCAAAACGTTTCTTGAGGTGCATGTGTATGTCAGCAGCATTCACGGCATCCTCAAATCGCCTCTGGAGTTCATCAGACATTGAAGCTTGCATATAGTATTTAGCCTTGATATCATGGTCCCACCATTGATCAAGTTTTGCCAATTCTTCCGGACTTATATTAGCCAGTGCTTCCTTTGGAGGATTCTTTTCTAACACGTAGAAAATTTTCTCCGAGTTTAGAACAATCTTTAATTTACAGAACCATTTCGTATAGTTTGCGCCAATCAATTTGTTTTGTTCGAGAATTGAGTATAGTGGATTTCGCGAATTCATTGTTATGAAATACTGAAAAGAAACAGACAATAATCAGTGATTGTTTAATTAATTTACTAAGAAATAAAATATGGCGAAATTTAATTTTATGAATTTCACTCCCACTATTTTAACGATTTCACTACCCTCTAGTAAAAACGGAAAACTCCTTTCCTTAGTGGAAACATGGAGTCCAATTGACAAATCATAGTCCCGAATAATATCAGCCAACCATAATTTTCAAAAGGTAGAGCCCAATTACTTCAAAGTAACCCCCATATTTTTACCTCATGTCCAATAAGGGCCCAATAATATGACGCCGTTTATTGTGACATGTCAAGATAACCCATCAATATTAAGTTGTGATGGACGGTCGTCATGTGGATCCCCCAATAATATGAGCAAATCCCATGGGAGTTCCACCCAACTTACAACATGTGTCGATCCAATGTACAGCTTTCCGACGAACAAGCCCCCCCAATAATATAAGCCGGACCGTATCCGCAGGTAGCATCTCATACATTGATCGTTGATGGAAGGTAGGAACATTTAAACAATATTTAAATTCCTTTTTATAAATCTTGATATCAATTTTAAATCATATTTAAAATGAGGGATTTTAATTTTTTTGAAAATTTGTCTCATCATGCAATTTATGTATGCTTGCGGGATTCATACAATTTAGTCTAAACATGCATACATCAATAATATCATATATTATTTAAGGATGATCGATCCCATTATCTATTCGACCCGTGGTTGCCAATCACGAGTCTAAGTCCAATCCTAGGTGATATGCAAGTATGCAATGCAATCCTATTACATTGAGCTTCCATTTACATTTCTTCGGTCTTTATCGTCTGCTGGGCCCACCATTGTCTTCAAATCTTTATCTCCAACTAAGTCTAACAATTTACAATAAATTTCGATTACAAGTAAGAGATACATATTTAAGGGGTGGGAACGGGCCATAGACCAAGCTCACTTTTTATTACAAAAGACAATTGAAATTAGGCTATAAACCAAGCCCATTAATAAAACACAACAACAATAAAACCAAATGTAAATTACTTAACATACACCTAAAACATTGGTCATGGCAATCGATCATCCTTTTATCCAATAATTAATTCAATAATTAAAACATTGGATAACATGCAATGGCATCATAATTTAAAAGATAAAATCATATTTTATCTAATACTTTCATAAGATCATATCTTATCATCAATTGTACCAAAATAATTAATTTTATAAAATCTAATTTAACGGATAAAATTTACAAATTTTCCAAAAATTTAAATTTATCCAAAAATCAATTTTAAAAATTTCGGACTCAAACAATTAGATCCGATGCCTCGTGGACCAATCAAAAACAATTTTCGATCGGACCAAAAACTAAAATTTCAAAAATTTAAAATTTTAATTAAAATTAATTTTAATTTTTCCCGGGCTACCCGGGACAGTCCCGGGCTGCCCGCTCCCCAAAATGAGGGCCGGGCCGGGCAGGGCAGCCCGTCGCTGCCCATGGGCAGCACCGTGCGCTGCCCTGGGCAGCAATTCAATCGCTGCCCCGGGCAGCGACGATCGCTGCCCGATGTGCCCATTAAATTTTAATTTAAAATTTTTGTTTTTGTTTCAAAAACCCGAGGCCAAAAATTTTGTACAATCGATTAATTTAATCATTTGATCTGAGCAACCTGGCTCTGATACCACTGTTGGAAAACGTGTTCAGATAAATTAAGAATTGATACCCGGTGCAGCGGAAGTTTAAAAATTTTTTTTTTTCGATATGGAACAATTCCATATCATGGGTATCAAAACTTTACGATTAAATTATGTTGCAAGTAAAATAATAATAATCACAATTAATAATATTTTACCTCTTCAAGCAACGGCTTGATTATGGACACCAACAGAATTTAATCTGCTCTTCTTGTATATCCCGGGAACCGATGGCTTCACGATCAATCTCTGGAATAAGGTCCACGAACAGAAAACAGAAACCCTCTGATTGATTGCACTAGAAATCAATCAGAAGTTTATCGTAGAGAATAAACAGATTTGATCTGTTAATTCGGAATGTAATTTTTCACAAAAATCACAGACCGAATTTTCTCAAAAGGGACAGAGGATTTTCGAAAATACCCTTGAATTATTTTATGTGAATTTCAAAAATTGCTAGAATTTTTTTGTTTTAATTTTCGAACACTGCACATGTATTTATAGATAATTTCTAGACTAGATTAAGTTATAATTGTATTAGGACTCTAACTCCTTAAGGCCCACAATCCATAACTTAAGCCCAACAAGCCAAGCCCGTTGTTATAGAAATTAATATAAAATTCATCATGACTCCGATTGATAAACCGATTTCACCAATGTGTACAGAAACCATTTCTGCACCTTTTAAAGTCAAGATAATTTTTCTGAATCCGAATTCAGTGATTTCCAAAAATTCTCATCCCTATGTCATTTTAGGAAATTCCACTTCCTTTTAGTTAAGAAGTCCAACTTCTGTTTTATTAAATTTAACTCTTTAAATTTAACTATCTCAACGGGGTTTAGTAATCCATTACTTGTGTGACCCTCAATGGTTCAGGGATACAGCTAGCCGTGAGCTCACAACTCCTTGTGACTCGGAACAACAATTTCCGACTTGCCCAACGAATCATGGTAAGAGCGTCTAGCAACATCGCCCCATGATTCCCTAGGTATCACTGATAGTGCCTGCAAGAACCAGTAGGTTTTGGTTAGCCTATAGTATGGTCCCTTCATCCATATATCCCGATCGAATCAACAACCATTGGTACATCGAGAGTTGTTCGAGATTCGATAGCTATGCATTACATCTTGGAGATCAAATAGTGACATCGCATGTGTTACTAGAAAAACCGAGTAACCTAAAACACATCATGTACTTTGGCCAGAGATTCGTCACACTAATATCTCCTCAGATCGCATAGGATATCCACACTCGCAAGTATGTGGTGAATCCTTGACAACAAAGCATCGACTCCTATATGTGTCGTAACTGTACCCAATCCCGAAACCTGATGACCCCAATAGAGTTGGTAAACGATTCAAAGTACAGTACTAGCATATAGAGTCTCAATGATGTTTCAAGTAGTAAGGACTAATGGTGTACAACCAAAACCACGGACTTTATCCACTCGATAAGTGATATCCACTTGGAAAGTCCGAATAGGGTAGTTCGATCATTCATCATATGAATATCCATTTGCATGCTTTGAACATCTCCATGTCCATTACAAATGAAACATGGTACTTGGCATCACAAATGCTAGTCTCAATCTCGAGCGATCTTTATCCTTATTAGCGGATGACTCAATTGACTAGGAACTGTTTAGAATATACAGTGACTATAAGATGTGTTTCATAATAGTGATCTCTCTTTATTCACTATCTCATCTTACTTTCACTTTAGTATATTCAAGGTCTTTATCAAAACAACAATAGTATATCACAATATAACAATATGAAGAAAGACAAAGATAATGCCATTAATGAATGTAAATTATATTAAACAAAGATTGTTTATACATAGAGTCACAAAAGCCCTTAGCCACAAGTTGGCTAACCGGGCACCCACTCTTTCATATCCATGTCAAGATCGGATCCGAATCTTGATGGCAGAGATTTGATATGAATCAATTCTAGATATACGCGTGCTATTTATTTGAATATTTGAATTGATATGTCTTGAGTTTATATTGTATTGATTTTATACGTTTATGTCTTTTATACTGAGAATTATATTCTCACCGGAGTTTATCCGGTTGTTGTCTTGTTTTGTGCGTGTATGACAACAGGTGGGGCAAGAGCTGTCCAGAGTTGACATGGGTAGCTCATGAGAGAGTCTTAGATGTGGGACTCGGGATTGTAGAAGATATGATGTATATTGGATCCGTGTCGAGCATGTTAGAGGATTTATGCTTGATTGTATTTGAAGAACTATTATGAACACCTTGTATAGTATAGTTCTTTCATGTTTTAAATTATGAAATGGATGTAATAAGCATTTGGGCTCATGTTTGTTTATTGATAAATGTATATCCATGTTTCTAAACTTGACTTATGATGTTTGGAATCAGATTTTGACAGCAACATCACTAGAGCTAATCTGCAGATTTTTGAGAAGGTGCTGGCTCGCTCGATCGGTGGAGTTTGACCAATCAAGCGAGGCCATTTTGGCTCAAACCCGAGAGTTGCCATTTTCTGTTTGCTCGATCGGTGATACTCTGCCGATCGAGCGAGATCTGCTCGGGTTTAAAAAAAAAAAATTAGTTGCTTGAATGATCTTGGAGGTAATTGTTTAACTTCTGTTATTGCCCTAAGAATGAGATTAGCAACCCGAGGCCCCACACTATGGCTCCGATCACTTCGGAGCTTCCGATCCTCCCAAAGTTCAAAGCTCTATCAGACTTATACTTGATCACTCTGGATCCATTCTCCAACTCCTTAATCCCATTTGAGGATTTCTTCATCATGTCTTAGCCAATTAAACATAATTAGGCACTTAATTAACTAAATTTGGAGACGGGTTACTACACATAATTTAAAAATAAGAGCCTTTATTCCACAATTAGAAAATGAAAAATTTTCTATTTTAAAAAAATGGCGGCCGCCCACCTCGCTTCAACCTATAACCCGTTTGGGTTAGCCCGCTTAGGCCTCTCTCTATACAGGCAACTAAAAACCATAATCCAACCTACCAATTTTTCATGGAGGGGCGGGATGGGATGGGTTGCCTGACAGGACTGACCTTTTTGATTGTAACGTCTCAAATTTCGGGAACACTACTAATCATACGTAACTTTAAAGTTTAGGAAATTTTTGCGGAATAAAAATCTTTATTTAAAATGAGTACTTGTGCACCAACACTTAAAATAAATAATTCCCAACAATTCCAACATTTAAAATGAGTAAAACATGTTTTCCTTCCGTCTAAAATAAAATTAACTGTGCACAATAGAATTCTTCATCTGACATAGAACTCATGCATCTCCCGCCGGCTCGACCGTCTACTCCTCTTCATATCCGACCCCATACTCGTCTATAAAATCATCAATAATATCATTACCTACACCATTCAAGTATAGTGAGTCTAAGGACTCAACAAAGATATGCATACAAAAATCGTGTATAAACTTGAGACTTGAAATATCATAACATGAACATAACATAAAAACTTGGCATTATAGGGTGATGAGATGTGTGAATTTGTGGCAACCGTCGTTATGAGCACATCATTTGGAAATATCATCCACGGAGCTCATCTCAGGGTGCCAGTCCTAACATTCTTGTGAGCACATCATTTGGAAAGGCTCTTCCGGAGATCATCTCGGAGTACCAGTCCCGTATTGCCACCACAAAACACATACAACGTTAACATATTTTTGTGCATCATCATTGCGTCATAACCTTGTCATTTCATGCTCTTAAACTTTCGTCATAACTCATCCATATCGTACTTCATAATATTTCATAGCTTTCAATGTAAACATAGGTTTTATGAAGAAAGGTAACATACATATGCATTACATAACTACATCGATCTATGTGAGTCATTTCGTCTGTCCCGGACATTCAAATTTGAAACTTTTTCTGATAGAACATCTTAAAAACACTTAAATTATCTTAAAAATCATAAACTTGAATTTTGGAATTCAAATACGAAAAGCAAAAAAAATGGGCAGAACTTTTCCCGCCAGGGCAAAAATGGCGGAAATAAATTCCCGCCTAGGAGCGATGCGTGCTGCCTGGTTTTCCAGGCAGTCCAACGCTGCGCAAACTGGACGAAAAACATGGTCATTCCGACCTCTTTTGATCTCTTTCTAACCCTTTTTGAGAAAATACTTACCCACTCTTTGAAAGAACGATTATCCACTATAAAAACTTCAAAATCATGAAAGAGATTCATCACACAACTCAACTTTTCAAAAGTTTGAATCAAAACTTCCACGTACACCATACACACACCAAAATTCTAAATCTTCAGATCAAAATCATAAACATCCTTAAACTTTTGCATCCTAAAACATCAGGAACGAATCACGCTTCACGATCTCACATCATGCTCTTCAAAATCTCATAAATCATGCATCATACAACATATATACATTAGGTTTCATAGCAAAAATACATATACTCTTGAATGGTGGTTTCAAAACCTTAAAAAATTTCATAACTGCTGACATTTGGATTTAATATGCACCTTGGAAGCGATCTACCCTCGAACGGAGAAGAATCTTGCCTAGCCTTGGGTGCAGTGTTTGAACGTGGGAAAGGGGAAAGGGGAAAGGGGAAAGGGGAAGGAGGTGACGTCTACTGAGTGAAAGAATATGAGAAATCTTTTGACGTCTGCTTAGTTTGTGACTAATGAGCTTAAAATTTGGTTCGTTAGTGTCAAACACTATCTTTTAAAATTTAATGCACCCAACTAATAAAATAACATTATATCAACTTAAACTTTAAATTAAACATAAAACATTTCCTTAACTTGTTCGAAGGCTAGTCTTGTTCCTTCAGCTCAGAATTAAATTCCAAATCGAAAACATTAAAATAACTTGCAACACATTAAATATAAGGCAAGATATAGCATCATATAAATTAAACATAACTTTTAAATATCATGAATAAAATGCATAATTCATATGAGTCATTTAAAATTTTCGTGATTGAGCTAGTGGACTTTTGGACCTTACAACTCTATCCTCCTTAAAAGAATTTTGTCCTCGGAATTCGACTTACAAATCAGCTCAGGATAGTGACCCCACATATCCTGCTCAGTCTCTCACGTAGGTTCCTCAATTAGTTGATTAAACCGCAAAACTTTGACCAACTTTATCTCCTTGTTTCTCAACCTTCAAACTTGACTGTCCAAGAGTACAGGTATCTCCTCATAGGACAAGTCTGGTGTCCATTGCACTGGATTGTGACGGATCACATGGGAAGGATTCACAACGTACTTCCTCAACATGGATATGTGAAAAACTTTGTGCACTTCTTCTAAATTTGGAGGCAACACTACTCGATAAGATCGAGCCTCAAATTTCTCTAGGATCTCAAAGGGTCCTATATACCTTGGACTCAGTTTTCCCTTCTTTTCAAACCTCATCACTCCTTTAAAAGTTGACACCTTCAAGAATACATGGTCACCTACCTCAAACACCAAGTCTCTACGCCACTGGTCGGCATAGAATTTCTGTCCACTCTGGGCTGTCAACATTATGTCTCTGATTTTTGCTATCAAGCTCACTGTCTGAGTCACTATTTCGGGTTCCAACACAGCTCTTTCTCCAACTTCATCCCAATGTAAGGGAGTCCTACACTTTTTCCTATACAATGTCTCATAAGAAGCCATACCAATAGTATTTTGATAGCTATTGTTATAAGTAAACTCCACTAAAGCAACTTCTACTTCCAACTGCCTCTGAAGTCGATCATACAAGCCCTCAATATATCCTAGAGTATCTGGATCACTCGCTCTTATTTTTCATCTATTTGTGGATAGAATGCGGTACTGAAATCTAATTTCGTACCTAATCCATGGTGTAAACTTTCCCAAAAACCCGAGGTAAACCTAGGATCTCTGTCAGACACTATCCTTGTTGGAACTCCATTCAATCTGACTATCTCCCGAATGTACAACTTTGCATACTGATTCATCGAGAAGTTAGTCCTAAGTAGTAGGAAATGAGCTAACTTTGTCAATCTATCAACTATCACTCATACAGCATTCATCCTTCGTGGTGTTAGTTGGAAATCCTACCACGAATTCCATGGTGACATCTTCCCACTTCCATGTGGAATCGACAACGGTTTTAGAAGTCTTGCTGGCCTCTGATATCATTCTGTCATGCCCCGGGCCTAGGCTCGTGCTTGCACGACTGCACAATGGGCCTCTATAGCGACTACTTTGTATCTGTCCTCGCTTTACAAAAATTATTAACTCATTGTAGCCCATTTTAACTTATTTTAAAGCTTTTATTTTTCCCATGTGGGACAAAAGTATCACATTGATGGATCTACCTAAACCGGTCGACATATGGAACGTCGAACCTGAACCTGAAATATTTAACATCAGGTTGTTGTCAGGTAGTTTTTCTGATACCTAACCGGATGTATTTTTTTTAAAAAAATAAAACAAAATAATATGAGCCTATCAAAATTAAACTAAATAAACACAATACTCTACACACACATACATACACATGCGCGCGCACACACACACACACATATATATATATTTAATATTGCATTATGGGAATTAAATTAATATAGCCCACATATAACCTATCATCTTTCTATCCCCAACAACAGAATTTAGATATTCACAATTTCCATTTTCACAGTTCATCATATTTCTTTCACTCCAAGAATTTAGATATTCACAATTTCCATTTTCCCAATCCATCCTCTTTCTTTCACTCCAATCTCCACAGCGGTTTCCGAATCTGTCAAATTTCACTCCATCACACACCTCCATGGTTGGAACAGTTGTACCTGCAAACACTGTATTGAACCTCACTACAAGAAAAATGCAAAACAACAACGGTTTTTATCCGTTGTTAAAGGCCATAAAACACTGTTGTTAAAGCCCATGTTGTTAAAGAGGGCGCTCAAAGACAACGGTTAAAAACCGTTGTCTTTTAAGAAAAAGACAACAGTTTTACAACGGTGAAAAACCGTTGTCTTTTCATTCAACGACAACGATTTTTCACTGTTGTCTTTGAGCGTATTTTTTAAATAATGAGACTTTCAACAACAGTTTTAGAATATCTATGACAACAGTTAAAAAACGTTGTCTTTTTCAAATAAAAAAACAAAAAAAAAATTAAAATTTAATACACAAATTTGCATTATTATAACTTATTTAAAATTCAAAATTCAAAAATAAAATTTAATAAACAATTTTCCAACGTTTGAAAATAAGATTTACAACATTCTAAAATATAATACAACCGAAAAAATGACAAGAATACACTAATAACCAAATGTAAAGAAACCGCACTGCAACTCCCAGCGCTCCTTCACTTGCTGAAGTCTTTCTATTTTTTTCGGATTACCGACATTTTTCCCAATACTCTTGAAGACACATGCTCAAAATAAAGATATATAATATAAATTAGAAACCATAATTATAAACCAAATTGTCTTTTGTTTTAACAAATAATATCTTCAAACTCATAAATTAGTTTAGAGAAAATATATGTATCAACTACAAAAAGTTCAAAAAATAAGAAAAATAAACTTTAAAATTTTACTGTGATAGAACATAAACTTTATAGAAATAATTAGGATGCCTGAAATCTCTTAACAACATTCCACTTAGTTAAGCAACAGTGTAAACATATCGGTGGAACAGGGGTATTGAAGCCAACACAATTTATGACTTCTACTTTGTTATCTTCTGTACAAATCAGTAAGTGTACTTACTTTTTGGGTCAGAGCGTTCAACTGATAGTTTCCTTGTCTTAGCAAACTGTAGCAATGCTGATGGTGTAAGATTGTTTCCAGATAATGACCAAACACAATCAGGATCTGCATATGAATGTGCTGTGGCAGATGAAGCTAGGGGACTAGATGCATCTCATTCTCCGTTGTCTCATATGCCCAACAAAATATAAGACATACTTATCCATGTGATCAACATAAACTTTACATGTATATATAATGAGATCATACAGTTCAATTGAATGCTGGTTCATTCTTCTTCTGACAACTACTTAGAAAAGGTAGAAGGGAAACTTTGATGGTTGTATGTGTCAAATGATTTTCACCCTCACTTTCTAGGCCACAAAACAAATTAAAGGAATTCAATTCCCTAATAGAGCTCAACTTTAACATAAAAGTAAAATATGAATATCTAAACACGAAATAAATAATATTACAAAATGAAACAACCTATTAAACTTAATGTACAAGAATACCATCAGCATTTGCCCGACCATCAGTTATCGAAGGCAATCTCTGTTAAGACAGAAATTATTGTTAATACAATATATGGATCTGAATAACCAAACGTAAGAGAATATGATTTGATTACACAGGCTCAAGGCAGACACGGAAAAGGAGACTAAAAAATAAATAGAGCATCCAAGGGAGAATTAAATGTAGCACGGAAAGTACCATTGTTGAACACCCACATAGGTAATGGGCCCAAGTACTCGGAAAGCTGCAGAAAAGTGGTGAAAAAAGGAAATTAGGATACATTATCCTTGCTTATCAAATGTGAGGAAAATTGCTGATATACACCTGTAGATATTCAAAGTGATTGATCCCCTCACCGGTCCAGTATAGAGGTGCTGAAAATTCTTTACCTGCAAAGAGGAACTCGGCATTCATCTGGTTGGTCGCAAATCGAGGAGTGCAATCTGAAAAGTGCCACATACGGGAAACTGGGCATACCGATTCAGTTTCATCTAAGAACTATAGAATCTCGAGCTCAACATTCTTTTGCAAGAACTTCCATCCCTCAGTCTTCTCTACATTTTTGAAGTTACTAAAAAAGAAATAAAAAACTCGACGCCGCATCAGAAGAATACATGTGGTTTTAGACGATTATCAACTTCAATATATAAGATGCAAAAAAATTTCCAAGTTTGCAATAAAAAATTTCCAAGGTTGCAATAAATAAACCACATTATTCCTCGAGTCTTGCTATGGCCATGTACGTAGAAGAATCAAGAATAAATGTATGATTTCATGGTGTTTGGATTGGTTTTCATGGTGCTATTTAGGGATGCATATATTGCAAATTTATTTGGTTTTGCTTTGAAATAAATAATATATGCACTTCACATAACACATAATAAACAGAGATATCAAAAGCACACATAATAATTTATGATTTCCTAAATTCCATATCTAGTAGCATGAGCTTTGTTGAACTTTGGGGATATATGTCTGACATTTCATAAATGCACTTTCCACGAACAAAGATAAAAGCAAAACAACACTTTTGATTTTAATCTTTTTAGAGATCGATATGTTTTCAAAATTTGTTAAAATCCTCACAAGACTATCATTGAACTATATTTCCAAAAAAACTTTGCATTACATTTTGAAGGTAAAGATCATATTAACACTATATATGCAGTACTTTATGCAGCACGTAGAAACATGAAATTAAAAATTCATAAGAAAACACACTAATCAAACAATAATCTCATGCATTTGAGGTAAAGATCAGGCGCATCACACAATCTTGCAAGCTAGAGCATATCTGCTTCAGTTGTGGAACCATGTATACATAAATTTTTAGAGAAGCTGAACAAGACTGAAAATTATCAAGCCCAAGCTCGCTACAAGGAAATCATCAATACTCAAAATAGATCTACAGCCCCACAGACTCGATTCCACGGACCCAACTCCCCCACGTACAAACAGTGTAATATCATAAACATATATATAATCATATGATAATATATGTATTTATTTAGCCTTATGTACACCTAAATTAATGATATATAGAGTGGCCCAATTTTTCTTTATCAGAATCCTTATAATATTTTATATGCTTCGCGTTTCAGCCAAATTTAAAAAAACCAAAGAATTCAGAGAGAGAAAAGCGAAGAGGGCCGTGTTCAATTGGAAACATAATATATGATTATAAATACGTATATATCCAACTAAAGACTCGTAGATCTGGAGCCTTAATTTGCCTGATGTGGGTTTCAAGTTTCAGCAGTATTTAAAGAAAGAACACATGAGAAGTATCGATTAAAAATATTGTAACATAGAAGAGAACCTGGAGCGGGAGAAATCGAAAACCTGGAACCGAGAGTTCTTGAGCCTTCTCAAAAAGCCCTTTTCTTCTAGATCTTGGAAAAAGTCACTTGCCTCGCCTTAAGTTGTCAATCTTGTTGATCTGAATCTTTTGCCTCTTTGAGAAGACTGTGGGCAATCACTTTCACAGCCGTTAATGGAATCGCCGTGTACTACCTCCGCGACCCGATGGCGAAAATCAATTTCCTGGACGATATCATCTGTTGCGGGCTTAAAGACCTCTAGGCCAGCTCCATAGGTAGAAGGCGGCGGCCGTGGGAGCCAAATTTGAGGCCGTTCCATACACACACACTGGTCGCCGCCCCCACCGCCAATGAGGAGGATTGTGCTTCTAATTCGCTGAAACCATGCTGGTTTCATCAACAAATTGATCTAAACAAAAGGTCGGAGCTGGAAGATCTACGATTTGGGGCTAGGTTATGTATGGGATGTGATTTGGGATTTTCCATCGATCAATCTTTTTAAAAAAAATCAGAAGAAGAAGAAGCTAGAGTATTTATGTTGTCTTTGAGGATCGAAGAAGAGGTTTTCGATTGTATTAGAGTACTACCATGGATCGATCTTTTCCTCAGGGTTCAAAGAAGAAGATGAGGAGTAGTACATATAAATTACCTCACATGTGTATATCCGAGTATAAAAGGTTTTTATTTTTTAAAAATAAAAATAAAAATAATAAAAATTAAAAATTAAAAGACAACGGTTTTTGTCTATGAGCGGGTTTTTTTAAAAAAACACGCTCAAAGACAACGGTTTCATAACACCGTTGTCTTTGACATACATAAGAAAACGGTTTTTACAAAACCGTTGTTTTTTTTCAAGCAAAAAATAGTCAACAACAACGGTTTTTAATAAAACCGTTGTTAAATGAAAAAAGACAACGGTTTTTCCTAAAACTGATGTCTATTGCATGTTGTTGAATCTCATATTTCTTGTAGTGCCTGGTGGTGGATAAACAAACAATCACTCTCTTTGTCTCACGAGCCATTGGATCAGCACTCCTGCGAGTCGCGAAGACTTGAACCACTAAACCAGCTCATGTACCTTAAGCAATTCGGTTTTAATCTTTTTTTGGGTTCCTTGATATTTGCTCTTTATTTATTGGTTTATTAATTTATTAATTATTGTGTTTATTTAGTGATAATATTAAGATTTTATAACTGAATTTCCGTCATACAAATTGTGACGTCCCGTATTATTGGACATTTTCAAAAATTATGATGTGAAAAAATGCGGAATACTTTTTTTTCGTAAACATGTATCGAGATCGTAGGTACAAAATACCATAATTAAAAATTAAGTTCTACAAAAGTAACTCAAAATCGCATGAGTCAAAACTTGTTTAAACTGACATTTAATAAAAATGATGTTAACTCATACGGGCAAGTCAAAACTTTCTCATACAGGAAAAACTTGAAACTGTAAAATACGCGATCACAAAATAACGTTTTGAAAACATGTTTTGAATCTTAAAATGACTTGCTAAAACATGATATCAAATAAATGTGTATAACATTAATAAAACGTCTAAGCTTCGTGGACATGCTTGACATATGGTTCTCGGACGTCCATGTCATGCAAACTCTTCTCGTCTTCTCGACTACTCAGTCCCATGATCAACCTTTAAATAATTAACTTATTATTTTATATATGCATCATACAAGTATAGTGAGTCTAAAGACTCAGCACGAAACCTTCATTAGATAGCTTAAACATAATAAATATCATCATGATTTTGACGTACAATACGTAAACATAAACAGCATATATGAATACATATATCATAAAACTTTTCATTTGGGATGATGAAATATGTGTACATGTGGAAACCATTAGAGCTCTTGGGACTCGTGATCACGATCGTTGTGCAACAAGCATATAATTTGGTACATCACATCCCAGTCTTTTGCCAATATGCATACCGCCCCATACCGACCATCGCCAATATGCACATTAAACTTTCATTCTTTTGGAAAGGCCTTCCCCAGATCTCATCTCGGGGCACCTGTGAGACCTCGATTCTAATCACCTCCGAAAAACAAAACATATCCGATCGGAGAAATACTTACGGTATAACGAAGCTCTCTCAGCCGTGATCGCTAATCTGCCTTCAGAAATAATTTCTAACGGACGGATCGTACTCGGGGTGAAATCTGGGAGCTCAAGGAGACGTCCATGGCGTCTAGAGAGGGAGGAGGCGTGTTGGGGAAGGGGATGAAGTGAAAAGGTAAGTCAACTCAAGCTTAAATATCTAACAATCTCAATATTTGCACTTTAGTCCCTAAAAAATACAAAATTTGCAAAAAGGACCCTGATCAAAATCAAGTCGGCTCTTGAACTCTGAAATCTCCGATTATCTCAAATAAAGTCGATTAAGATAAAATCGGGGCGTTACAATTCTCCCCCTCTAAGAAAAGATTTCGTCCTCGAAATCAAACACGGTTCTAACATGAACTGTATCTCTCAACTTATTCCTTCAAGTTTGTCAATCAAAAGTCGACTCCTTCTCTACAGAAAATCCTCCTAAGCTCAGTCACAATCGAATCATCTTTGGTTTCAACTCAAGGCATAACATCCAAAGTTTGACTCGTCTAATCTGGCTGTCCGTCGTTCTGAGGATATCGAACTGAAAAAGTTGAAATCAGGCAACAAAATCTCATCGAAGTCCTTGCCGAAAGAATGAGCGCATCAAGGATCTCTGTCTAAACTAACCGACTTCGGCCAAACATGACATCTGACGACCTCTGACAAGATCTCAATCCTCTAATCTTGAATGAAAGTCATTCTGTACGGAAAACGGTAGCAGATTCCAACAATCGGTCAATCAAATCAGACAGTAGATAAAATAAGAACAGCTCAAAACATCGGTTGCTGCATACAATTCCTCAGATAAAATTCGCAGTAAGAAATCTCATACAATCTAATCCTCTTCTCTGCTTTCAAATCAGTTCCGTCTGCTAAAATAATTACTCCAACTCTTAAGATTAGAACAGATCACGTGAATTTCCGCATAAGACAAATAGAAGAACAGGTCTTCAAATCAATAAGATCGCTGCGAGCTCGAAGTCCAGATTCAGACATTGAGTCTCGAGCGTCTTCAACTGTCTCGACGTCTAGACTATAGCGCAATTCCACTTAATAAGAACACATCTCCCAAAACCTCGATAAGAAAAGATCGCTGATCGGCATAAATTCCATCATCAAATCATACAATTGAAGAAGACCATTCGATTCAAAGAATTCAGACATCGAAGAAAACATACAACTGCTCGGCACAAACATCTGCTATACGATTCTCAAAAGTTCCGAAAGATCAGTACAATTCTCATTCCAAAAAGATAAGAAATCAACGATAAAAATTCCTAGTCTCAACTAATTCTTCTAAAAGATCCGGTTAACAGAAGTTAACAACACTATTGGAGTATTCATCAATTCGACAATTCAACAATTTAATAGAGTCACGTCAAACATAAACAGATTCTTCAATAAGAAGGCAAGAGACTCGCCAGAATCTAACATTCCAATAAGAATAGGGAACTCAATATCGAACGTTACCTGATCTGTCATTATCGGGTGCAGCCTGAGCTGCTGATCCTCAGACAAAGCAAAGACTCGTGCCTGCTGTCTGGGAGGCTGGCTTGCATACTGATTACCTTCCTGAACATTCTGTTGCTGAGGTTGGAAAGAGTGGACAGTAGGTGCTTGCTGCTGAGGCTGAGCTGTCTGTCTCGGGAAAATTCCACTCTGAGCTTGCTGAGGAACACACTGAGGACACGTTCTCGCAAAATGCCCCGCCTGGTTACAAATATGACAGCTTCCAAAAATACCTCTACACTGATCACTGGAGTGACGACCTCCGCAGTTGGCACAAGACATGCCTGACTGTCCCGAACTCTGTCCCGATCCATACTGCCTCGAACCACTCAAGCTCGAAGAACTGGTTCCGTGCTTCTTAAACTGCTTCCCTTTCGGGAGATAGTAATCCTTCCTGTTACCTCCACTGCTACCACCCTCAGAACTCGGTGGTTGGTTCTGAAACTGAAAGGATTGATTCTGGTAATGGAACGGTTGGTTTTGGTATTGAGAAGATTGTGCCTGAAACTGTCCTTGCTGCTGCTGAGGCACAAACTGATTTCCTCTCTGTCTCCACAAACCTGCTTCTGCTCCCTTTGCGTGATTCATGGCATCCGCAAAGTTATTAGGCCTGTTGGTATTTACCAACGTGAAGACGTCAGGGTTCAAACCATTGATGAACTGATCTGCCTTAGCTTCTTTATCTCCGGCAATTAGCGGTGCAAAACGCAACAGTCTATCGAACTTAGCCACGTACTCTTCAATGTTCAGATTCCCTTGCCTCAGGTTGGAAAACTCTGCTCCCTTATATTTGCGATACGAGATAGGGAAAAACCGCTTATAAAATTCCGATTTGAAAAGAGTCCAAGTAACTTCCGTACCTCTATTCTCCATTGCTTTCTTCGTCATGATCCACCAACTCTTAGCAACCCCACGAAGCTGATGAATGACTAACCTGATTCAACGGTCATTTGAGTAATCGATAGAATCAAACAGCTGATCGATATCATCCAACCAACTCTCACAATAAACTGGATTTTCAGTGCCCATCAACAACGGCGGATTAAAAGACTGAAACCTCTTCAGCAGGGTTTCCATAGGTGTCGCTGTAGCATCCATCTCAACAGTTTCAGTACTAGCTTGCTCAGTAGCAGGAATAACTGGTGGTGGGTTCCTGTTAATAACTCGTCGAGGACCCATCTGATTATCAAAGGTTAGGACACAAGATAACTCAATCGCTACAATCGGTGCCCTTGCAACCTCTCAGAATTCCGAATACAGGTGAATTACAGTTCATATCTCAAATAATTCATGCTTTAAAATTCAATCACGTAATCATGTAACTCAGATAATTCTCAACAAATAAAATATGCTCGCATGGTATTTAAATAAATCGATTTAAATAACTCAATCACATGCGAGAATTCAATTCATGCGGACTCGATCTACCCCGCTCACTTCTAAATTCAGTCCAAAGAATCTTATCGCTCTGATACCACTTAATTTGAGACCTCGATTCTAATCACCTCCGAAAAACAAAACATATCCGATCGGAGAAATACTTACGGTATAACGAAGCTCTCTCAGCCGTGATCGCTAATCTGCCTTCAGAAATAATTTCTAACGGACGGATCGTGCTCGGGGTGAAATCTGGGAGCTCAAGGAGACGTCCATGGCGTCTAGAGAGGGAGGAGGCGTGTTGGGGAAGGGGATGAAGTGAAAAGGTAAGTCAACTCAAGCTTAAATATCTAACAATCTCAATATTTGCACTTTAGTCCCTGAAAAATACAAAATTTGCAAAAAGGACCCTGATCAAAATCAAGTCGGCTCTTGAACTCTGAAATCTCCGATTATCTCAAATAAAGTCGATTAAGATAAAATCGGGGCGTTACAGCACCAATCCCATACTACCACCACAAGTCCACACAAGACATCAAAAGTTTTCATGCATACATAATATCATTCAACATCATAATTTCGTAAACCTCATCATGCTTTCTCATCATAAAAATCATCATCATAAAATTTCTCATAACATCATCATTCTCATCATAAAACATTTCCATCATAAAACTTCTTATTTTTCATGAAACATACTTAAAAATATCTTAAAATCATCATGTCATCATACCTTGAAAATAACTTGAAACTCGATATGTCATGCTCTTTGAATTATTTCATGATTGAAAATCATACATACTAAATAAAATAAAGATAAATACGTCCATTAAAATTTCACAACATTTCATGTTGTTACGCCTTAAACGCATATAAATCTCGATTGTGAGATTAATATTTTTAATGCATTAACAAGGCCCTTTTGTTTATGTTTTGATGATTAACAAAACTAGGTTAAAATATTACTAATGTTTACAATGAGCTTATTACAGATTTAAAATTTTAAAGGCTCAATTTCGTACAAATTTATTCAAGATCAGAAACAAATTTCAAAGACTTATACTGCTACAAGTTCGGAAGCTC
Organism: Henckelia pumila; assembly: GCF_033568475.1. Taxonomy (NCBI): domain Eukaryota; kingdom Viridiplantae; phylum Streptophyta; class Magnoliopsida; order Lamiales; family Gesneriaceae; genus Henckelia; species Henckelia pumila. Next base: position 169,396,434 of record NC_133122.1, read on the forward strand.
CGATTGGAGTTCGGAACCTCCGATCAGGATCAGAAGGACCTTCGGAAGCTAAGGGACGATCGGACGTTCCGATCAAGGTTCGGAAGCTCCGATCTATTTTAAGGAATTTTATATTGTTCGGAAACAGAACGGAAGCTACAAAGTGACGAGATCGGAAGTACCGATCATAGATCGGAAGTTCCGATCTGCAACGGCGGCCTGATAATCTTGTCCGGAAGACTTTTGCCCGACAAAATATTTAATGTGCCGATCGGAATCTCCGAAGTGGGATCGGAAGTTCCGATCCTGTACAAACCGCGTGACTCAGAATTCAAATTTCGGAAGCTCCGATGCTGGGAACGGAAGTTCCGATCGATGCCGAATTTTCAGCTATAAATAGAGGCATTCCGAGACCATTTCAAGTATCCCAACATCTTCAAGTCTCTCAATCCTCTTAAGCATTATTTGAGCTATTTGTTGAGCAATTTGTAGCCCCTTTGAGCTTTCAAAATATATTCATATATCGAGTTGTATCCGAGGTTGTGAAAATCGTTGGTGTAAACACTTGAGTGTGAAGCCAAGTGTTGTGTGATTGTTGAGGCTATCCTTGAAGCCCTTAAGGCCAAGTGTTGAGTTGTATTGGCGCGGTGATCGTGTTGAGTTGTACGGCTATCCTTGGAGCCATCAAAGCCAAGTCGTTTGAAGTGCTAGTGGATCCTTGGTTAATCGATCTTAACCAAGAAGGGGAGACGTAGACGATTTATCGTCGAACTTCCATAAACATCTCTTATCCCTTTTACTGCTTTATTTACATTACGAATTTATTTACCGCACTTATTATTATTTGTTTTAAGTCTTCTGCTTGCGTATTTGCATAATCGCTTTAAATTGCTAAAGTTGTCAATAGAACCTAAATCCCCCCCCCCCCCCATTAGGTTCTAACAAGTGGTATCAAAGCCACCTTTTTTCAAAATATTTTCAAAAAGGTTCTTATGGCAAATCTAGCGAGCGACTATGCTCAAGGGCAATCAACAAATCGTACTCCTCTTTTCAATGGCATAAACTACGGATAGTGGAAAAATCGAATGTCCCTATATATCCAATTCGTAGACTATGACCTTTGGAAGGTTACTGTGAAAGGTCCCTACATACCTACTAAAGAGGTTGAGGGTGTCAAAATTCCTAAAGGAATGGACGACTTTTCTAAGGAGGATATGAAACTTATATCTCAAAATGCTAAAGTCATGAATATTCTTCATTGTTCCTTAGATATGAACGAGTACAACCGGATCTCAATGTGCTCATCCGCTAAAGAAAAATGGGACAAGTTGGAGATATACCATGAAGGGACTAATCAAGTCAAAGAAACGAAGATCGATCTACTCCAACTCAAATACGAAACATTCGAGATGGAATCAAATGAAGATGTAGATACTATGTTCCGAAGGCTTACTCAAATTATCAATGAGCTAGCCCAACTCGGGGAACAATATCCAACCAAACAAGTGTGGAGGAGACCTCTACGCGCCTTACCCAAGGAGTGGGATGCCAAGAGGACGGCTATCATAGAATCTAACAAAGGCGACACCGCTTCCTATGATCTTGATCAACTTCATGGGACTCTAGTTGGAACTGTCAACAAGGAAGGAAATAAAGAAAGAAGATATCAAGGCAAAGGGGATTGCTCTATCTAGCCAATCCAAAGAAGATGAAGATGATGATATGACACTCTTTGCAAGAAAATTCAAAAGATTTATGCGAGGAAACAACTTCAAAAAGAAGACGGAAAAAGAAATTACCTGCTACAACTGTCAACAACAAGGCCACTATGCAAATGAGTGTCCTCTCAAGAAGAAAGTTGACAAGGGAAAGAAGAAAGCACTCATAGCCACTTGGAGTGATAGCGACAAAGACGAGGAGGAAGCAAACATCTGCCTCATGGCTAAAAGTGATGACATCGTCTCTGACGACAATGACGAGGTACCTTCCTATGACGAACTACTACATGCATATAAAAACATGTTTGATATGGCTAAATCTCTTAGAAAAGAAAATAGAAAGCTCAAACATGAATTAGAGACTAAGGAGCATGAAAACCTAAGATTAAAGGATGACATAGCTCACTTAGAAAAATCTTTTGATAAGTTCAATGTTATTAGTAATAATTTGAATAATTTACTTAGCATGCAGAAATGTAGTTTTGATAAGGGTGGACTAGGGTATGGTAAGAAATCAATTGACTTTACTAGCCTAATTGCTAAGGCAAAAATGAGATTACCCCCTACATGTTCTTATTGTTGTAAAATAGGTCATGTTAGACATAAATGTAGATCTTTAAAATTTCAATATGATCAAAAGAGCTATATGAAATGGAGGCCTAAGAGTACTTAACAACTCATTAGTCGGCATTATGAGATCATGATCCAAGGGAGTTCATCATAGACCGGTTTAAACTGCCTTGACTTGCGACTGGTCTTCCTGATGAACCCTGCTCTGTCCAAGGAAATAGGTTTTTAAAGAGGCCATAGCCCTACCTACTACTGGGAGCACTCTTGGAAAGTGGCGATGATGTCGCTATGAGAGACTGAACTCTTAGAAATCTATTTTGTATTTCTCTTTTCTAAATCTGTGGACCCAAAAGAACTAAAGGGTACCAAAATAAATTTTTGCAGGGAAATAGGAAAGTTGTTCTTCCAAGCATATGGTATCTAGACAGTGGATGTTCTAGACATATGACCGGGAACAAAGAGCTACTCCAATCCATCAAACCAAAGGAGAAAGGAACTGTCACATTTGGAGACAACAACAAAGGAGTTATCGAAGGAATCGGCTCAATAAGTATTTTTGAATCCTGCTTGATTGATGATGTACTCCTAGTGAAAGGGCTTAAGCATAACTTACTAAGCATAAGTCAATTGGGCGATAGAGGTTATGAAGTCAAGTTCACTCCCCAACACTGCACTATATCACTCACGACTGACAAATCCATAAACTTCAAAGGATATAGAAGTGAAAATGTGTACAAGGTTTCTTTAAACAATTTATCTTTATCAAATATTAAAAGCCTTGTATCCTTGAATGTTGATGATAACATTCTTTGGCATAGACGACTAGATCATGTTGGTCCTAGTACCATAGAAAAACTTTTTAAACTTGATGGTATGCCAAAACTCAATTTAAAATTAGATTCTGTTTGTGATGCGTGTCAACTTGGCAAACATACAAGAGAATCTTTTAAAAGCAAAAATTTTATATCTACTTCTATGCCCCTTGAACTTCTTCACCTAGATCTATGTGGTCCCTCGAGGAACGCTAGCCTAGGAGGGAAATTTTATGCATTTGTCATTGTGGATGATTTTTCACGTTACACGTGGACATTGTTTTTAGCCTACAAAAATGATGCCTTTGATTATTTTAAAATTTTTGTCAAACGAGTTGAGAATGAGAAAAATCTTTCAATAAAACAGATCCGTAGTGACCACGAAACTGAATTTCAAAATGAGAGTTTTACAATTTTTTGTGAAGAGAAAGGCATCTGTCACAATTTTTCTTGTCCTAGGACTTCTCAACAAAACGGGGTCGTTGAGAGGAAAAATAGGACACTTGTGGAGATTGCGAGGAGCATGATATGTGAGCATTCTCTACCAAAATATTTTTGGATTGAAGCAATGAACACTGCTTGTTACATCATTAATCGTGTATCAATAAGGCCAATTCTCAAGAAAACTCCATATAAATTATGGAGAGGGAGAAAGCCTAACATTTCATACTTTCGGGCTTTTGGTTCCAAATGCTATATACATAATAACGGTAAGGACAACCTTGGCAAATTTGATGCCAAATCCGACAAAGATATTTTTCTTGGGTATTCCACAACAAGTAAGGCTTTTAGAGTTTTTAATAAACGTACTTTACTTGTTGAAGAATCTATGCATGTTGTATTTGATGAATCTATGTCAATAGTTTCTCGTAATACTAACGATGATGTAGAATTTCTCGAAGAAGAGATGGCTTCATCAAGCTTAAATGATATAGATGTTTTTGTTTAGGAAACACCATTTCCGAAGGATTGGACGCTTCACAAAGATCATCCTATGGATCTTATCATTGGAACTCCTTCGAAGGGAGTAACTACTCGATCTTCTCTTAATAATATCTGCAATCATCTTGCTTTTGTTTCGCATGTTGAACCTAAGTGTATTGATGATGCTTTATTAGATGATTCATGGATTATTGCTATGCAAGATGAACTAAATGAATTCAAGCGTAATGATGTTTGGAATCTTGTTCCTAGGCCGCAAGATAGATCTATTATTGGCACTAAAAGGGTTTATAGGAATAAACTTGATGAGCATGGTACTATCACTAGAAATAAAGCTAGGCTTGTAGAGAAAGGTTATAGTCAAGAAGAAGACATTGATTATGATGAGACATATGCGCCTGTTGCTAGACTAGAATCCATTCGCATGCTACTTGCTTTTGCTTGCTCTAGAAATTTTAAGTTATTTCAAATGGATGTTAAGAGTGCTTTCCTGAATGGTGAATTGAAAGAAGAATTTTATATTAAACAACCTGATGGCTTTGTTGATGCTTTACTGCCTGATCATGTGTATAGATTAAACAAAGCTTTGTATGGTTTGAAACAAGCTCCTAGAGCTTGGTATGATAAACTGTCTACTTTCTTGCTTTCAAATGGTTTTTCAAGAGGAAAGATTGACATTACTTTATTCACCAAGAATGTCAAAAATGATCTTTTGATTGTGCAAATTTATGTTGATGATATAATATTTGGTTCTACTGACGAAACTCTATGATTTCTCCAAGCTTATGCAGGAACACTTTGAGATGAGCATGATGGGGGAAATTAACTATTTCCTCGGATTGCAAATCAAACAGTGCAAGGATGGGTTCTTTGTGAACCAAAGCAAATACATCAAGGAGATTCTAAAGAAGTTTGGGATGGAGAACACAAAATCATCATCCACACCGATGAGCACAGCAATCAGACTCGACAAGGATGAAAATGGTAAAACTGTAGATCAATCTTCCTTTCGTAGTATGATTGGCTCCTTATTATATGCTACTGCTAGTAGAACGAACATTATGTTTAGTATTTTCTTATGTGCACGATTTCAATCATGTCCAAAGGAATCACATTTGTTCGCCTTAAAACGCATTTTCAAATATCTTTCAAATACTCCAAATCTCGGCTTGTGGTATTCAAAAAATTCTTTCTTTGATTAAAAGCCTACTGTGATGCCAACTTTGGTGGATATAAGGTGGACAGGAAAAGCATTAGTGGAACTTGTTTCTTTTTAGGAAACTGTTTAGTTTCTTGGTTTTCGAAAAATCAAAATTGTGTTGCATTATCAACAACCGAAGCCGAATATATGGCTGCTGGTAGTTGTTGTGCGCAAATTCTTTGGATGAAGCATAAATTGCTCGACTATGGTGTTTCTTTTTCCAAAATCCCTATTTTCTGTGACAACACTAGCGCCATATGTCTTACAAAGAATCCGATTCAACATTCGCGCACCAAACATATTGACATTTGTCATCATTTTATTCGTGACCACATCGAATGAAATGAAGTTGAACTTCAATATGTTGACACAACTAAACAAATTGCTGATATTTTTACAAAACCACTAGATGAAAATACTTTTATTCGTTTGCGTGGTGAACTTGGCATGATTGAGTTGTAATCGCTTGTAGACATAAGTTAAAATTAATGTCATATTAAGGGGGAGCTTAATATTAAAATTTGAGCAAATTAATGTTGGATAATACAAATTAATTGTATTTTTCAATATTATAAAGCTCACATTTTTATATGGTTTATTTGTTTAAGAATTAATTTGCAAAATTTAAAATTAAAGAGTCAAAAATCGCAATTTTACCTCAGGTGGATCGGAACCACCGATTGAGAATCGGAACTTCCGATCCCTATCCCGCCATTTCCTATTCTACGCGGTAATTTTTCCCTCCAAGACATAGATCGGAACCTCCGATCACAAATCGGAACTTCCGATCCACATCTTATCCGGATTTTTGAATTATTTTCACCGCCTTAAAATTAATTACCGCTTCAGGATCGGAACGTCCGAAGAACGTTCGGAGCTTCCGATCGACACGTGTCTTGATTTAAGTCGATCGCCCGATCGGAACGTCCGATCGCAGATCGGAGCTTCCGATCGATTCCGTCCCTATAAATATCAGATCGCTCATTCCGATTTTTCACACCTAGAAATCATCTTCTTTTCTCCCTTTAATCCGATCCAAACCTCTCTAAATGGCATCCAGATGCCGTCGTGCTTTAGCCACTACAAGCCAAGCCCAATCCCATGATCCGACCCAGCCTGCTATCTCTAGGCCTATTCCCGAAGACTATCAGGACCATACTATTCATCCTGGTCATATCTTAGATTCCGCCTATTTGGCCCAGTCTCATCTCCTTCTGTTGGACCTTATCAAGGCTCAACAGTGGGAATCTTTCTTTCTTCCATCTATCCCTGACTCCATCTACATTTCTCTCATTCACGAGTTCTATGCCAATCTTGAACTCGAATTAGGTCATGGTGAGATCACCATTGCCACGATTGTTCAAGGCAGGCATATTCGTTTTTCTTCTGCTGATTTGTCCTCCTGGTTTGATCTTCCCATGAATGGACCCGGTGAATACTTCTCGCAAAACTGGCCTCAAAATGATCCTACTTTTGATCGCGAGTTGTTACTTTCTACCATTCTTGGTCGTCCAGCTACTGCTGCTGATGATCGTATCCACCTCAAGAGTCTTTGTCCTGATTTTCAAATCATTCAAAAACTCATTACCACTTCTATCGTTCCTCGTAGTGGAGACCTCTCCACTTGCAAATATTTAGATTTATACATTCTATTTCATATCATTTCATCTCGACCTTTTAACCTTCCGCGTCTTGTTATGCAGACTATGCATCACACGGCAAAGACGGTGAAAAAGGTTTCTTTTCCTTATGACCGGTTTATCAACTGGAATTTAAGTCATTTTGATGTTGAATTTGAGGGGATACCTTCTATTGAAATCCCACCAAGTCACATCTTTAACCATCAGTCTATCACCAAGATGGATTTATCCTGGAATCCTGTGTACTCTCGATGGGTTGAAGATCGAGGAAGAGTATTTTCTAGATTTTCACCTATTTCTGCCTTTCATTTACCATATTCCTCTCTTCCCCACTCTATCCGAATCAAAGGTTTTCTGACTGGTCTTCCTAACTCTGATATTCCATCATCTTCCGGTTTTGAGGCCTTTGCGGCCAACCTTGAAGATGTTCCTTTCCAAACTCCTGAGGTCCCTGCAACCCCAGCAAACCAATTCCCTAGCGACCGTCTATTCGAGACACTTCATCGTATGGAGACGAGCATGCACACTCACTTTTCCGAGTTGACTGCTAGAGTTGCTTCTTTGGAAACCCGATTTGATGAGTTCACCTCTCGCTATCCTCCGCCGACTCGCGATGATGACTCTTAGATTTTTATTTTGCATTTTAAGTTGTATTTGGTCTTATGTAAAATTTAAATTCTATTGGAATAAAATATTTATATTCATTCTCTTTTATTTACTTATTATTACTTTTTTCTTATCACAAAAAGGGGGAGAATTAATTGGTTAATTAGTTAAATTGAGTAAAAACTATTTATTTGTTAAAAACTTTGTTGCTTATTTCAGGGGGAGTTTTTACATGCAATTTAAATACTTATATTCTTTTTACTGTCTATTTTTATTTTCTATTTTTAACCAAGTTTTGTGATCATAAAAAAGAGGGAGATTGTTACGCCTTAAACGCATATAAATCTCGATTGTGAGATTAATGTTTTTAATGCATTAACAAGGCCCTTTTGTTTATGTTTTGATGATTAAAAAAACTAGGTTAAAATATTACTAATGTTTACAATGAGCTTATTACAGAGTTAAAATTTTCAAGGCTCAATTTCGTACAATTTTATTCAAGATCAGAAACAAATTTCAAAGACTTATATTGCTACGAGTTCGGAAGCTCCGGTTGGAGTTCGGAACCTCCGATCAGGATCAGAAGGACCTTCGGAAGCTAAGGGATGATCGGACGTTCCGATCAAGGTTCGGAAGCTCAGATCTATTTTCAAAGAATTTTATATTGTTCGGAAACAGAACGGAAGCTACGAAGTGACGAGATCGGAAGCACCGATCATAGATCGGAAGTTCTGATCTGCAACGGCGGCCTGATAATCTTGTCCAAAAGACTTTTGCCCGACAACATATTTAATGTGCCGATCGGAAGCTCCGAAGTGGGATTGGAATTTCCGATCCTGTACAAACCGCGTGACTCGGAATTCAAATTTCGGAAGCTCCGATGCTGGGAACGAAAGTTCTGATCGATGCCGAATTTTCAGCTATAAATAGAGGCATTCCGAGACCGTTTCAAGTATCCCAACATCTTCAAGTCTCTCAATCCTCTTAAGCATTATTTGAGCTATTTGTTGAGCAATTTGTAGCCCCTTTGAGCTTTCAAAATATATTCATATATCGAGTTGTATCCGGGGTTGTGAAAATCGTTGGTGTAAACACTTGAGTGTGAAGCCAAGTGTTGTGTGATTGTTGAGGCTATCCTTGGAGCCCTTAAGGCCAAGTGTTGAGTTGTATCGGCGCGGTGATCGTGTTGAGTTGTACGGCTATCCTTGGAGCCATCAAAGCCAAGTCGTTCGAAGTACTAGTGGATCCTTGGTTAATCGATCTTAACCAAGAAGGGGAGACGTAGACGATTTATCGTCGAACTTCCATAAACTTCTCTTATCCCTTTTACTACTTTATTTACATTACGCATTTATTTACCGCACTTATTATTAATTGCTTTAACTCTTCCACTTGCGTATTTTCATAATCGCTTTAAATTGCTAAAGTTGTCAATAGAACCTAAATCCCCCCCCCCCCCATTAGGTTCTAACACATGCTTTTCATAAAGGAACATAGCTTTCCTAAGAACATACTAGCATATAATGCATTACATAACTAAACCGATCCACGCGAGTCGTTCTTTTCGTTCTTGACATTAAATCTTGAAATTATTTGCATACAACATCTTAAAAATGTTTAAATTACATTAAAAGACCATAAAATTGAATTTGGGGCCTTAAATTTGAAAAACAAAAGTAAAAAATTTTTGCCCAACCCACACAAGAGAACACGCTCGCATGGGTATGAAAACACTACCCACGCAGGGGGGGCACACTTGCGTGCATCCTTGCGTGGGCCGTGCAGAAAAAATTTTGCACAGCCTGCTCTGAATCTTCAGGCACCAAAATCTTTTAAATTCATTACAATCGACATCCAACCATGAAAAAAAACTTGAAAACACATCAAGATACTCTTTAAGACAATTACAATCCAATATTGAACCCAAAACACATCAAAAATCTCGATCATCAACCAAAAATCAGATTTGAACTCTTTGAAATCCTTAAAAAGATGCAAACTCTCAAAACATAATCAGTAACTCGAAAAGTTCATCAAAATCAATCATCTTCAAAATATTTGCATCAAAACTTTACTTTCAAACTACATACAACAAAATTCTCAAATTCAAACATCTATTCTTATCTGTAGTAGCCCGTGCCCGAAATCAGTGATTAAGTATTAATCAATTCATTAATCCTATTAGTTAAGAGTAAACGTGATTAAGGGAACTCTTAATGGGTTAACGGAGTCCGGAATTGGATTCAGAACACTTGGAAATGGTTTGAGGGTCATCGAGTTCGGAGGCTCCGAAGTCAAGGTTTGGACGGTCCGAAGTCAGGGTTCGGACGATCCGAAGAGTGGTTCGGACGCTCCGAACGTGCTGCCGACAGTCGTCATGGATGACATCATTATGCTGACCTAAGCAATGACGTAATATTGAGTTCGGATGATCCGAATTCCAGTTCGGACGATCCGAACGTGTTTGGAGGCTCCGAAGTCAGTTTGGAGGGCCCGAACTCCGTCTATAAATAGGGGGTGCCGAGCTCATTTTTGAGTGCACCGATCCCTCTCTTTTCTCTCAATTCCTTAGCCTTATAACTCAGATCTAGGGAATTCTAGGCGTCTCGTGGGGAATCCGGAAGTGGCATAGAGATCCAGGCGTCGTAGCGGAGCTGTGGCCTAGTTTTGAGGCACTCGACAGCAAAGGGCTAACGACGGACGAAGGTATAGCTTTTGCTTCCTATAAATATTTAGGAGTATGCTATGGCTTAGTTAAGGCTTTTAGAGCACTATAATGATAGTAGTATCATTTGGCAGTGTAGAGCAGACTATAGGCGTGGACCTAGAGTTGGTAGAGCTTGCACTGATTTGAGGTACGAAAGTACTGTTCGAGATATCCTGACTGAGTATGAATGTATTATGTGACTGCATGGTTTATATGTCATTGATTTATGCTGCATTCATTTGAATACTGAGCTATCTTCTTCGAGATGTCTGTTAGTAGGGTTTTTCTCTATCCTGTTAGTGGTTGGACTTCCATCGATTTGGGTCTGGCATATCCACTGGTATTATGGTATGGGAGCCACCTCCTGAAGCGACGGCACATCGTGCTACATACCAGGGCCCGGTCTGTCTCTGTTATCTTATCCTTGACCTCGAGTTTATAGGGAGTTCACTTTTCATGCATGTATACTCATACTCTCGTGCTGAGCGTTTTATGCTCTCGTCTCGTACTCTGTATTTCTGGACACCCTATTCCATGGGGCAGGTTTGTGATTGGATGAGGCGGGTGGATCGAAGAGGGGCTAGGCAGTTGTTGGTCAGCTGGAGTTTCGCCTAGGTTTTATTTCTGTTGTTATTGGATTGATACAATTGTTCGATCTGGTTGTATAATATTTGGGTATTTACAGATTCCTTTACTTGGGATTGTATAATGTTTATGGTTTCCGCAGTTTTATTCTGATATCCATTTAATTAAGTTAATTGCATGCCTAAGTTCTGTTTAGTAGGTGATCCAGGTAAGGGTCACTACATTTATGGTATCATAGCATGCATAGTTTTCTTGGGATTTAGATTCTACATAAAGATAACCGTTAGGTTAATTTTGTAGATGGCAGATCGTGACGACCAGAGTTCTCATGGTAGTATTGGTGGGCATTGGGGTGATGTCGACCGGGAGCCTCGTCGGGAACGCCGCCATCGTCATCGAGATGAGGACCGTTTCAGTATACGTCGATTCTTGCAGATAGGGCCTAAGCCCTTGGTTGGAGGTGAGTCTCCGGAGGATGCGGAGAACTGGTTAGACCGCATGGAGACGACTTTTCAGACTTACCACTGCACCGAGGGGCAGAAGATGGAGACCCTTGGCTATCTTCTGGATGGGCGAGCCCGTAGGTGGCGGAGGTTTACTTCTGCACCTTTTATTGCGGCGAGAGGAGTGGCCACCTGGGCCAAGTTCCGCACAGCTTTTCAGAAGCTGTATTTTCCTCCTGCACTCCGTCAGTCAAAGGCAGGTGAGCTACTGAGTCTGCGGCAGGGAGCCATGTCTATTGATGAGTATCAGCAGAAGTTCTTTGATCTGCTATCCTATTGCCCCAAGATTGCTGACAGCTCTGGGATGAAGTATAATCTGTTCCTTCAAGGCCTTAACCCTGAGATCCATGACCGTGTGGCGGTTGGCGACGACATGTCCTACGAGGGTTTGGTGAGCCGTTGTCACCAGGCGGAGGACAGCATTCGGCGGAACAGGTCTTTCCCTCAGTCTAGGCCTGCTAGTTCTTTGGGTCCCCGTGCCCAATCTTTCAAGAAGTCTGGATCTACTTCTTCCTCTGGTTCTGGAGGTGTTGTCCATTTCGGTAAGACGGACAAGTGTGATCATTGTGGGAAGAACCATCCGACCGACCGTTTTCGTAGAGCTTCTGGAGCTTGTTTCCGTTGTAGAGAGACTGGTCATATCCGGAGGGATTGTCCACTATCTAGGGAGGAGGTTCTGGTTCTGGTTCAGGATCTGGTTCTCAGGCCACCGTTCAGCAGAGGTCGCAGGTACAACCTGCTGGGAGTTCTCATTTGAGGCCACGAGCTTCTGGCCAAGTGTGTAGTGGCCTGTATCCAAAACTAATGATTAATGAATAATTAATCGTATAATCATGTTGAGACTAAGTAAAACATGATTAATGAAATTCCTGATTAATTAACGGACTTCGAAAATGGATCCAGAACACTCAGAAATGGTCCAGAGGGTCCCAAGACTCGAGCAGGATCGGAGCCACCGATCCAGGATCGGAGCTTCCGATCTTGGTGAGTTCGGAACCACATCGAAAGTGTAACGACCCACTGTATCAAGATGGGTCTTTTCAGCGTGCTTATGTCCTCACTCACACGCACCCTGAGAAACTTCCTAGGGGGTCACCCATCCTATAATTACCCCAAGTCAAGCACGCTTAACTTTGGAGTTCTTATGTGATGAACTTTCGAAAAGAAGATGCACCTTCTTTATATGAGCAGTACATATGAAATCTTTTAAGCCCTCCTCAACTATGTAGTCCCATACCTACACAGTCTCAGAATTCCCTCTCATTCCGGCACGGGATCGGTTCATTCATGTCTCCCTCCGCCTAGAAGCCTACCAGGAGCCGCTCATTGTCCGTGCAACCTCTTGGCACCGGCGATCACTCCCTGCCTCCTCAGCCCCGGGCGTCACATGCCCACCAGCTTCCGCTTGGTTCGTCCCCGAACCATACCGTACTTAGAGCGGTCGGCTCTGATACCATTTGTAACGACCCACTGTATCAAGATGGGTCTTTTTAGCGTGCTTATGTCCTCACTCACACGCACCCTGAGAAACTTCCCAGGGGGTCACCCATCCTATAATTACCCCAAGTCAAGCACGCTTAACTTTGGAGTTCTTATGTGATGAACTTCCGAAAAGAAGATGCACCTTCTTTATATGAGCAGTACATATAAAATCTTTTAAGCCCTCCTCAACTATGTAGTCCCATACCTACACAGTCTCAGAATCTCCTCTCATTCCGACACGGGATTGGTTCATTCATGTCTCCCTCCGCCTAGAAGCCTACCGGGAGCCGCTCATTGTCCGTGCAACCTCTTGGCACCGGCGATCACTCCCTGCCTCCTCAGCCCCGGGCGTCACAGAAAGCAAGGAGATCAGAGCTTCCGATCGGCGATCGGAGCTTCCGATCGACCGTCGGTGACAGGTGTGTGGTTGCATGTGGATGGGATTGACGCGTGGCATCGGAGCTTCTGATCGGAGGAACGGAGCTTCCGATCTGCACGTTCGGAGCTTCCGATCGAGGAACGGAGCTTCCGATCGATGCCTATATATATGAGGTCTGAGCTCCTCATTTCTTTCCAATTCCGAGTTCCTTTCCTTCGCCCTCGTGGCTCTATTTTAGGGCTTTGGGTACTCTTATTTTAGAGTTGGAGTAGGGAACATATTTTAGTATAGTCAGACAGTGTCTGACATAGTATCGGAGCAGTGCTCGTGTAGCGGAGCAGTGCTCGAGGCTGTGGAGCTGCAGCAGGGGTGTGCCCCCTAGTTGCGGGATATTCGCCATCAGTGGGCTGACGACGGACGCAGGTATAACTATGGTCTCCTTAAATTATTTAGGAGTATGCAATAGCATAGTTAAGACTTTTAGAGCTTATTGAATGATGCATGGGTATTTGCATTGTAGATTTGATGATAGGCTTGGAACCTAGAGTGGGACTACTAGGACTGTCTTAGAAAGATACGTAAGTACTGAATGAGATTGCCAGCGGATATGCATGCTTATATGTTGCATTTATGTGTTTGCATGTTATTATTGTTATGCGGCATGTGCATATCATATTGTGCCTGAACATCTGTATATCTTTCGAGATGAGCCAGTTAGGGTTGCTCAGCCCTGTTAGGACGTTTGATATCGAGTACCCTTAGGTACTGATACCTCAAGGACTCCGTGGTCCGCATCCGTGATTCGGGAATGAGTGGTTGCACACAGTGGTTAGCTACCCTGATGTGACGAGCTTATATCCCAGGCGCCAGTCTGAGCAGTTTGTATACAGTTATCCCAGATATGGATACCCTGTCATTTGCATGCATCATATTTGTATGTTTATCCGTGCTTTCGTATTGAGCTTAGAGCTCACGTCCAGTATTTTCTGTGTATCTGGATACCCTATTCGACGGGGCAGGTGTAGGTGCAGGATTGAGCACCAGGAGCCTGGAGTAGCCAGTGACCTTGAAGACAGCAGGATTAGCTGTAGGTTTTATTTAAATTCGATTCGATTGAGTTGTATAAATCGAGTTTGATTAGCCGGTTGTATTCTGTCGGTCTTCTTGTATTTAAGTCTTCCGCAGCGATTTTATTTAATGCATGCTTAATTATGCTCTTAACTCTGATTAGATAGTGGATCCGGGTCGGGTCGCTACATTTATGGTATCAGAGCTGCATGTAAGGGACTTAGGAAATTGATAATAAGACTTCTTGATTATCCTTGTAGGATTTATTGAGGCCTAGCGAAAGAAGATTTGGTTCTTCATTGCCAAGGTTTGCGGCAAAAGTTTTTACTATAAGGAATGCAACAGTGATGAGAACACCAGTAGTAGCATATCGATAGATAGACTGACTGTTGTGGATGGTTCATCATTCGATGCATTGGGATGTTGATCGAAGAACATATGGATTCCAGCCAGGGAATACTGGAAGAGAAGATCGGGTATATTGCGTTAGATATCTCTGAGGGCTTTTTGGAACGAATGGTGTATAATAATACATGTGGTTCCAGTCCTTGAAGATTCTCCACTCGTAGCTGGAGAGATTGTCAGATAGACCTTTACCAGGGAATACCTTGAGTGCCTAAGGCATGACAGGTTTCGAGCGTAAGGTCTGTAAACTCGTGCAGAACATGGTTTTGCCGGTATGTTGTATCGATGCTTTTGGTAGGCATACGGGAAACTTCATGTTCAAAAGCATGATTTGGGTACAAAAAGAACGCTGATGGTAGATCGTGAGCAGAAAAAGTCGACTGACATGCACAGACGCAGAGCATAGCTGGTTAGCTAACACGTGCCATTTCTCCGGAGTTCTTCGCAGGAGGACATGTAGAAAGACTTGGACGGAAGTATTCTTGTATCGATGCGTGTGTCGATTGGAAGCTTCATGCACAAGGAGTGAAGACAAGTTCGACGATTTTAAATACTGTATTGATGTATTTGTAAACAGTATTTCATTTTTAATATATCATCAAAATTTAGTTTTATCATATCAAGTTATTGGATGTACATGTTGTTGTATTTTCGGAATACTGTAATGATATTACATGGGATTGTAATAAAGAAATTGTACAAACTTAAAGTAATGATACATGTGTTACTTATTCAGCAATTCGTGATTGATTGCAAGTAATTTTATAAAGTTTGGCTTGGAATTAGTTGATTGGTAATCAACTAGGATAGCTCATGGATTTTGAGTAAGCCAGCGGTAACGGATTTACATGGGGTTAGTCTAGGTGTTTTCCTAGGATTGACCTAATTAGTCGTTTGACTGGGTTAGTGCCAGTGATGAGGTGATTCATCTGGGGGCATGGGAATTTTGATCTTGTTTAGAATTTTGAGTTTCGTTCTAGGTTGTTTCCGTAGAACAGTAGCCGGATTGACCTTCATAGGTTGGGAATTCGTGATGATGGGATTTCATCAGGAACCAGTTGAGTACATATCGAGAGTTGTGGACTATGATCATGACTAGACATGTTGGAGCGCGACCCTATGCCAGTATTACTCTGGGAGTCTTTTGTACTTCAGAGAATACCTGGAAGCCTTCGTGCTTCAGGATTGGCGGTGGGAAGACTACCTAGTCTAGAGTTTTGGTAACAGTCACGACGGGGTATGACATTGGATTAGATGTCTGGTTAGGTATCAGCGGTTTAGATATCACTGACTGTCGTCATAGATATTGGTTTGTAGTTTTGTCATAAGGACCCGTCTTGGAGGGATTTCCTTGACAAGTGCGTACTCTGAGCATATAGTTTTAGCCTATTGGATACTGCTAGACTAGTGGATCTAGTCGGTGTTTGGATGCTCTTGTGATAGGGGCTATCCAGGAGATGGTTTGTGAACTTCCTGTAACATTTGACTCGGGGGTGAGTATTTTCCGGCAAAGATAGTTTTCTTCAGTGATAGATTATATCTGATGCTAAGGATTGTACATGACTATTTGAGGTGTGAGGAAAGCGTGACTTATGCCAGTGTACACTTGGTGGTGATTTCAGGTGGGACATCATGGCAAGTTACCTCAGTCTCGATTTGTTGCAGTCTTAGCAAGAAATATAGTTATCAGGAGCATGTTCAACGATAGTTGGAATCTTTCGGACTTGTATTGCGGCTTGGGTTGAACAAGTCCTTATGATCATCTTGAATGAATATAGACAGTGGATAGTATGTCTAGACTGGTGCAGGTTTAGCACTAGTGATTACTTGTAACTGTTGTCTGACTCTATCAAAGATGAGTGATTGAATCAGCTGTGATTCTTTTGATTCCAAGTATTTGGGATCTGCGGACGTGTGGCAGTGAGATCATCGATATTGATCGGCCATGAGAGTTTCATTGATCTGTGATTGTCTGATTAGGGTTGATATTGTTAGGCAGAGCGAGAGCTACAGTAGATCAACTTGATCGATCAGATTATTCCAATCGGTACTGATTGGGATGTAGTGAATCAAGAAGCACTGGGAATAGTACTATAAGTATGATATGCTTTGATATAGCGATTCAAGTGCATTTAGGGAATTCTTTAGTTGCTAAGGAATCTCCAGGGATGCGAGAATCGGGGCTTTTTGGATTCTACAGATTATGAGAATAGTCATAGGTTGGCGCTTGTGATCATTTTCCAGTCAATAACATTACTGAGATTACCATTGACGGACTTTGATCTGAGCATTGCTTGGTGTTAGCAATGATTTATTCAGTTTGCGGAAATATGATTCAGTGATTGTCCCAGGTTTGTCAGTGGACGAATTTTGAAGACTGTTAGTCAGAGTGTTTTGCTTGGGGTGCTTCCAGCAGATTTCTCGAGATTTGTTCTTGAGAGGCGATTCGACAAGTGCTCATGGATTTTAATGAACATTAGCAGGTTAGCATTAGTTGTTTCATGGGATGAGACAATAGCTAAGACTTGTGTTTCTGAGTCTGGCAGGATTGTTGTCACTGATATCCCAGTGAGTTTTGATATGCTGTGTCATTGAGAGGATTAGATAACGTAATTGCCACTAGTATTGATAGATTCTGTGCGGGATCAAGGTGAATCAGTTTGGTTATCCCCTCTAGTGAGCCAAGGGTTTGGTTATCTGGAACAGGACAACCGGAATCGTTCTCGTCGATACTATCTCTAGTTTCGAGATAGAAGTAAGCATTCGATATAGGCTACTAATGCTGAGGGTGGTGTTGGTCCATCTGAGGGTTTCAGCAGGATAGTAGTGAATTTCGAGGCGACGACCTCGAAGGATGCATTTAGACAAGAAATTGTGTATAAAGATTTTGTCATCTGTTTACTTAGTTGGTGTTCTTTAGGAAACATTCATCGGGCAGAGTGAGTACTGAAAGTACGTACTATGATGCCAGGAATTGTCAGGATTTTGTTGTTATCCATGGAAGGATGACTAATGTGATCGAGTAGAAGCTATCTACGATAGCGGGATTCGGATCAAGGTTTATCGCAATCAGTCTGAGGATTTCAGATGGTTAGAGTGGTGGCAGTGATGCGATTGCTTTGCGAACTGGTGGCCGGTAGTTTCCATTTCTATTCGCATAAGGTACTATTTTGGGAAGAAATATTTTATCCTTAGTGATAAAAAGTAACTCAAATGAGTTCTTGGAAGAAGGATATCTAGGATTTGACCGAAAGTCAAATCTAGATCAATTTGTTTAGAACTTTGCGATAACGTCAAGGGATGCGATGTTACCGTTAGACCAGTGAAATAAAATGTGTTGCATCTGGTTTTATCGTGGGCAGCGATGGAATTCGTGCATGTCTAGAGAATAGCTGATGGATAGTTATGATCTTAGCAGGAGTGTCATCGCTAAGATTTGTAGGCAGTGTGGATGATACAGTCGGCAATTTGGACCGAAGGTGCCGTGTTGTTGCGGTTATCGATGGATAACTGACGATAGTCAGTAGTGTTACTCGATTCTCGCAGGATTGCTGATAAGAAGGCAGTGATTTCCAGAGTGATCACTAAAAGCGTGCGAGTTTATGATTTGATGTGGTTCAGTGAATGAACAGACCCTGCAGGTTTAGCGAGGTTTGGTATTGTCGAAGGTTATTTGACCAGATGTTTTGAACCGGAACTACTAATGAATTGGACGAATGGTTTATACTATATTCCCGGGGTTTACTCTAGATTTCGAAGAGGAAATCCTTTTAAGGTGGTGGGAATGTAGTGGCCCGTATCCAAAACTAATAATTAATGAATAATTAATCGTATAATCATGTTGAGACTAATTAAAACATGATTAAGGAAATTCCTGATTAATTAACGGACTTCAGAAATGGATCCAGAACACTCGGAAATGGTCCAGAGGGTCCCAAGACTCGAGCAGGATCGGAGCCACCGATCCAGGATCGGAGCTTCCGATCTTGGTGAGTTCGGAACCACATCGGAAGCAAGGAGATCGGAGCTTCCGATCGGCGATCGGAGCTTCCGATCGACCGTCGGTGACAGGTGTGTGGTTGCATGTGGATGGGATTGACGCGTGGCATCGGAGCTTCCGATCGGAGGAACGGAGCTTCCGATCTGCACGTTCGAAGCTTCCGATCGAGGAACGGAGCTTTCGATCGATGCCTATATATATGAGGTCCGAGCTCCTCATTTCTTGCCAATTCCGAGTTCCTTTCCTTCGCCCTCGTGGCTCTATTCTAGGGCTTTGGGTACTCTTATTTTAGAGTTGGAGTAGGGAACATATTTTAGTATAGTCAGATAGTGTCTGACATAGTATCGGAGCAGTTCTCGTGTAGCGGAGTAGTGCTCGAGGCTGTGGAGCTGCAGCAGGGGTGTGCCCATAGTTGCGGGATAGTCGCCATCAGTGGGCTGACGACGGACGCAGGTATAACTATGGTCTCCTTAAATTATTTAGGAGTATGCAATAGCTTAGTTAAGGCTTTTAGAGCTTATTGAATGATGCATGGGTATTTGCATTGTAGATTTGATGATAGGCTTGGAACCTAGAGTGGGACTACTAGGACTGTCTTAGAAAGGTACGTAAGTACTGATTGAGATTGTCAGCGGATATGCATGCTTATATGTTGCATTTATGTGTTTGCATGTTATTATTGTTATGCTGTATGTGCATATCATATTGTGCCTGAACATCTGTATATCTTTCGAGATGAGCCAGTTAGGGTTGCTCAGCTCTGTTAGGACGTTTGATATCGAGTACCCTTAGGTACTGATACCTCGAGGACTCCGTGGTCCGCGTCCGTGATTCGGGAATGAGTGGTCGCACACAGTGGTTAGCTACCCCGATGTGACGAGCTTATATCCCAGGCGCCAGTCTGAGCAGTTTGTATACAGTTATCCCAGATATGGATACCCTGTCATTTGCATGCATCATATTTGTATGTTTATCCGTGCTTTCGTATTGAGCTTAGAGCTCACGTCCAGTATTTTTTGTGTATCTGGATACTCTATTCGACGGGGCAGGTGTAGGTGCAGGATGGAGCACCAGGAGCCTGGAGTAGCCAGTGACCTTGAAGACAGCAGGATTAGCTGTAGGTTTTATTTAAATTCGATTCGATTGAGTTGTATAAATCGAGTTTGATTAGCCGGTTGTATTCTGCCGGTCTTCTTGTATTTAAGTCTTCCGCAGCAATTTTATTTAATGCATGCTTAATTATGCTCTTAACTCTGATTAGATAGTGGATCCGGGTCGGGTCGCTACAA
Source organism: Henckelia pumila (assembly GCF_033568475.1). Lineage (NCBI taxonomy): Eukaryota > Viridiplantae > Streptophyta > Magnoliopsida > Lamiales > Gesneriaceae > Henckelia > Henckelia pumila. Next base: position 169,416,320 of record NC_133122.1, read on the forward strand.
GGTGTTTGCCCTGAGACATGATCAGGCAGTGGAGGAGAATGAGAAAGTCATCGCAGGTACATTTCTGCTTTATGGTATACCTGCTCTTATACTTATTGACACTGGTGCATCTCATTCCTTCATTTCTGCACGTTTTGTTAAGAGGCATAAGTTACCATGCATTGCACTAGATGTAGTGATGTTTGTTTCTACTCCGACGGGCCAATCTGCTTTGGCTAAGCGTCTAGTGATGGGTTGCCCTTTAGAGTTCGAGAGTAACATTCTGTTAGCGAATCTCATGGTTCTTGCGATGGACGACTTTGATTGCATTATGGGAATAGATATGTTGACTACCTATCGAGCTTCAGTGGACTGCTATCAGAGATTAGTACGCTTTCATCCGGAAGGAAGTGAGAGCTGGTTTTTCTATGGAGAGGGAGCGCGACCCCCGATGCCTCTGGTATCAGCTTTGAGAGCCTGTCGAGCTCTAGAGTCTAGCGGGGAAGGCTACCTTATCTATGCAGTTGATTTGTCCGCTGAGATCATTGGGATAGAGAGTATTCCTGTTGTAGATGAATTCCCAGATGTTTTTCCTGATGAGATTCCGGGTTTTCCTCCTGCTAGGGAAGTCGAGTTTGGCATAGAGTTGATGCCGGGTACTTTACCTATTTCTCGAGCACCGTATCGTCTGGCTCCGTCAGAGATGCGTGAATTGAAGAATCAGCTACATGATCTTTTGGACAAGGGGTACATTCGTCCTAGTGTATCTCCTTGGGGAGCTCCTGTTCTTTTTGTAAAGAAGAAGGATGGGTCGATGCAGTTGTGCATTGACTATCGGCAGCTGAATCGAGTCACTGTGAAGAACAAGTATCCGTTGCCTCGTATTGATGACTTGTTTGATCAACTGCAGGGCACATCAGTTTACTCCAAGATTGACTTGATATCTGGGTATCATCAGTTGAGAGTCCGTGATCAGGACGTAGCCAAGACTGCATTTCGTACTTGCTATGGGCATTACGAGTTTCTAGTGATGCCATTTGGTTTGACTAATGCGCCGGCTATATTCATGGACCTAATGAACCGTGTCTTCAGGGAGTATTTGGACAAGTTTGTCGTGGTCTTCATTGACGACATCTTGGTGTATTCGCGTAATACGGAAGAGCATGTTTCTCACTTGCAGTTGGTACTGCAGACACTTCGAGATGAGCAGTTGTACGCCAAGTTGAGCAAGTGTGAGTTCTGGATGGATCGAGTGGTCTTTCTTGGCCATATCATATCCAGGGAGGGGATTTTTGTTGATCCAAGCAAGATTGAGGCGGTGCTTAATTGGTCGCGTCCGACGATAGTTGCTGAGATCCGTAGTTTTCTGGGTCTAGCAGGGTATTATCATCGTTTCATTCTGAACTTCTCTCAGTTAGCTCGACCTTTGACGCAGCTTACCCGCAAGGGTGTGGATTTCGAGTGGTCCTCCGAGTGTGAAAAGAATTTTTGTGAGCTTCGACGGCGGTTGACTTCTACGCCAGTGTTGGCATTACCGTCAGGATCTGGAGGGTATGTGGTGTACACTGATACTTCTCTTCAGGGGTTAGGTTGTGTCCTGACTCAGAATGGGCATGTGATTGCATACGCTTCTAGACAGCTGAAGCTTCACGAGGACAATTACCCAGTCCATGATTTGGAGTTAGCAGCCATTGTGTTCGCTTTGAAGATCTGGCGCCATTATCTGTATGGCAAAAAATTTGAGATCTTCACCGACCATAAGAGTCTCAAGTATTTGTTCACTCAGGCGGAGTTGAACATGAGGCAGAGACGTTGGATGGACTTGCTTAAGGACTATGATTGTGAGATTAAGTACCATCCGGGAGCTGCTAATCTAACTGCTGATGCTTTGAGTCGCAAGGTGCGACTATCCGCACTCCAAACTTGTTCGATGTCTAGTGCGATCAGTGACTGTTGTACTTCGGGATATACCTTCAAGCATAAGAAAGGTATGCAGAGTATCCAGATGTTTGCGATATTATCTGAGCCAGCTTTGTATTTGCGGATTCGAGATGCTCAGATGTATGATTCGAAGACCCAGCGTTTAGCTCGTCTAGCTAACGAGGGTAGCTCGTCTGAATTTCACTATCAGTCAGATGGCTTTCTGTGTTTGTCTGGTAGGCTTGTGATTTCGCATGATGTAGAGTTGCGAGAGGAGATTTTGTTTCAGGCGCATCGCACTAAGTTGAGTATTCATCCTGGGAGCAACAAGATGTACAAGGATCTACGTACTCGTTTCTGGTGAAAAGGAATGAAATGCAGTGTTTATCAGTTTGTTTCGAGATGTTTGGTGTGTCAACAGGTCAAGGCAGAGCACCGAAGACCTGGAGGATTGCTTCACAGTCTGCCTATTCCTGAATGGAAATGGGAGTTTATCACAATGGACTTTGTGACCCATTTGCCGGTATCCCCGAGGAACTGTGATGCTATCTGGGTTGTGGTGGACCGACTCACCAAGTCAGCGCATTTCATTGCCTATAACCGGGAGTACAATGTGGATCGTATGGCTCGGTTGTACATTCAGGAGATCGTTCGACTTCATGGAGTGCCTGTGAGCATTGTCAGCGATCGGGACCCCAGGTTTACTTCTAGATTCTGGGGGAGTGTTTAGCGTGCGATGGGTACTACTCTCAGTTTGAGTACTGTCTATCATCCGGAGACTGATGGTCAGTCAGAGCGCACTATCCGTACTTTGGAGGATATGCTTAGAGCGTGCGTCATGGATTTTGGTTCAGCCTGGTAGGATCATTTGCCATTGATCGAGTTTGCGTACAACAACAGCTATCATACTCGCATTGGGATGGCACCTTTTGAGGCGTTGTACGGTCGACGTTTTCGTACTCCACTCTTTTGGGAAGAAGTGGGGGAGAGACAGGCTGAGGGACCGGAGTTTATCCAACAGGCGATAGACATTGTTGATCAGATCAAGAAACGGATTAAGACTGCACAGTATCATCAGGCCAGCTATGCTAACACCAAGCGTAGGCCTTTGCAGTTCGATGTCGGGGAGAAAGTGTTTCTGAGAGTGTCACCTTTCCGCAAGATTCTCAGATTTGGCCTTAAGGGCAAGTTGTCTCCCAGGTTTATCGGTCCGTTTGAGATCTTGGAGAGCATTGACGATTTGGCTTATCGACTAGCTTTGCCACCGCATCTTTTCAGTATTCACGACGTGTTCCACGTATCTCTGTTGCGATGGTATGTGGCATATGAGTCTCATATTCTGCAGCGGTCTGAGGTTCAGGTAAGAAAGGATTTGACTTATGTTGAGAAACCTATTCGTATCCTGGATTATAAGGATAAGGTTTTGTGGAACAAAGTCATTCCTTTGGTTTTAGTTCAATGGCAGAGCCGAGGCACTGAGGAAGCTACTTGGGAGCTTGAGGACAGGATGCGTGAAGACCATCCTGAGTTGTTTTGATTTCATTCTTTAAGTTGTATTCAGTTGCAACCTCTGTAAACGTTTGATTTGAATAAATAATGTTTCTGATTTCTGTATTACATTCAGTACTTAAGATCTGTTTTCGAGGACGAAACATCTTAAGTGGGGGAGAATGTAGTAGCCCGTTCCCGAAATCAGTGATTAAGTATTAATCAATTCATTAATCCTACTAGTTAAGAGTAAACGTGATTAAGGAAACTCTTAATGGGTTAACGGAGTCCGGAATTGGATTCAGAACACTTGGAAATGGTTTGAGGGTCATCGAGTTCGGAGGCTCCGAAGTCAAGGTTCGGATGGTCCGAAGTCAAGGTTCGGACGGTCCGAAGTCAGGGTTCGGACGATCCGAAGAGTGGTTCGGACGCTCCGAACGTGCTGCCGACAGTCGTCATGGATGACGTCATTATGCTGACGTAAGCAATGGCGTAATATTGAGTTCGGATGATCCGAAGTCCAGTTCGAACGATCCGAACGTGTTCGGAGACTCCGAAGTCAGTTCGGAGGGCCCGAACTCCGTCTATAAATAGGGGGTGCCGAGCTCATTTTTGAGTGCACCAATCCCTCTCTTCTCTCTCAATTCCTTAGCCTCCTAACTCAGATCTAGGGAATTCTAGGCGTCCCGTGGGGAATCCGAAAGTGGCATAGCGATCCAGGCGTCGTAGCGGAGCTGTGGCCTAGTTTTGAGGCACTCGACAGCAAAAGGCTAACGACGGACGAAGGTATAGCTTTTGCTTCCTATAAATATTTAGGAGTATGCTATGGCTTAGTTAAGGCTTTTAGAGAACTATAATGATAGTAGTATCATTTGGCAGTGTAGAGCAGACTATAGTCGTGGACCTAGAGTTGGTAGAGCTTGCACTGATTTGAGGTAAGAAAGTACTGTTCGAGATATCCTGACTGAGTATGCATGTATTATGTGACTGCATGGTTTATATGTCATTGATTTATGCTGCATTCATTTGCATACTGAGCTATCTCCTTCGAGATGTCAGTTAGTAGGGTTTTTCCCTATTCTGTTAGTGGTTGGACTTCCATCGATTTGGGTCTGGCATATCCACTGGTATTATGGTATGGGAGCCATCTGCTGAAGCGACGGCACAGCGTGCTACATACCAGGGCCCGGTCTGTCTCTGTTATCTGATCCTTGACCTCGAGTTTATAGGTAGTTCACTTTGCATGCATGTATACTCATACTCTCGTGCTGAGCGTTTTATGCTCACGTCTCGTACTCTGTATTTCTGGACACCCTATTCCATGGGGCAGGTTTGCGATTGGATGAGGCGGGTGGATCCAAGAGGGGCTAGGCAGTTGTTGGTCAGCTGGAGCTTCGCCTAGGTTTTATTTCTGTTGTTATTGGATTGATACAGTTGTTCGATCTGGTTGTATAATATTTGGGTATTTACAGATTCCTTACTTGGGATTGTATAATGTTTATGGTTTCCGCAGTTTTATTCTGATATCCATTTAATTAAGTTAATTGCATGTCTAAGTTCTATTTAGTAGGTGATCCAGGTAAGGGTCACTACATTATCAATATCAAAAATCTTTCATAAGACTTCAAGAACGGCTCACGTTTCACAGTTCTACAGCATATTCCTCAAAAGCTCATATAATTAATGCATCATACAATACATAGACATAAAAAAATAATTTTCATACCAAAATATCTATATTATTGAATGGTGGTTTCAAAATGTTAAAAACTTGATTGATCGTTGTAAGTTGGGGATAATCGGCACTTTGGTAGCGATTCTAGCCTCAAACGGATGAGAAAGAAGGTTGTTTCTTACCCTTGGTGCAAATTTTGAACATGGAAATGAAGAGGGGAATGGGAGTAGGCGGTGGCTAGGAGAGAAAGGGTAGAGAAAGAATGAATTAAAATTTGACGCCTACTCAATTGTAACTAATGGGCTTGGAAGTCGGTCCATTAATTGCGAACACTGACTATTAAAATTTGTTCTTCTAAATTTTGAAATAAAACTGCACCAACATTAAACTTAAAATAAATATAAAAATATTTTCTTAACCTCATCGTAGGATAATCTCGTTTCCCTCAGTCCAGAATTAATCTCAAACTTGAAAACAATAAAACTAACTTGCAACCATTAAGAATCATAAAATTTACATAATATTAAATTATTTAACACAATATTTAAACATACATTTTAACACCTAAAAACTCAACTTTGAAATATAACATCTCATGCAATATACATAGCACAAAATCTTTTAATCACAACTTTTAAAGCATGAAAATATCACATAAAATAATTTAATTAAACATAACTTTTTAATTCATAAATAGATAAAAAAAACTCATTTAAAATTCATATAAATAATCGAGGGCCGGCAGCAGAGAGGCGCTTCCAGAGGAGCAGCGCAGTCATGCTTAGGTGTTGGAGCCTTCGACAGCAAAGGGCTGACAACAGACACAAGTATATTCCGAGGTCCCTATTATAATTTGGGAGTTCCTACTAGCTTAGTTAAGGCTTCCAGACCAGTTTTAAAGATACGATAAATATTGGCTTGTAGGCTTGGACCCTAAACTTGTGATTGTTAGGACTGCCTTACAAAGGAATGTAAAGTACTGACTGAGATAGTCAGTGAGTATGCATGCTTATATGTGTCATGTTATGTTTCATGATCCATGATTTACTACTTTATTATATTGAATATGCATATTCATGTTGAGCAGAATCTCTTTTGAGATAGCCATTTGAGTAGGGTCGGTCCACACTACATCTTTGTTATATTTTCGGACATCGGGAGAAGCAGTGTTGAAAGAGACTGACGCTATGGTGATATTTGACGAGTGTGGGGAACTACCCAACAGAATTGATCCCAGATGGTGCTACACACTCGTTGGCACCCAGACTAAGCAGGACTTGTTAGTTGATTAGTACCCTGTCATTTGCATGCATCATATTAGGTTTGTATACTCGTACTTCACGTTCTGAGCATTATTCAGTCACTTTCTTGTTGTTATGTTCTTGGACACCCTATTCGACGGGATAGGTCTCTGGTTGGACAAGGTCGGTGGTTCGAGGCAGGGTTGATATTCGGATAACCGAAAGTAGTGAGTTTGTGTTCTGTGTTCAGAGTTTGTTTAAGTGGTTTTTAGGATACTGTTATTCGATTTGGTTGTATAAAATTTTATCGCTTTGGGTTTTTAGTTACCGGTTGTATTCTGCCGGCTTGAGCTGTAAACTTGTTTCTTGTTTCCATTGATTTATAATTTACTTAAGTTATCTTATTTTTATGCTACTTAGACTAAGTAGTAGGTGATCCAGGTCGGGCCCCTACATTTATGATATCAGATCATGCATGGTATTTTGGTACATAGTATGGTATTTTGGGTTTTTGATGTCTGCTACTTCTTTTAGATGGCTGGTAGGGACGATGAGAGACACGGTTGTGTGGGTCTTTGGGGAGATGATGATGCTTATGACGTCCCTGTGGACACTACCATCACTGCAAGGGTTGACGTCGTTTCGAGATGCGCAGGTTCCTGTAGATGGGGCTGAAGCCTTTGATGGGAGGCGAGACTCCGGAGGCGGCTGAGGATTGGCTTGAGCGCATGGAGAGCTATTTCTACGCCATTGACTACTCGGAGGAGCTGAAGATGGAGGCTAACACTTTTCTGTTGGAGGGTCATGCCCACAAGTTGTGGAGATTTGTGTCCGCACAGTTACTCCAAGAGCAAGGGCGAGTTTTGTTGGGTTTTTGAGTTAAGGGCTGGTCACAGAGTTAGTACAGGTAGTGTAGGAGATGTCGGTTCAAGCAGGAGTCCATTCGGTTAAGGATGAGTTAGTTTAAGGATCGTGCAGGCCGATCTCCCGCAACGAGCTTTAGGTGGGCTAAGTTTAAAAGTCCAGAGAAGTTCATATGCTTAGGATCAGCCACTTAACAATCTCATTTCTTGGTCGAAATCATGTTTTTGTCATCTAAAAGTCTGGCATTTAAGAGTGCCTTTTTCAATGAAGTCCATTTTTCTTAAGATAAGTTAAGTTTTACGCAAGCCGAGTCAAGAAAAAGAGAAAAAAAAAAGTTTTGAATGAGGTGAGTTGGTTGTGACAATACCAGGGAAATGTGGGGCCAGGAGATGTCTCAGTTACTTGACAAACTCAGGGTAGGAGGGGCCGGAGACATCTTGGTTTTCCTACCAATCAGCAGGGTAAGGAAGGGCCGAGAGAAATCTTGGTTTACTTACCAATCAGCAGGTCAAGGAGGGGCCGGGAGCAATCTTGGTTTTTTGTCATCCAGGGACAATGTGGGGTCGGGAGAAATCTCGGCTTTCTTGTCGGCATAGTACTGTAGCCATTGATCAATCAAACCAGAGGTCAAAATCGATGATCTAAATTCACAGTTCAGTTTTCAGTTCAGTTCAATTTCAGTTTGACTCTACTTGGTTCAAATTCAGTTTCAGTTATGCATGAGTTCAGTTAAAGTTTTAAGTTTACAGTTCTAGTTAAGTTTCAATTATGCATGCATGCGATCTTGTACAAATATGTTTATTTTGGCGTGAGTTCGCCGTTCAAATAATAGTTCAGTTATTTTGAGTACAATTATTTTAAAGGGCATGTGCATGTATTATGTATCCCTCGATATCTCATGTTTTATACTTGTTGAGTCTTTAGACTCACTACATTCACTTGGTGTAGGTGAGGCTGAGTTTAGCACTGAGGGGCAGGATTACTTGGGCTGACGGCACCTGGCAGTGCACAATCCTTCGATCGATGCTTTTCGTTCCGCATTAGATGTTTGTAATAAAGAGCTAATCAGTATTATGTTTTAAGTTTTAGTGTTAGTTGTAGGATGTGTTTTCCCTGCGGTTAGTTTTGTTGGCATGTTAAAAATTTGTTTGTTAAATTCTAGTATTCACAAAACTTTGAATCGTTTCCATTTTAAATTCCCGCTCGTTTCCTTGTTTAGTCTTTTGCCTCGTTTAATTTAGTCTTTTGTGTGCTGGTTGAGACAAGGGTTTGTAAATATTTTAAAGAGGTCATGACGAATTTTTTTTTTTTGAAATGTCGTATTATTTTAATATCTATTAAATATTAGAGGTTAGATGGTCGTTTCAGTTGTATTTTTGTTTATTCCTTTGATTTTTTATTTATTCCATGTGCTCTTTGGATTATTCTTTGAAAAAAAAATCTCACGTTCGTTTCAGTTAGATTTCGACTTTAGATTCAAATTCACATATGTCCAGTCAATTCGTCAGTGGTGTCCCTCAAATTTTAGCAGTGAAATTCACATTTTTATCAAAATAGCATTTGTATGTAAATCAAAAAGTACTCCCACGCAGTATATTGCTTGTAATCTTATTATAATGACTATATTAAAAATGAATTTTTTGAATTTGTTTTCTACAATTTTTCTGGAGTTTTTTGGGAATAATTGTCATTATGAAGGTCTTCTGATATTTTATCTTCATGTTTCAATTGTTTTATTAGTTGGACAAATGGTCTAGATTATGATAATACTCTTTTGTGGGTGATTATTTAGGATTCTACTGAAGATTTTTCATCTGAAAATGAATCAGATGAGGACAACACAGACTCAGTTGAAGAATGCACATTAAAGTCTGAAATCGAGGATGAAAATGAGGCCAATAATGAGGAAGAGTATACCAATGGTGATGGAAGAACGGATGGTAGTGATGATGAAGTTGATGTACAAGCTACTGCTGAAGCTTTGAAAAGCTTGCCCATTACAACCTTGAAGAGTTTGAGAAGGTAACATTTTTTAAAAATCTCAAAAAATATTAGTCTTGAATCTGAGGAGAATGAAAAGAGAGAAGCACATTTTTGTGTGGCATGAGTGTCATATATACATAAACTGTGATAGTACAGCTCCAAGTTATGTTTGACTAAGAATCTCTTAGTCTTAATATACCTGAAGTTGTTGGCCATAATGCTATCTGAGATAATCATTATCATATTAATATTTTATTTTGAGGGTACTGGAGGTATTTCTAAGAGCTTGGAATTGAATTATTTTCCGTAAATATATTCGCAAATTTATATTTGTTATGGCAGATTGTTTCTGGAGAAGTAGAAAGCTCCTCAGCATCTTCAAAATCGGAGGCTGATGAGCCTTCTGATCAGGCTAACCAGCTGGTTTAATTTATAGGTGCAAATAAATGAATAAATACGTACTTATTTTCCCTTGCAGTGTTTGTGTTTGTGTTGCTGTTTTGCATGTTAGAATCATCAACTGAATATGTTAAATTTGTAACAGGAGGTCGGCCAGCTATTACGTACATTATCTAAGCATCTGTTTGAAGATGATGTTCAGGATATTTTTGGGTAAATATCGATCACCAATAGTGCAACGGGATTTTAAATGTTTGCTTATTTAGTTTACTTTTGTTTTTTACTGTGTACTTTTATGATCCATGAGCATGCTTGTCTTTCATATGTTGCTTTAACTTGAGATCGTCTTTAAACTGGCGGATATAAAGGTTGAGGATTGAGATTTTGTTTCACTTGTTGTACGATGTTCAAATCTCTATGTACGGATCTTAGATTCTTGAAACAATATCTTTATTTACTGTTGGGCATTGGTGTTCTTGGAATTTTGAAGGGTTGAAGATTGAATAACTTACATATTGTAAAACATACTTGACTTGATATATGGGATCCACCAGAAACTCTTTTCTTGCTGCTTTTGTAGATTACCTTCTCATATATCTTCTTGGTAGACCAACTAACAAGCCAGGTTCCTATTTAATTTCCTTCATAATTTTATATCTAATTAGCTAGTGGCTATAATTTTGATTGTATTTAGCCAATATTCTATGGGGTGATTTCACTTTCATTCATTTCATGGCCAGACTTTCAGAAGTTTGCAATTTTACATTTGCATTTGTTGAGTTCTGTTTTATTTATACTTGAATTGTGTTTATGGTTTTTGCTTTTGTATTTTTTTTAAATAATTTATTGTTTGGAGATCCAATTTATAGAAAAAGAGATTGTTACGGATTTTATGAAAATCTCCGAGTCAAGAAAGTGTAGTTGTGAAATTAGTACTAACTCGGGATGCTAACATATGTTGAAAGGTGTTCCAAGTTTATCGTGATTAATGTATAACTTTATTTTCTAGTGTTCATTGAATTAGATCGAATTCGATTATTTTAAATTTTGAATGATTTATAATGTTGCAAAATTGTATATTAAATTTATTTTTGAATTTTTTTATTTTGAGTGATTATAATATTAAAAATTTGTGTTTTTAAATTTTAATTTTTTTTGTTTTACATCTTAAAAAAAATGGTTTTTCACTGTTGTCTTTGCCCAAATAAATCTGTTGTAAAAAGCCCGGTTATTAAAAAAACACGCTCAAACACAACGATTTAAAACCGTTGTCTTGGAAAAAAGACAACGAATTTAAAATGTTGCAAAACTGTTGTCGTATGCCTCCAAAGACAACGGATATAAATTGTAGCAAAACCGTTGTGGTATGTCTCCAAAGACAACGGATATAAACTGTTGTCGTGGGACATGATTTTTACAACACCAACAATTACAACGATTTTAACCCTCCCTACGACAACGGATTTTATCTGTTGTCTTTTTCTGTTTTTCTTGTAGTGATATTCATGGAATGTGTATACTTATACTTTCGTACTGAGTGTTATTAGCTCACATCCTCGTTTTGGTTCTGTACATCCCATTCTACGGGGCACGGCTTAGGTTGGATGGACCTGGAGGTAGCGGTCGTGGAGATGCAGCAGTATTGGATTTGTACCGTACCAGGTTTCTATTAATAGATTTTTAGTACTGTTATTTTATTTGGCTACACTTGATTTCAGTTCCAGTTGTATTCCACAGGGGTGTTTAGTTGTACCATTTTATTTTCTGTTGGTTGTTAATGATTATTGTTTTAAGGTATTTATTGCATGTTCAAGCTTTGATTAGTTAGTGATTCCAAAATTGGTCACTACATGTTATTTGTTTTTTCTGCATTCGTTTATCTTGTTGACATTATCTTGATTTGGGTATAAAGATTCATAGAAAACCCTCAAACCGCCTTTCACACTACTTGTGATACGATCGTTTTCAAAGGATTAGAAATTTTGGTCTAGTTGACTAACATCAACCCTACCGATTGACAACGTTTTTAAAGAAAAATTTTAAAGTATGTATTCATGCTCCCCTCTACATACACAACCGATATATCCCAACACTTTCTTCGAAAAATCTTGTTTTCTACTGCAATCAAGTAAGGAAACAAGGAATCTAGTCGTGGACTCAATTAGGCGTTCAAATGAAATTCAAGATGTTCCGTTCGTGGAAAAAAAACAAGAAGAGTTATCAAGTCCCAGAATAGTTGGAGCCAAATAAATTTTTCTTAAAGGTAAAATTTCTCAAACATCCTATATAAGAATATGTGTTTTAGAAAACTACGATTCTTATATGTGTCTTTAATTTATATGATAAATTAATTTTTTTTTAAAAAAATTCTGCTACATAGTAACGGGAATGAAAACAAAATACGCCAACAACATTAACTCCTAACCTAAAAATTGTGGGAAAAATGCCAAAAAAATTTCAGTGCCTTGATGCTTACTAAGGGTCTATTTGAAGTTGGTAATAAAGATAAATAATATAGAGATAAGTAATATATTATAATAAAAAATAAATAAGAAATGATAGTTAATATAAAATTTGATTTGATTGATAGATTATAGTTTGTTTGATTTTATTGATTATATATTATATGAAAATAGTATAAATTACTATTTTATCCTTTTAATAATTAATAAAAATATGAATAATATTATTTATAAATGGTAATATAGTAATTTTAATTCAATGATTTAATTGATGTAAGATAAATAATTTATGATTTGATTGATATGACATAAATAATTGAAAGATAGATAAATAATATGACAAAAAAAACGTGAGACTAGATAAGATAATTTACAGGTAGATTAATAATAATATATAACTTCAAACACACCCTAAGATAATACAATACGTTTCCATTTTCCATGTCTATATCTATTCTATACTATATTATCTATAAATATATTTATCTATAAATATATGAGTTTGATTTAAAAACTTACAATTTTATCCTTTTATTTATTTGTGAACTTCGTAATGTTGTTTACGTCATTTTTCGTACTAACTTAATGGTCATTAATTAATATTACATTTAACTCTATCAAATTTAATAACCTTGTAGTTTGAGTGTTTATCTATACTTCTATACTTACTATTATCTAGAAATATATGAGTTGATTTGTGAGATTACAATTTTACCCTCTTATTTTTTTTTGGTTCATAAGGTTGTTTGTGTCATTTTTTGTACTAATTTAATAGAGTTATTAATAGTATATTTTAACTCCACAAAATTTAATAACCTTGTCGTTTTGAGTGTTTAGTAAAAAATGATGTTCCTGGGTAAAATAATAAGAGCTAATTTTTTTATTATTTGATATATAGTGGAAGAGTTATTGATTGATCAGCATGATAATTTGGATCCGTATGTTTGCATTTAATTATTTTGGTAAATATACATGTATCAATTAATATGATCGGCTACTCACTTTTTTGTGCAATTAATGTATTTTTTTTGTTGTCTTTTCATCATCCTTAATATAAATATATTTTTCTTTCATCTTCGTGTCTTTGATTTTTATTTCAATATGAAGGGTATAAAGACATCTATATTTTTCGGTTTGACTTCCATATTTTTTTGTTTTTTAAATTTTACATATAATTTTTGGCTAATAGACATTAGAAGAATAAATAGATTAAAAAATTAAAAACTCAAAAAAAAAAAAGAAGAGAAAGAGTAATCCACAAGTACCCTTAAAAATATGTCGATAAATGTCATTTTTAGAGTGTATTTCCAATGAATTGGGTGTTTTTCGAATGAATCTGGGTATTGAGAGTAGGTGCATTTTAAGTGAGCTTTTGTAAATTTTTCTGACGTCTATTTGCACTACAATTTGATTAATTAGTGTGATTTATTTTCAATTCTATTCAAAGAAAAAAAAATCAATGAGAAGTTTTAAAAGATAGAAATGACTTTCTACTTTTGAATCCACAAGTGTCCTTAAAGATATGTCGGTAAATGTCATTTTTTAGAATGTATTTCCAATGAACTGGGTGTTTTTCGAATGAAACTGGGTATTGAGAGCAGGTGGATTTTAATTAAGCTTTTGTAAATTTTTCTAACGTCTATTTGCACTACAATTTGATTAGTGTGATTTATTTTTTAATTTTATTCATAGAAAAATAAATTAAAGAGGAGTTTTAAAAGATATATAAATTACTTTCTACTTTTGAATTTAATGTATGATATATGTGATCTTTATAATAAATATGAATTGTAGGGAAAAAAGATTTACATATGACATTTTGATTATTTTTTTTTTCTAAAACACATGCGTATTGTATTTTTATCTTTAAAATATACGTTTTATTTCACATGTTTATTTAATTCATATAATGTGAAAATTTTTATTTCACATGAAATTTACAAAAGAATCATTATGATATAAAATTAAATATTTATATTATCTAATTCTAAAAAAATAGAGAAAGGTAAATAAAATATATAAATGGTTACAACTTTCGCACAAGAACGAGTGTTATTGAATTTAATAAAAATTTTAGGGTTTATATTATCATTATGATCATTTTTGTTAATTAAGAAAATTTTAATTGATAAACTTATTATCTTTTATGAATATGTGTTTTATTGCACATATTTGTTTGAAAGTACGTGCAAATAATGATCATCGATATTAATCTACAAATATCCACTCGAATATAAATAATTATCAATAACATGTAATTTTGAGAAAAAAAAACAGAGAAAGGTAATCAAAATCAAAAGGATCGAGGATAAAGATTTAATAAAATCATAACTGATATTGAATTTAATAAAAAAATGTTAATGGGTTTTATTCTAACATCAGTATGATATTTTTTGTTAATTAAGCTAATTTATATGATAATTGTATGTCATTAATTATGTGTGCTTCTATTTTTTAATTTTTTTTAGCTTTTGTACTCCATTTGAGTAAGTATTGATTTAGAAATTGTTAAAATATATTATTATATTAATTTTTTTATTGAGCGTAATAATTGCCACTATTGGGTAGAGAAATAAAATGTGGCGCTTAACTTGTCATATGGTTTAAAAAACTTGAGTTGCATCATTAACAGTTTACCACCGCCTATATATATTTTTTGGTAAAACGTCAAACGTTCGGTCTTATAATTAATATCAAAGTTAAGATCATGAGTTCAACTCCAATTGATTGCAATGAGTGCATTAGGTGGGAGATTATTGGATGCAATAATTGTCCTCTTTTGTTAGAATAAATCGAAACATGACGCTTGAGTTGTTGTGCAGTTTAAAATATTTGATTTGCACTGTTAGCACAAGCTATAGTTTTTGGTAAAGCGGCATATACTTCGGCCTACATTAATTTTATTGTTTTTCATTATGATTAGTATTTGGATGTAAAAAATATCTTCTCTAACTTGAAGAGAGTTGTCCTTATATCAAAATAACGGGAAAAAAAAACGGATAGAAAAGTGGGCAGGTGAATAAATATGATTTACTATTATGCACTTTTTTTCATCTATTGTATTTTGTTCTATTTAGATTGATAAATACTCCGAAATAAAATGTTATTTAAACAAATTTAAAAACTTGCACTTTTCTAGTTTTAATTATTTAGTTTGGTTTGCAGGATAAGCATGGGATTGGTAAATAATCCATCTTCATCATGCGTTCGGTACGCTTTCCCTCGGCCCCGCATTGATTACTTGAAGTCTGACCCTCTACACATTATTTACACAAAATAATGTGATAACTCATCACATTCAAAAGGTGTAATAGTTTATCTCCTTCCTGCGTATACCTTGATGACCTCACCTAATTACATTTTTACCCCTTCCCAACTTGAAAGAACAAATAAACAAAAATCCTTTTTCAGTCTCTAATATCTCTGCTCCACCATCGTCATTGACGACACCGGAAATCATTATAAATTTTTTGCTGAAAATTAGAAGGCACGAAGAGTTCTTACAACAAAGGAAAAAACAAGAAATTAGAAGGCAAGGAGAGAAAATATTGGACCATAAAAAGTGAATTAGAAAATTTTAATTGGGTTTAGTTTGGGTAAGAGTGCTTATGGATGGAGAAGAAGGAAAAGTAAGAAAAGTGGTCGCCATTGTAGATAATAGATGGACAAATTTTTTTAAACTCCCCTCTATCAAATTTTTCTTTAACTTAACTCCGTACTCACCCCTTTCTTTATTTTCACTCCCTAATGGTCTCTATATTTGAATTAAAATATAATTAAAACTAATTCTTTGTACGTGGCTTTGTTATACCTATCGAACCAGTCCCGGCCATGCAAGACTATTAGTTACGCAAGGTTTCCAGCCGATATACTCCAGATTAGGGTCCAACATGCTTCCGTAAGATGAATTAAATTTAAATACCTCTTTGACCATAATGTCGTCGGGTCATACTTGCCGAGTTTTACGAAGTGCTCCTCACACTCCAACCACGCAGTCGCAACAGATGGTTTCTGCACAAGCTCCTTCAACGACCTCTAGCACAGCCTTAATTCGTTTTTTACCTTAAGGCGTATGATATAAATTTAATTATAAAATATGAACATGAAAGAACGAGAGATTTAGGAAATTTATTTAAACATAATATTATTACATAAATCAACTCCTTTGAAGAGGAGAAAACAACTCGTTTAGCTACTCATAGTAGCCTTGTTCTTGAAATACATAAAAGAAAACTTAATACAAAGAGAGAGAAATATTACAACAATTTATTTGTAAAAAAACTGAAGGGAATGATCGATATCTTCAGCTTCCTCAAATGCCTGTATTTATAGTTGTAGTTCCACTCGTTTCACCGAGAAATTTCAGGAAATCTCACAGCTGTCTTGTATTTCTTTATGCCATTATTGATGACATCTTTTACTAGTGGAGGAGGCAGCTGTCTTGAATTTTTTATGACATTATTGATGGCATCTTTTACTAGTGGAGAAATCACATGTCTGCCACTTTTTTTTGGCTTTATTCTCCTCACATGCCTGCTTTATTGTTGCCGGGGCATCTTTTTCTTTTGAAGTAGGCCCCTGTGAAAACGCATCTTCGGTGGTCCTTGTCCACCTTTGCTTGTCTCAAAAAAATCCTTTCGATCCGTTCGGGGTCTAAAGGTTTTCCAAATTCTGGCTCCTTCTGATTTGGGCATTCTGGGCAGATATTCTCTGACCATCGTCCAATATGAGCCATGTTACAAAATTTTCGGCGAGTTTCTTTACTCCCCGGCAGCTTGTTGTTCCACAAAAGATTTCTCTTCTTTTCGAAGAGTTCTTCCGCAAATGCTGTAGTTTTTCCTGTCATTGTGTTTAACAGGAACAATCCATTCATAGAATTCTGATAAAATTTGAATGGAGACTTGACTTTGTCCATCTCAGTAAGACAGACCCAAATACCTCATGTCCTTCTGGTTGAGATCTCATTTTCCCCGAAAGTGGACACCAAGGGTATTTCTTCAGTTTTAGGATCCTTGATAAATTTATGACTGTTTATATCAGGTCTCCTCAGCTTGATGAAATGAAAGGGTTCGTGTGATCCTTTCACTGTTGGTTTTGGAGCTGCACTGAAAAAGTATAACTCAAGCACATCTCCTCTGGACAAATGATCATTATTTGTCCGTGTTTCTTGGACTGCTTCCTGGATCCATTTTAGTAACTGTGATATCTCCGGGAAGCTTGGTGGCATTGTATAAACTGAGGTCAAAGCCCCAAATTCATATCAAAGTTTTACATCTTTAGGATTGACATTGTTTTTTAGCCAAACCCTTGGATATATTCCTGCAACGTCAACCCTGCAAGTGTTCGGGTTGATTTCACTCCTTGTATTCAATTTCTCCCACCTCTGTTGATAAACCTGAAATGGAGAAATAATAGATGGATTAGTATCAATCTTAGATTTGCCCTTGTCAGTGTTGTGCCTCAGATTGATATCTTCCTTTTTTACCCCAGAGGCGGAGGGTTGACTTGATGAGTTATCCTCATCAATTGTTGCTTCATCCAGATCATCAAAGGCTGATGATAGATTATCACTTGTTTCTGTTGGAAAACTGGCGAGTTCCCAGACCAATTACGATTGATACCCGGTGCAGCGGAAGTTTAAAAATTTTTCATGGAACGTTTCCATGGTATGGGTATCAACCGTTCATCGATTGAATTACGTGTGTGTAAAATTTAAATAACAATTAAATAAATTTTACCTCAAATCTCGCAACGAGATTAATGGACACCAACAGAACAATTCTGCTCTTGTTGTCTCTCCCTGGAACCGATGAACGCCTTCAATCAGGTCCACGAACAGAGGTTTAATCCCTCTGATAGATTGCACTAGAAAATCTATCAGAAGTTTTCTGCGAAGAGAATACACGAATTTGATTCGTTATTCCTTACTGCGATTCAAAATCACAGACCGGAATTTTCTCGGGCAGAGGACAGGGAGGGGACGGCCGAAACTTTTGAGAGGCTAGGGTTCGATTTTTGCTTCTCAAAAATTATGAGCTGTTGTGTGTAATTTCTGTACTGAAATAACTTATTTATAATGCAGGCCACTAACACCTTAGGGCCCATTAGTCATAAGTTAGGGCCCGACAAGCAAAGCCCGCATGTTCAGAAATTAATATAAAATTCATCGTGACTCCGATTGATGAACCGATTTCACCAATGTGCACAGAAACCATTTCTGCACATTTTAAAGTCAAAATAAATTTTCCTGAATCCGAATTCAGTGGTTTCCAAAAATGTACATCCCTATGTCATTTTAGGAAATCCTACTCCCTTACTCTTAAGAAGTCCAACTTCTTTATTCATTAAATTTAACTCTTTAAATTTAACTATCTCAACGGGGATTAAAACTCCATTACACTGTGTGACCCTCAATGGTTCAGGGATACAGCTAGCCGTGGGCTCACAACTCCTTGTGACTCGGAACAACACTTTCCGACTTGCCCAACGAATCATGGTAAAGCGCCTAGCAACATCGCCCCATGATTCCCTAGGTATCACTGATAGTGCCTACAAGAACCAGTAGATTTTGGTTAACGTACAGTACGGTCCCTTCATCCATATATCCCGATCGAATCAACAACCATTGGTATATCGAGAGTCGCTCAAGATTCGATAACTATGCAATACATCTTGAAGATCAAATTAGTGACATCGCATGTGCTACTAAGAAACCATTTCTTAAATCACATCAAGTACTCTGGCCAGAGATTTGTCACACTAATATCTCCTCAGATCGCATAGGATATCCACACTCGCAAGTATGTGGTGAATCCTTGACAACAATGCATTGACTCCTATATGTGTCGTAACTGTACCCAATCTCGACACCTGATGACCCCCTCAGAGTCTGTAAACGAGTCAAAGCACAGTACTAGCATATAGAGTCTCCATGATGTTTCAAGTCGTAAGGACTAATGGTGTACAACCAAAACCGCGGACTTTATCCACTCGATAAGTGATAACCACTTGGAAAGTCCGGATAGGGTAGTTCGACTATTCATCCTATGAATATCCATTTGCATGCTTCGAACATCTCCATGTTCCCTACCAATAAAACGTGGTACTCCGCATCGCAAATGCTAGTCTCAAACTCGAGCGATCCTTATCCTTATTATCGGACGGCTCAATCGACTAGGAACGGTTTTAGAATATACAGTGACTATAAGATGTATTTCATGATAGACATCTCCATGTTCTACCACATCTTACATACACTATAGTATATTCAAGGTCTTTATCAAAACAACAATAGTATATCACAATATAACAATATGAAGTAATATAAAGTCATTGCCATAAAAGTGTAAATAATATTAAACAAAAGATTGTTTATACAAAGAGTCAACAAAGCCCATAGCCACACAGTTGGCTCACTGGGCACCCACTCTTACAATCTCCCACTTGCCCTATAGCCAACTAGTCATACTACGTAGACCCATTGCTTCGCGATGTTTGTCAAACAATGGTCCTGGCAAAGGCTTAGTAAGTGGATCAGCGATATTGTCTGCAGAGGCCACTCGTTCGACACTGATGTCTCCTCTTTCCACAATCTCCCGGATTATGTGGTATTTCCTCAGTACGTGTTTGGATCTTTGATGAGACCTTGGTTCCTTTGCTTGAGCAACGGCACCCGTGTTGTCGCAGTACACCGGGACTGGACCAACAAATTCAGGAATGACGCCCAACTCTTGGACGAAATTCCTCATCCAAACGGCCTCTTTAGCAGCAGCTGATGCTGCAATGTATTCAGCCTCAGTGGTGGAATCCGCTGTGGTGTCCTGCTTGGAACTCTTCCAAGAGACAGCACCGCCATTGAGCATGAACACAAATCCAGAGGTTGACTTCGAGTCATCCACATCACTTTGGAAGCTAGAGTCGGTATAGCCTTCCAGTTTGAGTTCTCGTCCTCCATAAACCATGAACATATTCTTAGTCCTTCGCAAGTACTTAAGAATGTCCTTCACGGCTTTCCAATGCATCTGACCAGGATTAGACTGATATCTGCTCGTGACACTCAGAGCAAATGCTACATCCGGTCTGGTAGATATCATCCCATACATGATACTACCTATAGCTGACGCATATGGTACATGTGTCATATTCTCTATCTCTGTATCAGTCTTGGGACACATAGACTTGGATAGAGAAACTCCATGACACATGGGTAGATGTCCTCTCTTGGACCCATCCATTGAAAACTGTTTCAATATGGTATCGATGTAGGTTGATTGAGTGAGTCCTATCATTCTCTTAGATCTATCCCTATAGATCTGTATCCCAAGAATGTAGGATGCCTCACCCAAATCCTTCATCGAAAATCTACCTGATAACCATATCTTTGTTGACTGCAACATCCCTACATCATTCCCAATGAGTAGGATGTCATCAACATAAAGTACTAAGAATGTCACCGCATCCTTAACTACTTTCTTGTACACGCAAGGTTCCTTCGGGTTCTTGATGAAACCAAAATCTTTTATTGTTTCATCAAATTTATGGTTCCAACTTCTTGATGCTTGTTTTAGACCATAAATTGATCTCTGAAGCTTGCATACCTTATGCTCGCTTCCCATGGATGTGTACCCCTCAGGCTGCTTCATATAGATTTCTTCCTTAATGTCTCCATTAAGAAAAGCAGTCTTCACATCCATTTGCCATATCTCATAGTCATACCATGCAGCTATGGCAATAAGGATTCTTATGGACTTGAACATTGCAACTGGTGAAAAGGTTTCGTCATAGTCAACTCCTCGCCTTTGAGTATAACCTTTAGCCACCAATCGCGCCTTGTAGGTCAATACCTTACCATCAGGCCCAAGCTTTCTTTTGTAGATCCATTTACACCCTATTGGAACAATTCCATCGGGAGGATCCACTAAAGTCCAGACTTGGTTAGTATGCATCGAATCCAATTCTGATTGCATAGCTTCAAGCCATAAATTCGAATCCGCATCAGAAATTGCTTCCTTGAAGCTTCTTGGATCACATCCAATGTCGGGTTCATCTTGACCCTCTTCAAGAAGAAGACCATATCGAACTGGAGGTCTAGAAGTCCTCTCGGATCTTCTAGGTGCAGGCGTGTCCAGCAATGGTTCCTGAGGTGTGGGATCGTTATTTTGTATTTCGGGTTCTTCTCGAACTTCTTCGAGTTCCATCATCTCGCCTTTCTTATCCAATAAGAACTCCTTCTCCAAGAAGGTGGCATTCCGTGAAACAAACACCTTTGTTTCAGCAGGATAATAGAAATAATATCCGATTGAATTCTTAGGATACCCCACAAAATAACACAAGCTGGATCGACTATCCAACTTATCTCCCACTGTCCGCTTCACGTAAGCAGGACATCCCCAAATCCTCAAGTATGAATACTTAGGAGCTTTGCCATTCCATAACTCGTATGGAGTTTTGTCCACTGCTTTAGTGTGGACGTTATTCAACAACAATACCGCCGTTTCAAGCGCATAGCCCCAAAACGAAGGTGGAAGCTCAGTGAAGCTCATCATGGATCGAACCATGTCCAACAAAGTTCGATTACGACGCTCCGATACACCATTAAGCTGTGGTGTCATAGGAGGAGTCCACTGAGAGAGAATCCCATTCTCTTTTAGATAGTCCAAAAACTCGGTACTCAAGTATTCTCCACCTCGATCCGATCGAAGTGCTTTAATACTTTTACCTAGCTTGTTTTCTACTTCAGCCTTGAATTCTTTGAACTTTTCAAATGCTTCAGACTTATATTTCATTAAATATAAATACCCATACCTAGAATAATCATCAGTAAAGGTAATGAAGTAGGTGTGGCCATGTTGAGTCCCTACTCTAAATGGACCACAAACATCTGTATGGATCAAATCCAACAGATTTTGACTACGTTCAGGCTTCCCCTTAAAAGGAGATTTAGTCATTTTCCCTTTTAGGCAGGATTCACAAGTAGGTAGAGAGTTAATATCAGACATATCAAACATGCCCTCTCCCACTAGCTTGTTCATCCTCCTTGAGGAAATATGACCTAGTCTAGCGTGCCAAAGGTTTGCCGGGTTTTGACTATCGATTTTCCTTTTGTTTGTTGTCGCCGGTTTGTCAATACAATTTACTGGAACGTCTTTTAGTTTTAAATTGTATAGATCGTTTTCAAGTTGTCCATTTCCAATTAAACATTCATTCTTGTAAATATTGCAAATCCCATTCACAAAATTACAAGAATAACCATCTCTATCAAGCATAGAAATAGAAATAATGTTTTTAATTAAATCTGGCACAAATAAAACATCTCTCAACAATAATTTAAAACCGTTCTGCAAAATCAAACAAACATCTCCAATGGCCGTAGCTTCAACTCTGGAACCATTCCCGAGCCTCAGCTGGGTCTCACCCATTCTAAGCCTGCGACTTCTTGTCATCACCTGCAAATCATTGCAAATGTGAGATCCACATCCGGTATCCAATACCCAAGAAGTTGTATTAAGTGACATGTTTATTTCGATATAGAACATACCCTTTGCAGTTCCCAACTGCTCAAGATACTCCTTGCAGTTGCGCTTCCAATGACCCGGCTTCTTGCAGTAATGGCAAACATCCTTGGATTTTCCATCGTTTGAAGCCTTTGTCTTTTGCTTCTTCTCGGGTTCCACTTTCTTGGGTGGGGCAGAACGTTTCTTGCCCTTCATACTTGGCCCCTTCTTAGCAGAAGATGAGGAGCCCACCAAGAAAGCTGGCTTATCCTTCTTAAGTGTGGATTCATATGTAACGAGCATATTGACCATCTCTTCAAGGGTGGCCTCTATCTTGTTCATATTAAAATTTATCACGAATCCATCAAATGAAGAAGGAAGAGATAGAAGCAGCAAGTCCACATTGAGTTCATGCTCCAACACCAAATCAAGGGTCGCTAACTTCTGTATGAGCCAAATCACTCGTACCCCATGATCACGGACCGAAGTCCCTTCACGCATGCGGCACGTCATCAACTCCTTAACAGTAGAGAACCTTTCAGCCCTCGACTGAGCCCCAAAAAGTTCCTTGAGTTGCGTGTGAATGTCAGCAGCATTCACCGTGTCCTCAAATCGCCTCTGGAGTTCATCAGACATCGAGGCTTGCATATAGCATTTGGTCTTGATGTCATGGTCACACCATGCATCAAGTTTGGCCAATTCCTCCGGACTTATGTCAGCTGGTGCTTCCTTCGGAGGTGCTTTCTCTAACACGTAGAGCATTTTCTCCGAAGTTAAGACAATCTTCAACTTCCGGAACCATTCCGTATAGTTGGCGCCAGTCAGCTTGTTTTGTTCGAGGATCGAGAATAAAGGATTTCGCGAATTCATTGTATGAAATACTGAAAAGGAAAAACAGACATATATCAATGATTGTTTAACAATTTACTAAGACATAAAATAGGCGAATTTAATTTTATGAATCTCACTCCCACTATTTTAACGATTTCACCACCCTCTAGTGAAAACGGGAAACTTTTTCCTTAGTGAGAACATGGAGTCCAATTGACAAACTTATGGTCCCGAATAATATCAGCCAACCATAATTCTCAAAAGGTAGAGCCCAATTGCTTCCAAAGCAACCCCCATGTATTTACCTCATGTCCAATAAGGGCCCAATAATATGACGCCGTTTAAAGTGACATGTCAAGATGACCCATCAATATTAAGTTGTGATGGACGGTCGCCATGTGGATCCCCCAATAATATGAGCCGATCCCATGGGAGTTCCACCCAACTTACAACATTTGTCGATCCAATGTACAGCTTTCCGACGGACGGGCCCCCCCAATAATATGAGCCGGACCGTATCCGCGGGTAGCATCACATACATTGACCGTTGATGGAAGGTAGGAACATTTAAACAATATTTAAATTTCCTTTATTTATCTTGATATAAATTTTAAATCATATTTAAAATGAGGGATTTTATTTATAAAAATATTTGTCTCATCATATTTAATTTATTGCATGCATTGCCGGATTCACGCAATTTATGTCTAAACATGCATACAATCATAATATCACATATTATATAGGATGATCGATTCCATTTCTAATTGACCCGTGGTTGCCAATCACGGGTCTTAGTCCAATCCTAGGTAATATGCAGTATGCAAATGCAATCCTATTACATATGCTTCCAATTTACATTTCTTCAGTCTTCATTGTCTGCTGGGCCCACCATCTTCAAATCTTGATCTCCCACTAAATCTAATGTATTTACAATTAAATAACAATGACAAGTAGGGGATACATTTTTAGGGGGTGGGAACGGGCTATAAACCAAGCCCACTTTTATTACATATGACATTCATATCGGGCCATAAACCAGGCCCATTAATAAAAACCAACAACAATAAAGACAAAATGTAAATTCCTAACATACACCTACAAAATTGGTCATGGCAATCGATCATCCTTATCCAATAACATTTAATTCAAAATTAATTTATTGGATAACATGCTGTGGCAATTCAAATTTAAACAAGATAAAATCATATTTTATATATAAAATCACATTTCACATATAAAATCATATTTTATCTCCATATCAAATAAAATCATATTTTATCTATAAAATCCAATTTTACAAATAAAATCATATTTTATCTAATATATCATAAGATCATATCTTATCATCAATTGTACCAAAATAATTGATTTCAAAATTCAATTTACGGATAAAATATTAAAATTTTCCAAAAATTCAAATTTATCCAAAATCAATTTTAAAATTTACGGACTCGAACAATTCGATCCGAAATCTCGTGAACCAATCAAAAACAATTTTTGACCGGACCAAAAATAAAATTTTAAATATTAAAATTAATAAAAATATAATTTTTTCCGCGGGCCACCCGGGACACTCCCGGGTTGGCCCGCACCCGGGGCGCGGGCCGGGGGCAGCCCGGCTGCCCCCTTAGGGCAGCGCCTGGCGCCGCCCCTGGGCGGCGCCGTGCGCTGCCCTGGGCGGCGCCGAGCGCCGCCCTGCGCAGCGCCTGGCGCTGCGCTGGGCGGCGCCGAGCGCCGCCCCTGGGCAGCGCCGAGCGCTGCCCTGCGCAGCGCCCAGCGCTGCGCTGGGCAGCGCACAGCGCTGCCCTGGGCGGCGCCGTGCACCGCCCGGGGCAGCAACAATTGCTGCCCCACCGGGCAGCGATCCAATCGCTGCCCGGGATTTGCCCCGAAAAAAATTTTTTTTTTTACTTAAAATATTTATTTTTGTTTCAAAAATCGAGACTCAAAAATTTTGTACAATTGATTAATTCAATCGATTGATCTGAGCAACCTGGCTCTGATACCACTGTTGGAAAACTGGCGAGTTCCCAGACCAATTACGATTGATACCCGGTGCAGCGGAAGTTTAAAAATTTTTCATGGAACGTTTCCATGGTATGGGTATCAACCGTTCATCGATTGAATTACGTGTGTGTAAAATTTAAATAACAATTAAATAAATTTTACCTCAAATCTCGCAACGAGATTAATGGACACCAACAGAACAATTCTGCTCTTGTTGTCTCTCCCTGGAACCGATGAACGCCTTCAATCAGGTCCACGAACAGAGGTTTAATCCCTCTGATAGATTGCACTAGAAAATCTATCAGAAGTTTTCTGCGAAGAGAATACACGAATTTGATTCGTTATTCCTTACTGCGATTCAAAATCACAGACCGGAATTTTCTCGGGCAGAGGACAGGGAGGGGACGGCCGAAACTTTTGAGAGGCTAGGGTTCGATTTTTGCTTCTCAAAAATTATGAGCTGTTGTGTATAATTTCTGTACTGAAATAACTTATTTATAATGCAGGCCACTAACACCTTAGGGCCCATTAGTCATAAGTTAGGGCCCGACAAGCAAAGCCCGCATGTTCAGAAATTAATATAAAATTCATCGTGACTCCGATTGATGAACCGATTTCACCAATGTGCACAGAAACCATTTCTGCACATTTTAAAGTCAAAATAAATTTTCCTGAATCCGAATTCAGTGGTTTCCAAAAATGTACATCCCTATGTCATTTTAGGAAATCCTACTCCCTTACTCTTAAGAAGTCCAACTTCTTTATTCATTAAATTTAACTCTTTAAATTTAACTATCTCAACGGGGATTAAAACTCCATTACACTGTGTGACCCTCAATGGTTCAGGGATACAGCTAGCCGTGGGCTCACAACTCCTTGTGACTCGGAACAACACTTTCCGACTTGCCCAACGAATCATGGTAAAGCGCCTAGCAACATCGCCCCATGATTCCCTAGGTATCACTGATAGTGCCTACAAGAACCAGTAGATTTTGGTTAACGTACAGTACGGTCCCTTCATCCATATATCCCGATCGAATCAACAACCATTGGTATATCGAGAGTCGCTCAAGATTCGATAACTATGCAATACATCTTGAAGATCAAATTAGTGACATCGCATGTGCTACTAAGAAACCATTTCTTAAATCACATCAAGTACTCTGGCCAGAGATTTGTCACACTAATATCTCCTCAGATCGCATAGGATATCCACACTCGCAAGTATGTGGTGAATCCTTGACAACAATGCATTGACTCCTATATGTGTCGTAACTGTACCCAATCTCGACACCTGATGACCCCCTCAGAGTCGGTAAACGAGTCAAAGCACAGTACTAGCATATAGAGTCTCCATGATGTTTCAAGTCGTAAGGACTAATGGTGTACAACCAAAACCGCGGACTTTATCCACTCGATAAGTGATAACCACTTGGAAAGTCCGGATAGGGTAGTTCGACTATTCATCCTATGAATATCCATTTGCATGCTTCGAACATCTCCATGTTCCCTACCAATGAAACGTGGTACTCCGCATCGCAAATGCTAGTCTCAAACTCGAGCGATCCTTATCCTTATTATCGGACGGCTCAATCGACTAGGAACGGTTTTAGAATATACAGTGACTATAAGATGTATTTCATGATAGACATCTCCATGTTCTACCACATCTTACATACACTATAGTATATTCAAGGTCTTTATCAAAACAACAATAGTATATCACAATATAACAATATGAAGTAATATAAAGTCATTGCCATAAAAGTGTAAATAATATTAAACAAAAGATTGTTTATACAAAGAGTCAACAAAGCCCATAGCCACACAGTTGGCTCACTGGGCACCCACTCTTACAGTTTCTTGAGTTTTAGATTCCTCAACATCTTGTTTCACAACCGGTGGTTGTATTTCTTGTTTTTGTAAAACCAATGGTTTTAGAATATCTTGTTTATGAGAAACCAGTGGTTTCTCTATAGCCTTCACAATTGGCCCTTGAATAGCAGCTCATAGTTGTGTTTGAGCTTGCATACATCATGTAATTCGATTAGATACTTTGATCCGATCAGCTTGTTGTAACCTTCCGACCATTTCAGCATTAATGGCTAACTGGTTGACCTCGTTTTGAAGCAACCCAAGGTGTTCTCTGAGATGCCTCTGCATTTTCATGATGGAATCCACGTCACTGCCTTCCATCTCTTGTTAAGAAATCTGCAAGAATATTTTCATGAGATTTAATAATAACAATATTAAAAATATAATTTTGACATAATGCTTGCCATCTTAATAACCTAGCTTTCTTAGGTTTAGATTCAATCTTATTTTTTTTAGGAAAGCTTTTACCTGGGTGTTATCTGAAAGAGTGGGTGCCCAGTGAGCCAACTTGTGGCTATGGGCTTTGATGACTCTTTGTACAAACGATCTTTTGTTTAATGTAATTTACACTTTTATTAATGGCAATGACTTTATCTTTCTTCATATTTTTATATTGTGATATACTATTGTTGTTTTGATAAAGACCTTGAATATACTATAGTGTATGTAAGATGTGGTAGAACATGGGGATGTCTATCATGAAATACATCTTATAGTCACTGTATATTCTAAACTGTTCCTAGTCGATTGAGCCGTCCGATAATAAGGATAAGGATCGCTCGAGTTTGAGACTAGCATTTGCGATGCGGAGTACCACGTTTCATTGGTAGGGAACATGGAGATGTTCGAAGCATGCAAATGGATATTCATAGGATGAATAATCGAACTACCCTATCCGGACTTTCCAAGTGGTTATCACTTATCGAGTGGATAAAGTCCATGGTTTTGGTTGTACACCATTAGTCCTTACTACTTGAAACATCATGGAGACTCTATATGCTAGTACTGTGCTTTGACTCGTTTACCGACTCTATGGGGGTCATCAGGTGTCGGGATTGGGTACAGTTACAACACATATAGGAGTCGATGCATTGTTGTCAAGGATTCACCACATACTTGCGAGTGTGGATATCCTATGCGATCTGAGGAGATATTAGTGTGACGAATCTCTGGCCAGAGTACTTGATGTGATTTAAGAAATGGTTTCTTAGTAGCACATGCGATGTCACTAATTTGATCTTCAAGATGTATTACATAGTTATCGAATCTTGAGCGACTCTCGATATACCAATGGTTGTTGATTCGATCGGGATATATGGATGAAGGGACCGTACTGTACGCTAACCAAAATCTACTGGTTCTTGTAGGCACTATCAGTGATACCTAGGGAATCATGGGGCGATGTCGCTAGGCGCTTTACCATGATTCGTTGGGCAAGTCGGAAAGTGTTGTTCTGAGTCACAAGGAGTTGTGAGCCCACGACTAGCTGTATCCCTGAACCATTGAGGGTCACACAGTGTAATGGAGTTTTAATCCCCGTTGAGATAGTTAAATTTAAAGAGTTAAATTTAATGAATAAAGAAGTTGGACTTCTTAAATAAGAGTAAGGGAGTAGGATTTCCTAAAATGACATAGGGATGTACATTTTTGGAAACCACTGAATTCGGATTCAGGAAAATTTATCTTGACTTTAAAATGTGCAGAAATGGTTTCTGTGCACATTGGTAAAATTGGTTTATCAATCGGAGTCACGATGAATTTTATATTAATTTCTGAACATGCGGGCTTTGCTTGTCGGGCCTCAACTTATGACTAATGGGCCCTAAGGTGTTAGTGGCCTGCATTATAAATAAGTTATTGCAGTACAGAAATTAAACACAACTGGTCATAATTTGAGAGACAGAAAATCGAAAACCCTAGCTCTCTCTCAAAAGAAATTCGGCCGCCCCCCTCCCTTCTCTGCGTGAGAAATTCCGGTCTGTGATTTTGAATTGCAGTCTGGAATAGCGAATCAAATTCGTTTATTCTCTTCGTAGAAAACTTCTGATAGATTTTCTAGTGCAATCTATCAGAGGGATTAAACCTCCATTCGTGGACCTGATTGAAGGACAGAATATTCATCAGTTCCAGGGAGAGACAACAAGAGCAGATTAAATCTGTTGGTGTCCAGAATCTCGATTCGAGATTGAAGGTAAAATTTAATAATTGTTATTTAATTTTACACACACTTATAATTTAATCGTTAAACGGTTGATACCCACACTATGGAATTGTTCCATAATAAAATTTTTAAACTTCCGCTGCACCGGGTATTAATCGTGATTGATCTGAACGCCAGTTTTCCAACAGTGGTATCAGAGCCAGGTTTCTCAGATCAAACGATTAAATTAATCGATTGTACAAAAATTTTTGAGTCTTGGTTTTTTTTTAAAAAAAAAACAAAATAAATATTTAAAATAAAAAAAAAAAAAAATTCCCGGGCAAAACCCGGGCAGCGATTGGATCGCTGCCCGGTGGGGCAGCGACGGTCACTGCCCCGGGCGGCGCACGGCGCCGCCCAAAGGGGGCGCACAGCGCCGCCCACGGCGGCGCACGTCGCCGCCCAGGGGCGGCGCTCAGCGCCGCCAGGGCAGCGCTCGCAGGGCAGCGCCGAGCGCTGCGCAGGGGCGACGCTCGGCGCCGCCCAGGTGCGGCGCCAGGCGCCGCCAGGGCAGCGATTGTCGCTGCCCTAAAGGGGCAGCCGGGCTGCCCCGGCCCGCGCCCACGGGTGCGGGCCGGCCCGGGAGTGTCCCGGGCGGCCCGCGGGAAAAATTATTTTTTTTATTTAAATTAATTTTAATGTGTTAAAATTTTATTTTTGGTCCGGTCAAAAATTGTTTTTGATTGGTTCACGAGGCATCGGATCGAATTGTTCGAGTCCGAAAATTTTAAAATTGATTTTTGGATAAATTTGAATTTTTGGAAAATTTTAATATTTTATCCTTAAATTGAATTTTGAAATCAATTATTTTTGGTACAATTGATGATAAGATTTGATCTTATGTATATATTAAGTAAAATATGATTTTATCTATAAAATTAGATTCTGTAGATAAAATATGATTTTATTTAATAAAAGATAAAATATGATTTTATATGTAAAATATGATTTTATATATAAAATATGATTTTATCCTGTTTAAATTTAAATTGCCATATGCATGATATCCAATAAATTAATTTTGAATTAAATGTTATTGGATAAGGATGATCGATTGCCATGACCAATTTTGTAGGTGTATGTTAGGAATTTACATTTGTTTTATTGTTGTTGGTTTTATTAATGGGCCTGGTTTATGGCCCAATATGAATGTCATATGTAATAAAAGTGGGCTTGGTTTATGGCCCGTTCCCACCCCTAAAATGTATCCCCTACTTGTCATTGCTATTTATTGTAAATACATTAGATTTAGTGGGAGATCAAGATTTGAAGATGGTGGGCCCAGCAGACAATAAAGACGAAGAAATGTAAATTGGAAGCTAATGTAATAGGATTGCATTGCATACTGCATATTACCTAGGATTGGACTAAGACTCGTGATTGGCAACCACGAGTCAATTAGAAATGGAATCGATCATCCTATATATAATATATGATATTATGATTGTATGCATGTTTTAGACAAAATTGTATGAATCCGGCAAGCATACAATAAATTGAAAAAAGATGAGACAAATTTTCATAATTAAAAATCCCTCATTTTAAATATGATTTAAAATTGATATCAAGATAAATAAAGGAAATTTAAATTTGTTTAAATGTTCCTACCTTCCATCAACGGTCAATGTATGTGATGCTACCCGCGGATACGGTCCGGCTCATATTATTGGGGGGGCCCGTCCGTCGGAAAGCTGTACATTGGATCGACACATGTTGTAAGTTGGGTGGAACTCCCATGGGATCGGCTCATATTATTGGGGGATCCACATGGCGACCGTCCATCACAACTTAATATTGATGGGTCATCTTGACATGTCACTTTAAACGGCGTCATATTATTGGGCCCTTATTGGACATGAGGTAAACACATGGGGGTTGCTTTGGAAGCAATTGGGCTCTACCTTTTGAGAATTATGGTTGGCTGATATTATTCGGGACCATAAGTTTGTCAATTGGACTCCATGTTCTCACTAAGGAAAAAGTTTCCCGTTTTCACTAGAGGGTAGTGAAATCGTTAAAATAGTGGGAGTGAGATTCATAAAATTAAATTTCGCCTATTTTATGTCTTAGTAAATTGCTTAAACAATCATTGATATATGTCTGTTTTTCTTTTCAGTATTTCATACGATGAATTCGCGTAATCCTTTATTCTCGATCCTCGAACAAAACAAGTTAACTGGCGCAAACTATACGGAATGGTTCCGGAAGTTGAAGATTGTCTTGACTTCGGAGAAGATGCTCTACGTGTTAGAGAAATCACCTCCGAAGGAAGCACCAGCTGACGTAAGTCCGGAGGAATTGGCCAAACTTGATGCATGGTGGGACCATGACATCAAGACCAAATGCTATATGCAAGCCTCGATGTCTGATGAACTCCAGAGGCGATTTGAGGATACCGTGAATGCTGCTGACATTCACGCTCAACTCAAGGAACTTTTTGGGGCTCAATCGAGGGCTGAAAGGTTCGCTACTGTTAAGGAGCTGATGACGTGTCGCATGCGTGAAGGGACTTCGGTCCGTGATCATGGGGTACGAGTGATTTGGCTCATACAAAAGTTAGCGACCCTTGATTTGGTGTTGGAGCATGAACTCAACGTGGATTTACTGCTTCTGTCTCTTCCTTCTTCGTTTGACGGATTTGTGGTAAATTTTAATATGAACAAGATAGAGGCCACCCTTGAAGAGATGGTCAATATGCTTGTGACATATGAATCCACACTTAAGAAGGATAAGCCAGCTTTCTTGGTGGGCTCCTCATCTTCTGCTAAGAAGGGGCCAAGTATGAAGGGCAAGAAACGTTCTGCCCCACCCAAGAAAGTCGAGCCCGAGAAGAAGCACAAGACAAAGGCTTCAAACAATGGAAAATCCAAGGATGTTTGCCATTACTGCAAGAAGCCCGGTCATTGGAAGCGCAACTGCAAGGAATATCTAGAGCAGTTGGGAACTGCAAAGGGTATGTTCTATATTGAAATAAACATTTCACTTAATACTACTTCTTGGGTATTGGATACCGGATGTGGATCTCACATTTGCAATGATTTGCAGGTGATGACAAGAAGTCGCAGGCTTAGAATGGGTGAGACCCAGCTGAGGCTCGGGAATGGTTCCAGAGTTGAAGCTACAGCCATTGGAGATGTTTGTTTAATTTTGCAGAACGGTTTTAAGTTATTTTTAAGAGATGTTTTATTTGTTCCGGATTTAATTAAAAACATTATTTCTGTTTCTATGCTAGATAGAGATGGTTATTCTTGCAATTTTGTGAATGGGATTTGCAATATTTACAAGAATGAATGTTTGATTGGAAATGGACAACTTGAAAACGATCTATACAACTTAAAACTAAAAGACGTTCCAATAAATTATGTTGATAAACCGGCGACAACAAACAAAAGGAAAATCGATAGTCAAAACCCGGCAAACCTTTGGCACGCTAGACTAGGTCATATTTCCTCAAGGAGGATGAACAAGCTAGTGGGAGAGGGCATGTTTGATATGTCTGATATTAACTCTCTACCTACTTGTGAATCCTGCCTAAAAGGGAAAATGACTAAATCTCCTTTTAAGGGGAAACCTGAGCGTAGTCAAAATCTGTTGGATTTGATCCATACAGATGTTTGTGGTCCATTTAGAGTTGGGACTCAACATGGCCACACCTACTTCATTACCTTTACTGATGATTATTCAAGGTATGGGTATTTATATTTAATGAAATATAAGTATGAAGCATTTGAAAAGTTCAAAGAATTCAAGGCTGAAGTGGAAAATAAGCTAGGTAAAAGTATTAGAGCACTTCGATCGGATCGAGGTGGAGAATACTTAAGTACCGATTTTTTGGACTATCTAAAAGAGAATGGGATTCTCTCTCAGTGGACTCCTCCTATGACACCACAGCTTAATGGTGTATCGGAGCGTCGTAATCGAACTTTGTTGGACATGGTTCGATCCATGATGAGCTTCACTGAGCTTCCACCTTCGTTTTGGGGCTATGCGCTTGAAACGGCGGTATTGTTGTTGAACAACGTCCACACTAAAGCAGTGGACAAAACACCATACGAGTTATGGAATGGCAAAGCTCCTAAGTATTCGTACTTAAGGATTTGGGGATGTCCTGCTTACGTGAAGCAGACAGTGGGAGATAAGTTGGATAGTCGATCCAGCTTATGTTATTTTGTAGGGTATCCGAAGAATTCAATCGGATATTATTTCTATTATCCTGCTGAAACAAAGGTGTTTGTTTCTAGGAATGCCACCTTCTTGGAGAAGGAGTTCTTATTGGATAAGAAAGGCAAGATGATGGAACTCGAAGAAGTTCGAGAAGAACCCGAAATACTAACGATCCTACGCCTCAGGAACCATTACTGGACACGCCTGAACCTAGAAGATCCGAGAGGACTTCTAGACCTCCTGTTCGATATGGTCTTCTTCTTGAAGGGGATCAAGATGAACCCGACATTGGATGTGATCCAAGAAACTTCAAGGAAGCAATTTCTGATGCGGATTCAAATTTATGGCTTGAAGCTATGCAGTCTGAATTGGATTCAATGCATACAAACCAAGTTTGGTCTTTAGTAGATCCTCCTGATGGAATTGTTCCAATAGGGTGTAAATGGATCTACAAGAGAAAGCTTGGGCCTGATGGTAAGGTATTGACCTACAAGGCGCGATTGGTGGCGAAAGGTTACACTCAAAGACAAGGAGTTGACTATGATGAAACCTTTTCACCAGTTGCAATGTTCAAGTCCATAAGAATCCTTATTGCCATAGCTTCATGGTATGACTATGAGATATGGCAAATGGATGTGAAGACTGCTTTTCTTAATGGAGACATTAAGGAAGAAATCTATATGAAGCAGCCGGAGGGGTTCACATCCATGGGAAGCGAGCATAAGGTATGCAAGCTTCAGAGATCAATTTATGGTCTAAAACAAGCATCAAGAAGTTGGAACCAGAAATTTGATGAAACAATAAAAGATTTTGGTTTCATCAAGAACCCGGAGGAACCGTGCGTGTACAAGAAAGTAGTTAAGGATGCTGTGACATTCTTAGTACTTTATGTTGATGACATCCTACTCATTGGGAATGATGTAGGGATGTTGCAGTCAACAAAGATATGGTTATCAGGTAGATTCTCGATGAAGGATTTGGGTGAGGCATCCTACATTCTTGGGATACAGATCTATAGAGATAGATCTAAGAGAATGATAGGACTCACTCAATCAACCTACATCGACACCATATTGAAACGGTTTTCAATGGATGGGTCCAAGAGAGGACATCTACCCATGTGTCATGGAGTTTCTTTATCCAAGTCTATGTGTCCCAAGACTGATGCAGAGATAGAGAATATGACACATGTACCATATGCGTCAGCTATAGGTAGTATCATGTATGGGATGATATCTACCAGACCGGATGTAGCATTTGCTCTGAGTGTCACGAGCAGATATCAGGCTAATCCTGGTCAAATGCATTGGAAAGCCGTGAAGGACATTCTTAAGTACTTACGAAGGACTAAGAATATGTTCATGGTATATGGAGGACGAGATCTGAAATTGGAAGGCTATACCGACTCTAGCTTCCAAAGTGACGTGGATGACTCGAAGTCAACCTCTGGATTTGTGTTCATGCTCAATGGCGGTGCTGTCTCTTGGAAGAGTTCCAAGCAGGACACCACAACGGATTACACCACTGAGGCTGAATACATTGCAGCATCAGCTGCTGCTAAAGAGGCCGTTTGGATGAGAAAGTTCGTCCAAGAGTTGGGCGTCATTCCTGAATTTGTTGGTCCAGTCCCGGTGTACTGTGACAACACGGGTGCCGTTGCTCAAGCAAAGGAACCAAGGTCTCATCAAAGATCCAAATACGTACTGAGGAAATACCACATCATCCGGGAGATTGTGGAAAGAGGAGACATCACTGTCGAACGAGTGGCCTCTGCAGACAATATCGCTGATCCGCTTACTAAGCCCTTGCCAGGACCATTGTTTGACAAACATCGCGAAGCAATGGGTCTACGTAGTATGACTAGTTGGCTATAGGGCAAGTGGGAGATTGAAAGAGTGGGTGCCCAGTGAGCCAACTTGTGGCTATGGGCTTTGATGACTCTTTGTACAAACGATCTTTTGTTT
This sequence comes from Henckelia pumila, assembly GCF_033568475.1. Lineage (NCBI taxonomy): Eukaryota > Viridiplantae > Streptophyta > Magnoliopsida > Lamiales > Gesneriaceae > Henckelia > Henckelia pumila. Next base: position 169,451,868 of record NC_133122.1, read on the forward strand.
AATGTAATTTACACTTTTATTAATGGCAATGACTTTATCTTTCTTCATATTGTTATATTGTGATATACTATTGTTGTTTTGATAAAGACCTTGAATATACTATAGTGTATGTAAGATGTGGTAGAACATGGGGATGTCTATCATGAAATACATCTTATAGTCACTGTATATTCTAAACTGTTCCTAGTCGATTGAGCCGTCCGATAATAAGGATAAGGATCACTCGAGTTTGAGACTAGCATTTGCGATGCGGAGTACCACGTTTCATTGGTAGGGAACATGGAGATGTTCGAAGCATGCAAATGGATATTCATAGGATGAATAATCGAACTACCCTCTCCGGACTTTTCAAGTGGTTATCACTTATCGAGTGGATAAAGTCCACGGTTTTGGTTGTACACCATTAGTCCTTACTACTTGAAACATCATGGAGACTCTATATGCTAGTACTGTGCTTTGACTCGTTTACCGACTCTATGGGGGTCATCAGGTGTCGGGATTGGGTACAGTTACAACACATATAGGAGTCGATGCATTGTTGTCAAGGATTCACCACATACTTGCGAGTGTGGATATCCTATGCGATCTGAGGAGATATTAGTGTGACGAATCTCTGGCCAGAGTACTTGATGTGATTTAAGAAATGGTTTCTTAGTAGCACATGCGATGTCACTAATTTGATCTTCAAGATGTATTGCATAGTTATCGAATCTTGAGCGACTCTCGATATACCAATGGTTGTTGATTCGATCGGGATATATGGATGAAGGGACCGTACTGTACGCTAACCAAAATCTACTGGTTCTTGTAGGCACTATCAGTGATACCTGGGGAATCATGGGGCGATGTTGCTAGGCGCTTTACCATGATTCGTTGGGCAAGTCGGAAAGTGTTGTTCTGAGTCACAAGGAGTTGTGAGCCCACGGCTAGCTGTATCCCTGAACCATTGAGGGTCACACAGTGTAATGGAGTTTTAATCCCCGTTGAGATAGTTAAATTTAAAGAGTTAAATTTAATGAATAAAGAAGTTGGACTTCTTAAATAAGAGTAAGGGAGTAGGATTTCCTAAAATGACATAGGGATGTACATTTTTGGAAACCACTGAATTCGGATTCAGGAAAATTTATCTTGACTTTAAAATGTGCAGAAATGGTTTCTGTGCACATTGGTAAAATTGGTTTATCAATCGGAGTCACGATGAATTTTATATTAATTTCTGAACATGCGGGCTTTGCTTGTCGGGCCTCAACTTATGACTAATGGGCCCTAAGGTGTTAGTGGCCTGCATTATAAATAAGTTATTGCAGTACAGAAATTAAACACAACTGGTCATAATTTGAGAGACAGAAAATCGAAAACCCTAGCTCTCTCTCAAAAGAAATTCGGCCGCCCCCCTCCCTTCTCTGCGTGAGAAATTCCGGTCTGTGATTTTGAATTGCAGTCTGGAATAGCGAATCAAATTCGTTTATTCTCTTCGTAGAAAACTTCTGATAGATTTTCTAGTGCAATCTATCAGAGGGATTAAACCTCCATTCGTGGACCTAATTGAAGGACAGAATATTCATCAGTTCCAGGGAGAGACAACAAGAGCAGATTAAATCTGTTGGTGTCCAGAATCTCGATTCGAGATTGAAGGTAAAATTTAATAATTGTTATTTAATTTTACACACACTTATAATTTAATCGTTAAACGGTTGATACTCACACTATGGAATTGTTCCATAATAAAATTTTTAAACTTCCGCTGCACCGGGTATTAATCGTGATTGATCTGAACGCCAGTTTTCCAACATTATCAACCTTCAGAGTGAATTTTTTAGCAAGTAAAAATAATGGCCATTTTTCAAAAGCCCTTTTAACTGCATAAAATTCCTTCTCGTTGATATGTCATCTAATGGCCTCAGATTCTGAAAAAAGACCGCTACAGTATTTGCATGGTATTTCTCCATCTGGAATGATCTTGGTAAGGACTGCTGCCCACCAATCGTCACTGGCATCCGTAAATAATACCAGATCATCTTCATCTACGGGTATAGCCATTTTTGGGAGATTATTACATATCTCTTTTAATTGGTTTACCCCTTTAGTATGGTCATCGGTCCATATAAACCTAGCATTCTTTTTTAACAAAGGACTGAACATATTTTTGTACATTGCTAGATTGTTAATGAACATCCCTGCAAAATTAACTACTCCAAGAAAACTCTGGAGTTGTTTTACATCTTTGAGTTTATCAGAAAATTTTTTACCTTTTCCACAATATGGGGTTGTAGAATTATTCCAGTTTCATCAATCTCAATACCGAGGAATTCAATTTTCCTTGTTGCTATGACTGCTTCCTTTTCAGATAAAACCAGTCCTTCTTGTTTACAAATTTTAGAGAAAATCTCTAAGTGTTTAACGTGTTCGTCTATATTTTTTGATGCTATAAGAATATCATCAATATAAACAAACATAAAGTTGAAATAATCTTTAAAAAAGTTATCCATATTTCTTTGAAATATCTGGGGTGCATTAGCCAATCCCATAGACATAACTTCCCAAATATAGTGTCCTTGTGGAGTAGAGAAGACTGTGAATTTCTTACTTCCTTCTTCCATTCGAATCTGGTAAAATCCAGACTTACAATCAAATTTTGATAACACTCTAGAATTTTGTACACAACTAATTAGGTTTTCTCTACTCAGTATGAAGTACCCATCAAACTCCAGGATTTTATTAATACCTTGGTAGTTAATAACTAGCCTGGGTTTCCCTCTTTTTATTTCACCATGATTTCTAACCAGAAAACCTGGGCTGCTATATGGTGAAACTCCTTCTTTGATTAAACCAAGGTCCAAATGTTCCTTGAAAATCATTCTCATATCCCTTTGATCTGTTATGTTCATTGGGATAGGCTTATATCTGACGAATTCATACTCTTTGCCTTCCTTTAGAGTAAGACTGACTTTGAGTTGATTTCTATCCCACCATGCCAAAGGATGCTCGTTGTAACTTTCTTTGAGCCTCTTTTTGACATCTTCAAGGGATACTTTATTCTCTAACTCTATATCTCTGTGATTTAGAGTTACCTTGAGAAGCTCCATATCCTCTGTTTGGAGTTCTTGTTCTGTTGTTATTTTCAACATGGTTTCTTCAAACCTTCTTGGATCTTTCATTTTTGGGTGAAAAGGTTGTCCTTTATCACCACGCTGGCTGCGAAATATTATCGGCAATTGTCGATAAAAAGTAACCTTGAGTCTTTGAACGATAATTTTATGATCACAAATTGTAGTGAACATAAGTCTTCTTGACTCATTGTCTTGTGTGTACTTCTTAAACATTTGTAAGAAGTTATTTCCTAACAGGATATCAGCTCCTGTATCATGGAAATAGATTGGTGGTGTTTTTATCTTGTACCAAGGTGTTTGACATGCATCTCCCATAAGGATCTCTGCTTGTTTTATTCCTTTGCAAAGAATTAAAATTCTTCGAGAGAAATCTCGTCCAGCAATTTTTGGCAATTCCTCTCCACATTCTTCAGGGAAGACTCCTCTTTTTGCTGTACAAATTCCTGCTCCCGAGTCAATATAAGCTGCAAAATACTCAGCCTTATATTGTTCATATAACATCCCTATCGGAATGTATATGGAGAAAGGACTTGTTGTCATTTTTTAAAGGGATTACTAAATGGCCCCGTCATTTTTAACAGACTGTGTTGTAACTCAGTAATCCGATTAAGACTATTTACCTTTAGTTTCCCTAAGGCCTCAGAAGGTAGAGTATGGTTACTCCTTTCTACTTCTTCAATGTGTTCTAGTAAATCATGTTCATGATTTACTAATTTCAACTGTTGCTTCTTCCTCTGTCTGTGAACAAAGTTTTCGAATCTGATTAAGGGATTGTCCCTTATCCAATTCTCTTGGTTTTCCATTTCGTAGAATTCTTATTGAATCCTCCAAGTCTTTTCTTTTTCCATGAACTCTATTCTTTTTTCAAGGCGTTTCCATGGTTTATGGTCCTCCAAGAATTCTAGACCAAGAATGAGTTGATCCATTTCTTTTCCTGGAATTTCCCAGATTTGAACTTCTAATTCTCCAATATTTATCACTCATTGATAAGTTCCTTTTTTTTGTTGTTTCAAATAGTAAATCGAGTTACAAGGGAACAAGTTCCGATGACTTGTAATTTCGAATACTATTTTTACTTCTTTCCATCCTTCTGAAGATCTAAGTTTTCCTATTATAGAAAACTCTTTTTCTTCTGGTGGAATTTCTTGAATAGGAGATGATGTGAATCTTATGTATGAAAGGCAACACGATTTCAACAAATCGCACCTCAATTCGATAACAAAAGAATTCAATAATGTTGTCCCGACTTTGAAACAAGTAACAGATTTTGGAATCTCCACCTCTAGTTGAACCTGTAACTAGCAACAGAGAATTCACGATAGAAAACAATCAAAGATTCAATTAGACCTTCAAAGGAACCTGTCTTTGACAACCCAATTGAAAATCGATTGACAAACGCCACAAAGCTATGAAACTTTGATAAGTTTGATTTTGGGTAAAGCAAAAGCTTTCATAAAATTCTAAAGAGAATTTTGTATTGAATAATCAATAATCTGAAAATCTTAGTTATTATTAAAATAATGAATGTTGTAGTATTTATATTACAACCCAAAATATTAAAAGATAACGCAAAATAAATCAAAAAGATATCAAAGATATCTCCTAAAGTTTCCTAGTAGGAATAAAAGACCTAAAATAAACAAAGTAAATCCAAAATATTAAAAATCCCGAACACACACACAAACACCTTCGGTGCATGTAAAAGGGCATGGCGCGGGCGCGCTAGAGAGAGGCGCGGGCGCGCCGAAGTTAAAAGATAACGCAAAATAAATCAAAAAGATATCAAAGATATCTCCTAAAGTTTTCTAGTAGGAATAAAAGACCTAAAATAAACAAAGTAAATCCAAAATATTAAAAATCCCGAACACACACACAAACACCTTCGGTGCATGTAAAAGGGCATGGCGCGGGCGCGCTAGAGAGAGGCGCGGGCGCGCCGAAGTTGCGCAAACAATGGCACGGGCGCGCGATAAGGTAGCGCGGGCGCGCCGAGAGCTCGCAAAACATCGTCAATTTGGCATCCGTAAGCGCGGGCGCGCTTCTTCTTCGCAAAATAATGGCGCGGGCGCGCGAGTCTGGGGCGCGGGCGCGCGAGTCTGTGGCGCGGGCGCGCCTTGGCTTCGAGCAGGGTCTTCAATTTTTTCACTTTCTTGACCTCTTTTGACCTCAATAAGATTATAACTTCCTCCAAATTGAATATCAAGAAATCCAACGCCCTCTTGTGTCTTCAACAACAAAGATTGAAGTGCTTCCTTTAACTTCTGAGCTCGGCCTCTCGTAACCGATCCTCGTGGTATCTCCAACAGATCCTTAGTCACTTGATCAGCATGCGAGCCATCCATGATCGCATCATCCTTCCCTTCTTGAAAAGTATTTGTCCTCAAATCTTGATCATCACCTACATCAAACGGAGATAAATCAGAAACATTAAAAGTAGCACTGACATTATACTCACCTGAAAAATCTAATTTGTAAGCGTTGCCATTGATGCGCTCCAATACTTGAAACGGTCCATCGCCTCTAGGTAGAAGCTTTGAGCGCCGTTTTTCAGGAAACCGCTCTTTTCTCAAATGCAACCACACCCAATCTCCTGGTTCAAACACAACTCTCTTCTTTCCCTTATTTGCTTGCTTTGTATACTGCAAATTCTTTTTCTCAATGTTCGCCTTCACTTTTTCATGCAAATTTCTCACAAATTCCGCCTTTTTCTTACCATCCATGTTAACCCTTTCACTCATAGGCAAATACATCAAATCCAATGGAGTTAAAGGATTAAAGCCATACACAATTTTAAATGGTGAAAATTTGTAGTAGAATGCACACTACGATTATATGCAAACTCAACAAATGGCAAACATTCTTCCCAACTCTTCAAATTCTTTTTAGTTATAGCACGCAACAAAGTTCCTAACGTTCTATTAACAACTTCAATTTGACCATCCGTTTGAGGATGACATGTAGTCGAAAACAGTAGTTTAGTACCAAGTTTGCACCATAATGTTTTCCAAAAGTAGCTCAAGAAACGAGTATTTCTATCAGACACAATACTCCTAGGCATGCCATGCAATCTAACAACTTCATTAAAGAACAATTCAGCAACATGAGAAGCATCATCAGATTTATGACAAGCAATAAAATGAGCCATCTTAGAAAATCTATCAACCACAAAAAAAATTGAATCCCTCTCCTTCTTAGACCTCGGTAGTCCTAAAACAAAATCCATAGAAATATCTACCCACGGTTCACTAGGAACGGGAAGTGGAGTATACAAACAATGTGGATGTTGTCTAGACTTTGCTTTCTTACAAGTCACACATCTTTTACAAATTTTCTCAACATCATGCTTCATATGTGGCCAATAAAAATGTTCATGCAAAATTTCATAAGTTTTAGCCACACCAAAATGTCCCATTAAGCCACCCCCATGTGATTCCCTCACAAGTAATTCACGAATAGACGACTTAGGAATACATAACTTATCCTCCTTAAACAAATACCCATCATGCATGAAGAATTTATCTTTTGGACCATGAAAACATGACGCATATATCTCACCAAAATCAAGATCACTAGTATATAACTCTTTCACATACTCAAATCCTAAGAATTTAGAATCTAGAGTAGATAAAAGTACATACCTTCGTGATAGAGCATCCGCTACCACATTTTTCTTCCCTTGCTTGTATTTGATAACGTAGGGAAAAGTTTCCACAAACGCCACCCACTTAGCATGCCTCTTGTTTAGCTTTTGTTATCCTTTGAGATGTTTCAATGATTCATGATCCGTATGAATCACAAATTCCTTTGGCCTCAAATAGTGTTGTCATGTCTCAAGTACCCTTACCAATGCATAAAACTCCTTGTCGTAGGTAGGATAATTCAATGACGCCCCACTAGGCTTCTCACTGAAGTAAGCAATCGGTCGCTCACCTTGCATCAAGACACCTCCAATTCCTACACCTGACGCATCACATTCAATTTCAAAAGTGTTAGTAAAATCAGGTAATACAAGTAAAGGAGCATTAATTAATTTATGCTTGACAATATTAAAAGACTTCCCTTGCTCCTCGCCCCAATGGAATGGAACGTTCTTCTTGATCACTGCAGTCATAGGTGCCGCCAAAGTACTGAAGTCTTTCACAAATCTCCTATAGAAACTTGCAAGACCATGAAAACTTCGAACTTGACCAATAGAAGTAGGCGTTGGCCAATCTCGAATTTCACTTACCTTGTCCTCATCAACTCTGACACCTTGGGAACTCACAACAAAACCAAGAAACACAAGTTCTTTTGTACAAAACACACACTTCTTCAAGTTAGCATACAATTGTTCAGCTTTTAGTGTGATTAGCACAATTCTCAAATGTTCGACATGCTCATCCAAATTTTTGCTATATACCAAGATATCATCAAAATATACCACAACAAATTTTCCAATATAAGCACGCAACACATGATTCATCAATATCATAAAAGTGCTAGGTGCATTAGTTAGTCCAAAGGGCATAACCAACCATTCATACAAGCCGTATTTGGTTTTAAAAGCAGTTTTCCACTCATCACCTTCTCTCATCCTAATTTGATGGTAACCACTTTTTAAATCAATTTTACTAAAGACGCTAGAACCATGCAACTCATCCAACATATCATCTAGTCTAGGAATAGGATGCCTATACTTGATGGTAATGTTATTAATGGCTCTACAATCCACACACATTCTCCATGAACTGTCTTTCTTAGGAACTAACAAAACAGGCACAACACACGGTGACATGGACTCACGCACAAAACCTTTATCTAAAAGTTCACTTACCTGTCTTTGCATCTCTTTTGTTTCCTCCGGGTTGCTCCTATACGCTGGACGGTTTGGCAACGCACTTCCGGGCACAAAATCAATTTGATGTTCAATCCTCCTCAAAGGTGGTAAGCCTTGAGGCAAATCCTCCGGAAATAAATCTTCAAATTCCTGCAAAAGAGAAACAACAGTGCTCGGAAAATTTTCCGTCTATATCACTTGTGTTAAGGAGAAACTCCTTATAGAAAATCAACACAAGTGGAGTATGCACATGTAAAATCTCTCGCAACTCACTCTTTTGGGCCATAAATATTTTTTTATCGGCCTCTTTCATCTCAATTTTCTTTTCATCTTTATTTCTCTCAATATTTTTTTCTAAGGCCATCTCACTTTTTTGTTCACTCTTTTTTTCGGCCTCTTCTTTCTTTTTCTTTTTCAAATGGTCCTCCAACACTTTCTTTGGAGTCATCGGTAACAACACAATAGGCTCCTTTTTCAAGGTAAAAGAATAACGATTTTTAAAACCGTCATGTATCACCTTTCTATCAAATTGCCACGGCCTACCCAACAAAATATGACAAGCTTGCATAGGCACCATATCACACAACACTTCATCTACATATTTACCAATGGAAAACGGTACTACCACCTGCTTATGCACTCTTACCTCCGAGCTATCATTAAACCACTGCAATTTATAAGGTTGAGGATGCTTTATAACAGGCAAACTCAACTTTTCCACCAGCTCATAACTCGCTACATTAGTGCAACTCCCACTATCAATAATAACACTACATACTTTGTTATTCACAAAGCATCTAGTATGGAATAAATTCTCCCTTTGAGTTTCTTCCTCCTCCTTTTGTTGTACATTCAACACTCTCCTGGTCACTAGCAATTCTCCAACCACCGCATCATATCCCTCTTCATCAGGATCCTCCAACGCAGGCATTGTAGTAGCCCGTGCCCTAATTGAATAATTAAAGGATTAATGCTAATTAATTCAATTGGGGATTGGACGGATCGGAAGCTCCGAAGGGACGATCGGAAGCTCCGATCGGGATCGGAAGCTCCGATGAGGATCGGAGGCACCGATGATATTACGTCATCCATGACGTGTGGCTGGATCGGAAGCTCTGATCAGGACCGGAGGCTCCGATCACCCCTATCCGGAGTCATCAAGTGATATTTTGACACGTGGCAGATCAGGATCTTTGAAAGCTCCGATGACAGGATCGGACGTTCCGATCGAGGTTCGGACGTTCCGATCAAGGATCGAAAGTTCCGATCGTTGTCTATAAATAGAAGGCCGAGACTTCACTTTTATTTGCCAATTCCGAGTTCTCCTTTCCTTTCTAGTCCTTTTGGAGCTGTTCTGGTCTTCTTAGGCTTGGTCCGGAGGTCGGCGAGTCGTTCGGTAGTCGTAGCGGAGTTGTGCCCAAGTTCTGGAGGCATCGACATCAAAGGGCTAACGACGGACGAAGGTATAGCTTTTGCTTCCTATAAATATTTAGGAGTATGCAATAGCTTAGTTAAGGCTTTTAGAGCACTTTAATGATAGTAGTATCATTTGGCAGTGTAGAGCAGACTATAGGCGTGGACCTAGAGTTGGTAGAGCTTGCACTGTATTGAGGTACGGAAGTACTGTTCGAGATATCCTGACTGAGTATGCATGTATTATGTGACTGCATGATTTATATGCCATGATATTATGCTACATTCATTTGCATCTTGCTGTATCTCCTTCGAGATGTCTGTAGTAGGGTTGTACCCTATCCTGTTAGTGGATGGACTTCCATCGATTTGGGTCCGGCGTATCCACGATTATCTCGGTATGGGAGCCACCTCCTGAAGCGACGGCACAGCGTGCTACATACCAGGGCCCGGTCTGTCTCTGTTATCTGATCCTTGACCTCGAGTCTATAGGGAGTTCACTTTGCATGCATGTATACTCATACTCTCGTACTGAGCGTTGTATGCTCACGTCTCGTACTCTGTATTTTCTGGACACCCTATTCCATGGGGCAGGTTTGCGATTGGACGAGGAGGGTGGATCCAGGAGGGGCTAGTCAGTGGTTGGCCAGCTGGAGCTTCGTCTAGGTTTTATTACTGTTGTTTGGGTTTATACAGCTATTCGATTTGGTTATATATTATTGGATAATTACAGATTCCTTTACTTGGGATTGTATAATGTTAATGATTTCCGCAGTTTTATTCTGATATCTATTTTATTAAGTTAATTGCATGCATAAGTTCTGTTTAGTAGGTGATCCGGGTAAGGGTCACTAAATTTATGGTATCAGAGCATGCAAAAGATTTCTTGGGATTTAGTCTCATCTTGAGGTATTTTTGTAGATGTCAAATCGTGACGACCAGAGTTCTCATGGCAGTGTTGGTGGGCGTTGGGGTGATGCCGACCGGGAGCCTCGTCGAGAACGGCGTCATCGTCACCATGACGACGAGCGTTTCACTGTGCGTCAATTCTTAGCTATGGGTCCTAAGCCCTTAGTTGGAGGTGAGTCTCCGGAGGATGCGGAGAACTGGTTAGACCGCATGGAGACGACTTTTCAGACTTCCAATGCACCGATGAGCAGAAGGTGGAGACCCTTGGCTATCTTCTGGATGGGCGTGCGCGCAAGTGGTGGAGGTTTACTTCTGCACCTTTTGTTACGGCGAGAGGAGTGGCCACCTGGGCCGAGTTTCGCACAGCTTTCCAAAAGCGGTATTTTCCTCCTGCACTCCGACAGTCGAAGGCAGACGAGCTACTGAGTCTGCGATAGGGAACCATGTCTATCGATGAGTATCAGCAGAGGTTCTTTGATCTGTTATCCTATTGCCCCGAAATTGCTGATAGCTCAGAGATGAAGTATAATCTGTTCCTTCAGGGCCTTAACCCTGAGATCCATGACCGTGTGGCGGTTGGTGACGACATGTCCTACGAGGGTTTGGTGAGCCGTTGTCACCAGGCGGAGGACAGCATTCGGCGGAACAGGTCTTTCTCTCAGTCGAGACCTACTAGTTCTTTGGCCCCCCGTGCCCAGTCATTCAAGAAGTCCGGGTCTACTTCTTCCTCTGGTTCGGGAGGTGTTGTCCGTTACGGTAAGAAGGAGAAGTGTGATCACTGTGGGAAGAACCATCCATCCGACAAGTGCCGCAGAGCTTCTGGAGCTTGTTTCCGTTGTGGAGAGACTGGTCATATCCGGAGGGATTGTCCACAGTCTGGGGGAGGCGGTTCTGGATCTGGTTCAGGATCGGGTTCTCAGGCCACCGTTCAGCAGAGGTCGCAGGGACAGTCTGCTGGGAGTTCTCATTTGAGGCCACGAGCTTCTGGCCAGGTGTTTGCCCTGAGACATGATCAGGCTGTGGAGGAGAATGAGAAAGTCATCGCAGGTACATTTATGCTTTATGGTATACCTGCTCTTGTACTTATTGACACTGGTGCATCTCATTCCTTTATTTCTGCACGTTTTGTTAAGAGGCATAAGTTACCATGCATTGCACTAGACGTAGTGATGTCTGTTTCTACTCCGACGGGCCAATCTGCTTTGGCTAAGCGTCTAGTGATGGGTTGCCCTTTAGAGTTCGAAGGGAACGTTCTGTTGGCGAATCTCATGGTCCTGGCGATGGACGACTTTGATTGCATTCTGGGAATAGATGTGCTGACTACCTATCGAGCTTCAGTGGACTGCTATCAGAGATTAGTACGCTTTCATCCGGAAGGGAGTGAGAGTTGGTTTTTCTATGGTGAGGGAGCGCGACCCCCGATGCCTTTGGTATCAGCTTTGAGAGCCTGTCGAGCTCTGGAGTCTGGCGGGGAAGGCTACCTTATCTATGCAGTTGATTTGTCCGCTGAGAGTATTGGGATAGAGAGCATTCCTGTTGTGGATGAATTTCCAGATGTGTTTCCTGATGAGATTCCGGGTTTTCCTCCTGCTAGGGAAGTCGAGTTTGGCATAGAGTTGATGCCGGGTACTTCGCCTATTTCTAGAGCACCGTATCGTCTGGCTCCGTCAGAGATGCGTGAGTTAAAGAATCAGCTACAGGATCTTTTGGACAAGGGGTACATTCGTCCTAGTGTATCTCCTTGGGGAGCTCCTGTTCTATTCGTGAAGAAGAAGGATGGGTCGATGCGGCTGTGCATTGACTATCGGCAGCTGAATCGAGTGACTGTGAAGAACAAGTATCCGTTGCCTCGTGTTGATGACTTGTTTGACCAGCTGCAGGGCACATCAATTTACTCCAAGATTGACTTGAGATCTGGGTATCATCAGTTGAGAGTCCGTGATCAGGACGTAGCCAAGACTGCATTCCGTACTCGCTATGGGCATTACGAGTTCCTAGTGATGCCATTTGGTTTGACCAATGCGCCGGCTATATTCATGGATCTGATGAACCGTGTCTTCAGGGAGTATTTGGACAAGTTTGTCGTGGTCTTCATTGACGACATCCTGGTTTATTTGCGTAATACGGAAGAGCATGTTTCTCACTTGCGGTTGGTACTGCAGACTCTTCGGGATGAGCAGTTTTACGCCAAACTGAGCAAGTGTGAGTTCTGGATGGATAGAGTGGTCTTCCTTGGCCATATCATATCTAGGGAGGGGATTTCTGTTGATCCAAGCAAGATTGAAGCGGTACTTAATTGGTCGCGTCCGACGACGGTTGCTGAGATCCGTAGTTTTCTGGGTCTAGCAGGGTATTATCGTCGCTTCATTCTGAACTTCTCTCAGTTAGCTCGACCGTTGACGCAGCTTACCCGCAAGGGTGTGGATTTCGAGTGGTCCTTCGAGTGTGAGGAGAATTTCCGTGGGCTTTGACGGCGGTTGACTTCTGCGCCGGTGTTAGCATTACCGTCAGGATCTGGAGGGTATGTAGTTTACACGGATGCTTCTCTTCAGGGGTTAGGTTGTGTCCTGACTCAGAATGGGCATGTGATCGCATACGCTTCTAGACAGCTGAAGCTTCACGAGGACAACTACCCAGTCCATGATTTGGAATTGGCAGCCATTGTGTTCGCTTTGAAGATCTGGCGTCATTATCTTTATGGCGAGAAATTTGAGATCTTCACCGACCATAAGAGTCTCAAGTATTTGTTCACTCAGGCAGAATTGAACATGAGACAGAGACGTTGGATGGACTTGCTTAAGGACTATGATTGCGAGATTAAGTACCATCCGGGAGCTGCTAATCTCACCGCTGATTCTTTGAGTCGCAAGGTGCGACTATCCGCACTTCAGACTTGTTCGATGTCTAGTGCGATCAGTGACTGTTGTACTTCAGGTTTTACCTTCAAGCATAAGAAAGGTATGCAGAGTATCCAGATGTTTGCGATATTATCTGAGCCAGCCTTGTATTCGCGGATCCGAGATGCTCAGATGTCTGATTCAAAGACCCAGCGTTTAGCTCGTCTAGCTAACGAGGGTAGCTCGTCTGGATTTCATTATCAGTCAGATGGCTTTATGTGTTTGTCTGGTAGGCTTGTGATTCCACAGGATGAAGAGTTGCGAGAGGAGATTTTGTCTCAAGCACATCGCACTAAGTTGAGTATTCATCCTGGGAGCAACAAGATGTACAAGGATCTACGTACTCGTTTCTGGTGGAAGGGAATGAAACGCAGTGTTTATCAGTTTGTTTCGAGATGTTTGGTGTGTCAACAGGTCAAGGCAGAGCACCGACGACCTGGAGGATTGCTTCACAGTCTGCCTATTCCTGAATGGAAATGGGAGTTTATCACTATGGACTTTGTGACCCATTTGCCGGTATCCCCGAGGAACTGTGATGCTATCGGGGTTGTGGTGGACCGACTCACCAAGTCAGCGCATTTCATTGCCTATAGCCGAGAGTACTCTGTGGATCGCATGGCTCGGTTGTACATTCAGGAGATCGTTCGACTTCATGGAGTGCCTGTGAGCATTGTCAGCGATCGGGACCCCAGGTTTACTTCTAGATTCTGGGGGAGTGTTCAGCGTGCGATGGGTACTACTCTCAGTTTGAGTACAGCCTATCATCCGGAGACTGATGGTCAGTCAGAGCGCACTATCCGTACGTTAGAGGATATGCTTAGAGCGTGCGTCTTGGATTTTGGTTCAGCCTGGCAGGATCATTTGCCGTTGATCGAGTTCGCTTACAACAACAGCTATCATACTAGTATTGGGATGACACCTTTTGAGGCGTTGTATGGGCGACGTTGTCGTACTCCACTCTTCTGGGAAGAAGTGGGGGAGAGACAGGCTGAAGGACCGGAGTTTATCCAGCAGGCGATAGACATTGTTGATCAGATCAAGAAACGGATTAAGACTGCACAGGATCGTCAGGCCAGTTATGCTAATATCAAGCGTAGGCCTTTGCAGTTCGAGGTCGGGGAGAAAGTGTTTCTGAGAGTGTCACCTTTCCGCAAGATTCTCAGATTTGGCCTTAAGGGCAAGTTGTCTCCCAGATTTATCGGTCCGTTTGAGATCTTAGAGAGCATTGGCGATTTGGCTTATCGACTAGCTTTGCCACCGCATCTATCTAGTATTCACGACGTGTTCCACGTATCTCTGTTGCGACGGTATGTGGCGGATGAATCTCATATTCTGCAGCGGTCTGAGGTTCAGGTAGACAAGGATTTGACTTATGTTGAGAAACCTCTTCGTATCCTGGATTATAAGGATAAGGTTTTACGGAACAAAGTCATTCCTTTGGTTTTAGTCCAGTGGCAGCGCCGAGGCACTGAGGAAGCCACTTGGGAGCTTGAGGACAGGATGCGTAAAGACCATCCTGAGTTGTTTTGATTTCATTCTTTAAGTTGTATTCAGTTGCAAACTCTGTAAACGTTTGATTGAATAAAGAATGTTTCTGATTTCTGTATTTGCATTCGGTACTTAAGATCTGATTTCGAGGACGAAATATCTTAAGTGGGGGAGAATGTAGTAGCCCGTGCCCTAATTGAGTAATTAAAGGATTAATGCTAATTAATTCAATTGGGGATTGGACGGATCGGAAGCTCCGAAGGGACGATCGGAAGCTCCGATCGGGATCGGAAGCTCCGATGAGGATCGGAGGCACCGATGATATTACGTCATCCATGACGTGTGGCTGGATCGGAAGCTCCGATCAGGACCGGAGGCTCCGATCACCCCTATCCGGAGTCATCAAGTGATATTTTGACACGTGGCAGATCAGGATCTTCGGAAGCTCCGATGACAGGATCGGACGTTCCGATCGAGGTTCGGACGTTCCGATCAAGGATCGGAAGTTCCGATCGTTGTCTATAAATAGAAGGCCGAGACTTCACTTTCATTTGCCAATTTCGAGTTCTCCTTTCCTTTCTAGTCCTTTTGGAGCTGTTCTGGTCTTCTTAGGCTTGGTCCGGAGGTCGGCGAGGCGTTCGGTAGTCATAGCGGAGTTGTGCCCAAGTTCTGGAGGCATCGACATCAAAGGGCTAACGACGGACGAAGGTATAGCTTTTGCTTCCTATAAATATTTAGGAGTATGCAATAGCTTAGTTAAGGCTTTTAGAGCACTTTAATGATAGTAGTATCATTTGGCAGTGTAGAGCAGACTATAGGCGTGGACCTAGAGTTGGTAGAGCTTGCACTGTATTGAGGTACGGAAGTACTGTTCGAGATATCCTGACTGAGTATGCATGTATTATGTGACTACATGATTTATATGCCATGATATTATGCTACATTCATTTGCATCTTGCTGTATCTCCTTCGAGATGTCTGTAGTAGGGTTGTACCCTATCCTGTTAGTGGATGGACTTCCATCGATTTGGGTCCGGCGTATCCACGATTATCTCGGTATGGGAGCCACCTCCTGAAGCGACGGCACAGCGTGCTACATACCAGGGCCCGGTCTGTCTCTGTTATCTGATCCTTGACCTCGAGTCTATAGGGAGTTCACTTTGCATGCATGTATACTCATACTCTCGTACTGAGCGTTGTATGCTCACGTCTCGTACTCTGTATTTTCTGGACACCCTATTCCATAGGGCAGGTTTGCGATTGGACGAGGAGGGTGGATCCAGGAGGGGCTAGTCAGTGGTTGGCCAGCTGGAGCTTCGTCTAGGTTTTATTACTGTTGTTTGGGTTTATACAGCTATTCGATTTGGTTGTATATTATTGGATAATTACAGATTCCTTTACTTGGGATTGTATAATGTTAATGATTTCCGCAGTTTTATTCTGATATCTGTTTTATTAAGTTAATTGCATGCATAAGTTCTGTTTAGTAGGTGATCCGGGTAAGGGTCACTACAGGCATACTATCATATTTCTCATCCTCACTCTCCGACTCAATCTCACCACCAGCATTCATAATCATAATTTTTTTATTAGGACACTGACTGGCAATATGACCAAGTCCTTGACATCTAAAACATTTAATATCCCTAGAACGAGTATTAGTAGTTTCAGGTGTACCTTTACCCACTTGTTTTGGTGCCTCCAATTTGGTGTCAAATTTTGGCTTGGACACCGACTTGTTGTCCTCCCGTTTTGCAATGCTTGGACGCCAAGGAGTTGACGATCCTCCACCAGTAGGAAGTCGACCAGCTCCTCTCCTCTTGAGCTGCTGCTCCACCTTCATGGCTGTCTGCACCATCTCATCCAAATCAAAACAGTGGCGAAGCTCCACTTGATCTTGGATTTCTCTATTCAAACCGCACAAAAATCTGGCCATTGTAGCTTCATTATCCTCCTCAATGTTGGCCCGGATCATCGTGATTTCCAACTCCTTGTAGTAATCCTCCACGCTTCTTGGACCTTGCTTTGGAGTTTGTAATCGCCTGTACATGTCACAATAATAATAGTTAGGCACAAACCGCTTCTTCATGACACGCTTCAACTCTTTCCACGTCTCAATAGGTGGCTCTCCACACCTTCTTCTAGTGGTCACTAATTTATCCCACCAGATTAACGCATAGTCTACAAACTCAACCACTGCCAACCTCACTTTCTTAAGGTCAGAATAGTGATGGCAATCAAACACAAACTCCATACGCTTCTCCCATTCCAAATACGCCTCCGGGTCAGACTTCCCATGAAACGCTGGAATTTTCATCTTAATACTACTAATATTTCCATCCTCCTTACTACACTCCGTATGTTTTCCTCGTACTGCTTCTCGCCTATGTCTAACCTCATGTACTCTTATCTCTCCATCCCAATTCTCATCAAAACTCTCCTCATCTCCTTCAAAATTATTCCCCTTCCTATCTTTATTTTTTTTTCACTACCACTACTCTCCTCCAATCTACTCATCCGCTCATTAAGAGGTTCCAACTCCGACCTCATCACCCTAGTAAATTGACCCATCAACGCATCCATTTGAACCTTGGAAATTCCTTGGTTCACACTTTCACTAGCATCTTTATTAGGATTCATGGTACCTGCAAGAAAAAGGTTAGTAGTAAAATTCCTCACACAAGTTCTCACAGATCACTCCAAACGAATCACTCCAACACTCTTTTTCTTTCCACTCAATTTATGTAGGCTTTTGCTTTGTGTAAAAGTGAATCAAACTCTTAAGTTCACAACTTTTAGACGCTTGAAGATTGACTCTCGAAGATCGACAAAAACAAGAAGAAGAAATTTATGGATGCTCGAATTTTAACTTGCACCCAAGGATGAACAAGAACGAAAATTGTCCACAAGTTATCTTGCTTCTTCTATATTTTTTAAGCTTTTTTGGTCTCTAATTTTTTTTTTTTACCGATTTCAAATCTCTTTTTTTTTTGAACTTTTTTTTTTTGATTTTTCACTTCTTTTTTTTTTAATTTATAACTTGTAGCACAAGACACGAGACTTGGATAACAAGTTTGAAAGAATGACACAGAAATTTGAGATAAAAGAGATGAAGAACGAAGAACAAGGAAAGATGAACGAAGAACGACAAAAGAATATAGATTAAAGAAGGATACGACTTACTTGAGTCAAAATCTGGCTCTGATA
Organism: Henckelia pumila; assembly: GCF_033568475.1. NCBI lineage: Eukaryota > Viridiplantae > Streptophyta > Magnoliopsida > Lamiales > Gesneriaceae > Henckelia > Henckelia pumila. The sequence continues at coordinate 169,469,708 of NC_133122.1, forward strand.
CCAAATGATGTGAATCTTATGTATGAAAGGCAATACGATTTCAACGAATCGTACCTCAATTCGATAACAAAAGAATTCAATAATGTTGTCCCGACTTTAAAACAAGTAACAGATTTTGGAATCTCCACCTCTAGTTGAACCTGTAACTAACAACAGAGAATTCACGATAGAAAACAATCAAAGATTCAATTAGTCCTTTAAAGGAACCTGTCTTTGACAACCCAATTGAAAATCGGTTGACAAACGCCACAAAGCTATGAAACTTTGATAAGTTTGATTTTGGATAAAGCAAAAGCTTTGATAAAATTCTAAAGAGAATTTTGTATTGAATAATCAATAATCTGAAAATCTTAGTTATTATTAAAATAATGAATGTTGTAGTATTTATATTACAACCCAAAATATTAAAAGATAACGCAAAATAAATCAAAAAGATATCAAAGATATCTTCTAAAGTTTTCTAGTAGGAATAAAAGACCTAAAATAAACAAAGTAAATCCAAAATATTAAAAATCCCGAACACACACACAAACACCTTCGGTGCATGTAAAAGGGCATGGCGCGGGCGTGCTAGAGAGAGGCGCGGGCGCGCCGAAGTTGCGCAGACAATGGCGCGGGCGCGCGATAAGGTAGCGCGGGCGCGCCGAGAGCTCGCAAAACATCGTCAATTTGGCATCCGTAAGCGCGGGCGCGCTTCTTCTTCGCAAAATAATGGCGCGGGCGCGCCTTGGCTTCGATCAGGGTCTTCAATTTATTTACTTTCTTGACCTATTTTGACCTCAATAAGATTATAACTTCCTCCAAATTGAATATCAAGAAATCCAACGCCCTCTTGTGTCTTCAACAACAAAGATTGAAGTGCTTCCTTTAACTTCTGAGCTCGGCCTCTCGTAACCAGTCCTCGTGGTATCTCCAACAGATCCTTAGTCACTTGATCAGCATGCGAGCCATCCATGATCGCATCAGGAGATTTGTCCCATCTCCTGCTTGTCATTCTGTCTCCTTGGAAAGATAACCTTCGGGGTTCTATTTTAAGGTCTCTGTATAGAACCGGTCTGTCTTGAATTTGAATGCCTATTTCCTGAATTAAAGGAAACTCGATTCTTTCCGGGTATATTGCTTGAGCAACTTTCCCAAAGATCTCTGGAATTTCAATGAACTCATTTCTAATAAATAATTTAGAATGGTGAGTATTAGGAAGAGCATATGAAATTTGATACGTAATAGAATATGGCTTATTACCTTCCTTCATTAGTCTTTTTTCCTTGAAGTTTTGATGCAAAGTCAAGGCTCGACTAAAATCTCTATCAGCTAAATTGTAGGCTATTTTTGGATAAATAACTCCCACAATTTTTCCTGCACATAAATTTCCCGAGATAGTTCCTAGAACCGCATCTTGTATATTCCCCATTCTTTTATCGCATACTACTATATCTATGGGTGAATCTATTCCCTCTTTAAAAGTAGCCTTGATCATAATCTGGATTGCTCCAATATGAATCCAAGACATTGTCTTTGCTACTTATGCTTTTAATTTTTGTAATTCTTCTCGAATTTCTTCAAAGGGAATTAACTGCATTTCAATTTGATTACTGGTTAATTCCATAGGGATAGCCATTTTCCTTCTGGATACCTTATAAATCAAATTATGTCTTCTTTGTCTTAGCCCTAGGTTTCCTAAGACTCTTTCAACTTGTCCTGCCGAAAATCCTTGGTACTTCTGTAATGTTGGATTTTCTCTCATAATCCTTTGGACCATATTATGAGATATCTTGGTTTGACTAAAGAACCCAGCCAAACTTTCATGTGTTTCATGGCGAAACACTTTCTGTTTACTCTGATTCTGATTCTGATTCATCCTCAGAAACTTCTCGACTAAACAATATCTCTTCTTCGTATATGCTTTCATCTGAGGGGATATCCTCAAATTGATATACTTGGACTAAATCTTGAAATAAGACCGCATCATCCATATTTGGTGTTGCTTAAAAGAGTTTAACTCTTTTTTTTCTCGTTTTCTGGACAATTTGTAGATATATGTCCTCTTGCTCCACATGTCCAGCAGTTGCAATCCTTGAAACTTTCACTTGCTCTTGTATGAGTTCTTCTGAAAGTTCTTCTTTATGGTATTCTTCCCCTGCTTTGTGATGAGCCTGTTGCTGGGGATGTTCTTGTAGGTCCACTTCTTCTACCTGATCTATAGGATCTGGCCTTTTGTTTGGACCAAAATGTTCTTGGTTTCCAAGAATTTTTTATTCTTTTATTATATGGATTATTTCTAAATTTCTTTCTTTTAAATCCCTGTGACCTGTTTCCAATGATCGTTGAAAGATCATTTTCTCTACAACACAAAGGTGTACTCTTATCTATACCCCTTATTTTCTTGTAGTTCTTCTGTAATGCTGTCATATGTCACAATTCTGCTATTTTTCCTTTCAAAAAGGAGGCACGTCTTGCCAATGTATCAAGATTGCCTGTAACATATTCTTTAATCAGCATTTCTCTCCAGGAACTTGGCATTTTTGCAAAAAATAGCTAAATAGCTATATTTCCTCGACTCCCGAATTCCATCTGTATTTAGTGAATAACATAATGTATTCATCAACTAAGCAGATATCATGTAACTCGAGGCTATAAAGAGCTTGAGTATATCTTCTCTTTTTCTTTGTATCTTGATTATTGAAATATTCTACCCCTATGAATTGTACTTTAAATAGGGTGGTCATTCTTTCTCCAATCTCGTCGAGGGATTCTCCTACTAAGATTGATTCCTTAGTTTCTGGCATAGTCATCTCTCATGCGATCTTAACAGATCCCATTAGACTCATTTTTAGAAGTTTAATGAATCCTTCTTTATTGAGATCTAATGTCCCTGCTGCTATTCTCATATCTGACGTCCAATCATCTATAAGATCTTCTCTGTTTTTGAAGTCCAAAACATCAAGGTTTATCATAACCCCGTAAGGATGTATTGGATCTAAAACAGTTTTTCCGTAAGAAGTTTGATGGAGTGGGATTTTACTCCTTCTCGATCTGGTTCCTGCTAGATGTGAATTTTCTCCAACTTGAAACTCACTATGTGGTTCTTCTGTTTTAACCACATATCTTGGGGGATTCCCTATGGGTTGTTCACCCTCAGGGAAATTCATTTTTAGATCTACTACTTTGAGATTCGCAAAAGAATCCGCAAGATCTTGTAGATCCTCGAGATTTAATCTTTCTAAAGTAGTCATCAGATAGTATTTTTCTCTGATACTGCTTTTATAAGATTAATCATCATTTTATCATTGGTTAAAGGTTTTTGGACCATTTTGGTTTTACCTTTCTGATGTAACAAAGGTTCGGTACCAAATGAGAGTGGTAACCTTCCTCCTGTATTTCCTTTTCTAGAACCCGAAGTGTGTTCTAGATTTATGATTTTATTTTGAAGATCCTTTAGGTTTCCAAGAATTTCTTCTTGTTTCTTAAGGATTTCTTCAATTTTTCGAGGTATTTCATACATCTGATTGCTGTAATACTGTACCGTCTTTTGAATTTCTCTAAGATCTCCGGAGAGTTTAGAGGAATCTGGGGTAATCTCTAAAAATTGAGAGTTAGAAATCATTTTTTCTTTATCTCTTCAAAATTAAGAGCATTAATCACAACCTGTTGTAAGTAATCTATTGTGAATAGATTAACTTGTTTATAGGATTTCATATGAATAAAATCCTCTTGATTCAAACCTTCGTTTGAAGTCATCTTTTGAAAGAATCTTCTCCTCAACAAAGAAAATCATGAATTGACGAATAATATTATGTCTGAATAATTAACCTAAGGCTCTGATACCATTTTACGGATAATTCTTTGTACCACGAATAAGCACAAAATCTTCAGATTTTAGCATAAAGTCTTTAGATTTTAAGCATAAAAAAGCATAAATACAGTACAAGAATTAAACAATTAAATATTCAAGTTTTGTGGTCCTAAGGAGCTCTTTCAAAGAATCTTATGGGTAGTGAGCTAGGGCAAAGTCAAGTCTGGGTTTGAGGATTTATCACCAATTTTTTCATAATGGGCATAGATTAAATTTTATGTTTTTTTACAGATTTTATCGATGGCTAGCGGTGTATTGAGGTAAGTTCTGATTTTTTTTATAGTTTCATACTTCAGAGTTCAGAGAGGAGATGGTTTCATGATTTTTTTTATTTATAAGAAACATCGAAAAATGTTTTTTTAATAACAAAAATGTTTTATTCATAATAATTTTTTAAAAAATCATAACATTATTTAGCAAAAATAAATATAATTACGTTTATTATGGCTAAGTTATGAAAATATAACTGAATAATGTTTATGACAACCATCAAAAGAAAAAAAAATTAAAAATATTTTTGATATATACTTGGTAAAAACGTATCCAAATAATAAGATTACTTTTTTTGACGGGTAATAAGATTACTTTTTAATCTCTAACGAGAGAATTAAATTAAAAAAATCTCTAACGATAGATCAAATTCAAAGAAAAAAGAAATGTGATACAAAAAAGGGCAAAAGAAGTGGGACAAAGAAAATTGATGTTAGGGGTATTTTGGTCATTATAAGAAAACAAATAAAATTAATCCATAATGTTAAACTAATATCAAACATCATATATCTTATCATTCTGTATTATTTATCACTATCTTTTCAATTAGTTGTCACTCACCTTTAGGGCTGGCATACCGGATCAAAATACCGAGTTTTCGGCATATCGTACCGAAATTTTTTCGATATACAACATTTTTTCGGTATACCACATTTTTTTCATTATCTATACGGTATCAATATGGTTTTTTTTCGTACCAAATTTTAAAATTTCTGTATCGGTATGAATTTTTTTCATACCAATATTTTTGATACAGTATACCGAAAAACTAGGCATGCTTAATGGTCCGGTTCGGCCCAAAACCAAACCGAACAGGACCCGACCCAATAAACCTGGAATCGGATCCGATATGGAGGAACCGGACCCGGAACCGGGACCAATCCATTACTTAATGGATTGAACCGGTTCATATAAACATGAACCGGTTCGTCCGGTTTCGGTTCCGGTTCCTGAACCGAATCCGAATAAAATCGGATCCGACCCGAAACCGGAACTGGAACCGGTCAGAAATTTTTTTTAAAAAAAAAAAGAAAATTGCCAACGGCTACCATCGATGGTTTAATTGAACTTTGGCCCCCAAATTTTGGGGCCAATTAAAAAAAATTATTTTTTAAACCCTAAAATTAACTATAAATAGTAGATAGTTTTTATCATTTTGACACAACAATTTGTTCTCAATTCTCTACTCTACTTGCTCTATAATTATATCACAAATATATACTTATTTAAATTATAATTTCTTTATAATTATATCTCAAATATATATATTTATTTAAATTCTACTTTCTCTACAATCAATGGCATCATGTTCAAACCATGGTGGTGGTCGTGGCGGTGAACGTGTCTTCGATCTTGGTCAAGATTTTTCCTATATACCCGACTTTGATGAAGTCGAACCTGGGCACGAGGAGGAAGAAGCAATGCAAATCCACAATTTAGATGTTGGGAAACCATCGTCCGCTCAGGAAAGCAACATGATGTCAACAAGTACGACGACAAGCCGAGCAAAACGAAGTAAAATTTGGGATCACTTTGATATCAAACAACAAGGTACGAACAACTCTTTTGTCGTATGTAAAATTTGCAAAACCAAATATTCTTACAAAACTGATGGTGGTTCCGGTGGTACCGGTACTTTGAAAAAACATTTAGTCAAGGTACATAAACTTGACCCGGATTGTTAGAATCTATTGTCCAAAACAATAAATTGTGTGTACCTTTTCAGCGGAAAATAAGGCACACGATTGTTGGATCTCTGACTCGATCTACAAGCTAGTTTCTCCACTTGATCTTCAAGCAAGTTCCTCGAACAAATCCCACGAACAGTAATTGTTCCTTTTGCGGTCGTCGAAATATTACTAGAATATTTCGATCACGTGCACACCTTAAATCCTTGGAAATTCTGGTGATGCTCCAAGAATTACCACAGAGAGAATATATGTTTATGTGTATTATTCAATGTGAATAATTCATGTGTCTACCAACTAGGGAGTACCTATATTTATAGGACACCTAGTCTGGTATGATTAGAATTCTACTCCACCTGAAACTGTGGATGCACTTTGATATATCAAATATTCTATATCAAATAATATATTATGAGATAATATTATTGATATATTTAATCTTTTAATTATGGTATAATTAAAATACCAAACACTTTAAAAGATCACAATAATATCCAATAACTCCCACTCATACACATTTTGAGTAAGTGAAGATCACTCGCTTCAAAACATTCTCTTGTATTATGACACATTCTTTCATACAGGGAATAAAGCGTGCGACCGAGCGAGAAAATGAACCTATGAGCAGAATTATATTAAGTCATCACCAAACTAATATAACCTTTGAACTCAAGAACTCGCTGTGTACCCCAAGTTACGTAGCCGCACCTAATCAAGCACCTCTGATCCCTCAATATTAGAGCAAGCTTGACAATCTCAAGATTATTTATATAAATGTGCTCATGACTATATCGAACCTGGATTTTCGACTTAGTCGGCATGCCTATGAGCCATATTATATCAGTGTGTTACCAACTAAACTTTTCCTCGTCCATATGCCAATCAGCTTGGACTTGACCGCTTTCCTAGACATGCTCCGACAGGCCGAATCAACCGTGACCATTAGATACATGCTAAAGTAGCGTCATCAAGCTTAGACCTCATGACATAGTCCAGAGTCCCAAAGGGTAAAAATAATGTAAGGGCTCACACAATGACGAAGCAGGGAACCATTCGTCATTCACCATTTCTGGTCGTCTCAAAAAAACACATGTAGTATGCATGCATGCTATGATGGAGCTCCCACTCAATTTAGGCACGTCACGCTCAAAACATCATACGAACCTTAGTCCAGTCGCTACTAAGAGCGCCTGACCTGCGTGTCGCAAAACCCGCGTCTTCAGGCAGTTCACACGTTCGGCTATTAACAGACTTATATAAAGCTTGGACATACTTTATAATCGATCATGGCAGATCTCATCCTAGCCTCTATGCCAGGGCGACTATAAGAAGTACAACCTCCCACGTTGTTCCTAAAGCTGAGGGATCGTTCGCACCATCACGGGTGATGCACACTTGATCTCAAAGTCTCATCCCGCTCGCTATATCAGTGCCAGGGCGATTACTCGTGTGAGTGAGCCAATCAAAGTCTGGTGACATTCACATATATATGAACACAGTACTTATAATAATAGCTAGAATTTTAACAAAAATTCATTAAGAATAATCAATAAATGTTCATACATGCCATAAAATCAAATTCTACAAAGTCCCATGTCCTTCATCTCAAAAGTTGAGGACAACCATTCTTTAGTGGCGATTATCATCTCCATGTCATTTCCTGCCAATAATATGTCGTCCACGTATAGTGAGAGTATTAGAAAACTCTTCTTACTTTTCTTGACATACACGCAATGGTCATATTCGATCATCGTAAAGTCTATCGAAGTGATAGCTTGATGGAATCGAGTATACCATTGCCTAGACGATTGTTTCAGGCCATAAATGGAACGCTTTAAGCGGCATACTTTGCGCTCATGTCCCTTCTCCTGAAATCCTATGGGTTGATCCATATAAATTTCTTCATCTAGTTCTCCATTGAGAAATGAAGTCTTTACGTCCATCTAAAATAATTTCAGATCTAGTTGGGCGACTATGGACAAAATGAGGCGAATCGAGGCGAATCTCACCACGGGTGAGAATGTCTCTTCATAATCTATACCTTCGTGTTGGGTATATCCTTTCGCCACAAGTCGAGCTTTGTATTTATCAATTGATCCATTAGCTCTACGTTTGACCTTGAGAACCCACTTGTTTCCAATGGTCTTACGTCCTGGCGGTAGATCAACTAGCTCCCAGACATGGTTCTTAGCCATTGAGCTAATTTCATCTTTCATAGCAGCCATCCACTCTTTCGCATTTGGTGAAGTAACAGCCGCTTTGTAAGTGGCCGGCTCATCATCATCTACAGAAGCGCACATGAATGATTCCCCTTCAATTTCAAATCGTCGACGGGGTACTGGTTCTCTCGGCTTCGTCGAATTTGTATATTCTGAGAATCCCCTTCAGTTGGAATGCTCCCCCTGAATTTAGGGTCGCTTTCGCTTTCTCTGTCGACTACTGGATGAAGGGGTAAATCTTTATCCTCGCCAGAGATCGGGACACCTACTTGGGGTTCCACTAACTCATATAGTTCAGTGTTCTCTTTTACTTCACTTATGGTGGGAAAAATCCTCCTCAAGGAAATTCACATCTCGGGACTCAATTTCGGTCATTCCTCCATCAGGATGTTCACCATACATAACATAGCCCTTTGAGTGCTCGCTATATCTTATAAAGATATGTTTAACACCTCTAGGACCCAACTTCCCATACTTGTGAGAATTGTTGTGAACAAAACCGGCTGACCCCAATTGACGCAGGCCCTCTAAATTGGGCTTTCTGTCATGCCATAACTCGTAAGGTGTCGAAGAAACTGACTTTGAAGGAACATGATTTAAAACATAGGCCGCAGTCAAAATGGAATCTCCCCAAAAGGATATTGGAAGATTCGCATGCGCCATCATGGATCTAGACATTTCCAGAAGTGTTCGATTCCTTCGCTCTGCAACTCCATTTTGTTGCACGTATATGGAGTCGTTAACTGTCTTATTATTCCTCTTTCCTCACATAGTTGTCTGAACTGATCAGACAAATATTCTCGCCCTCTATCAGTACGTAAAATTTTGAGTTTTCTCTCCTTTTGGTTCTCAACCTCTGCCAAGAATCGCTTGAAACAGTCAAGCGCTTCCAACCGATGAGATAGGAGATATACTGATCCATAGCGTGAATAATCATCAATAAATGTGAGAAAGTAGAATGCACCATGTCGTGCCCTTATATTCATTGGTCCGCATATGTCTGAGTGGACTAACTCTAAAGGATGAGTAGCCCTCACAGCCTTTCCAAAAGGCTTTCTGCAGGCTTTGCCTGCCAGACACGATTCGCACACCGGAAGGTTGATTTTAGTGAGATTGTCTAAAAGTCCTTCTCTAGCTAATCTTTTCATCCTTGTTTGTGCTATGTGTCCTAGTCTAGCATGCCATTTAACAGATTCAGAAAATAAATCAACAGAAGAAGATATATAAGAAATGCAATCACTGGATAATTCTAAAATAAAAAATCCATTATTCAAAAAACCAATGCCATAAAGGTCTGAACCAAAAAAGATAGACAATCTAGTTTTCTCAAAAAGAAATGAAAAACCAAGCCCTAATAGTGCATTAACTGAAACTAGATTACATCGAATACTAGGTGCATATTGCACATCATTAAGGAGTAGCTCACGCCCGGTGCTAAGCTTGAGTCGATAAGTACCAACTCCAAGAACCTCCTCTCGTGCGCCATTTCCCATAGCAATGTAGTGGCTGCATGCTGGTACTCGATGATAATCTATAAACCCTTCTCTATCTCTTGTCACATGTTTTGTTGCTCCGGTATCTACAATCCACCCATGGAGAGAATTAGCAATCATAATATGAGAGCAAACAAATAAGTTGAGAGAGTTGGTTTGAAGATTTACCTTCTTCGGCTCAGTGCAGTCACGAGTGAAGTGGCCCAATCCTTTGCAGTTGTTGCATCTTGCTTTGCTTATGTCTTTCTTTCCTCGCCGTTTACCTCGTTGACGCTTTTTAGTATTATCACCTTTTGGGCCCAAGTTTTGGCCTTTGCCATGTTTTTGTCTTGCAATCTTCTGCTTGGCCCACGGTTTGCCCTTTTGGGGCTTATTTTGGCTAGCATGTGCAACAAGAGCAGTAACTTGAGCGCGTTCAGCTTTTCGACGGTCAGCCTCTAGCCTCAAGTGACTGGCGACACTATCAAAAGTTTGAATTTGCTCGTTGTGCGTAAGCACAAGTTTTACATGTCCCCAAGTCTGCTCAGGTAGAGACCTAAGGACGGCCAAAACTTGTTGTTCATCTGAGAGTACACATCCGACATTCTGAAGTTCTCGAATCATATCCTTCATCGTATCAAGATGCTGGATCATCGAGTGCTTCGGGTCAAGAACGTATTGATTGAACTTGAGAGTCAAAGCCCTCAATCTAGTAGCGGATGTCGTACCATACTTGACCTTCAATACCTCCCATAACTCCTTAGTCATGGGATATTTCTTGAATTCTCTGATCAGGGTGTCTTGCATGCAGCTTAACATCGTAAAGCGCGCACTAGTATCTCGATCCAGGCATTTCTCGTACTCTTTCACATCCTAAAGGTACTGGGTTGATGGTCCAGTTTTTGGTTCAACCGGTTTAGACATAGAGGCCGTGAGATGATCAAGGGTTTTTTCTTTGTGGAGAAAATACTGTATTTTCCTATGCCACATAGCATAATTCTGGCCATCTAATTTGTCTTTAACATGAAAGTCAACGAAAGATACTGGGGTATCCATTACTGCACAAAAATTTTATTAAGTACTTGTTCATATCAGATAAACTTTTATTTCAGATTCAAGTAACTTTATTATTTTCTTTAATTCATTGGGATCGAAAATTTCGCTTAAACTGATAGCTAGTAATCATCTCCCTCCGAATTAAAAATCCTAATAAAAATTATCAATCTTGAAATAAAATAGGTCCATGATACATAAATAAAAACACGATAACAATTTCACATGTTGCATCAAATAAACATAATAGCCCACATGTAATAATTTATAAAGCCGTCTTTCTCAAAATAAATATGTAATTGAGAAAAATAATTATATGGAATAATTAATCGGATAAATCATGTCTAATTACCAATTCTAATTTGACATAATCAATTGCCTAATCAAATACATTAACGTGGCATGCAAGAATAATATCACAAAATTATAAATAATTATTTATTATGATAAGTCATGTAATATAATCGTTTTTTTAAAAAATAAAAACGTACGAAAATTCAGCCTGCATCTTTCTCAAAAAATTAGGTTTGCGTCAGCCTTCATCATGCCGCCGCTGCGAGGCTTTGTCGCACGGTGTGGCCATGAGGTCTTTGACATCGCACTTACCTTTCGCCGATCTAAATAATTTTCAACGAATCGTGAGAAAATAGGGCAAATTTCCCATCCGATTTCTTCCGGCCAATCGCAACGAACCAGTCAACAATCCTTGTGGTATGGTCGTTCCCTATTCTCCACCATAGCAGCCTCGCAATTTATGGCTTGTATGGTGTACTGGGTAGAGCGATTGGTGGCAGCGATTCAATTTCCGCGCCACCTTTGGACTTTCGGATTTTTTTTAATATAATAAAAACAATGAATTTAGGTCGCGAAATAGTGGTGAATGTGTCGCCTCTCTTAACTTGTATTCATGACATAACTCATACAATATTGCCACGAAAATAAGAAATATTAATATTTCATAAAATAACGCACATCCCTAGAAAGATTGCGAGATCCAGTCGGGATGGCTCTGATATCACTGTTAGAATTTATTGTCCGAAACAATAAATTGTGTGTACCTTTTCAGCGGAAAATAAGACACACGATTGTTGGATCTCTGACTCGATCTACAAGCTAGTTCCTCCGCTTGATCTTCAAGCAAGTTCCTCGAACAAATCCCACGAACAGTAATTGTTCCTTTTGCGGTCGTCGAAATATTACTAGAATATTTCGATCACGTGCACACCTTAAATCCTTGGAAATTCTGGCGATGCTCCAAGAATTACCACAGAGAGAATATATGTTTATGTGTATTATTCAATGTGAATAATTCACGTGTCTACCAACTAGGGAGTACCTATATTTATAGGATACCTAGTCTGGTATGATTAGAATTCTACTCCACCTCAAACTGTGGATGCACTTTGATATATCAAATATTCTATATCAAATAATATATTATGAGATAATATTATTGATATATTTAATCTTTTAATTATGGTATAATTAAAATACCAAACACTTTAAAAGATCACAATAATATCCAATACGGATACTCTACAACCATTTGTTAGAGAACCAACTCAACAACAAATTAATCATTTAAGTGGTAGAGCTTTTACGATTACTAAAGATATTTCTCGAAAAGCCATTGTTAAATTTGTTACAAAATGTTGTCAACCTTTCATACTAGCCGAACAAGAAGGTTTTGTTGAATTTACTAGTACTATTCAACCGGCTTTTCATAATATTTCTAGGCACATACTTAAAAAATATTGTTTCGATATGTATAAGGAATATAAGGAAACACTAAAATTGCATCTTTCAAATATTTCGTGTAAAGTTAGTTTGACGACTGATATTTGGACTAATGTGAAATTTGAATCATATCTTGTTGTTACATGTCATTGGATTGATGAAACTTGATGTATGCAAAAAAGAATTTTATCACTAGATTATTTAGAATCGTCACACAATGGATACACTATAGCTAGATATGCTTGTAATGTTGCTAAGACTTATGGAATACAAAATAAAATAATGTCAATTGTAGTAACCCGTATCCAGAATTAGCGATTAATGAGTATATTAATCGTATAATCATGTTTAGATTAAGTAAAACATGATTAAGAAAATTCCAGAAGGGTTAACGGAGTTCATAAATGGATCCAGGACACTCGAAAATGGCTTAGAAGGCCCCAAGACTCGAGTAGGATCGGAACCACCGATCCAGGATCGGAGCTTTCGATCTTGGTGACATCGGAACCAAATCGGAACCATATCGGAAGCATGGAGATCGGAACTTCCGATCAGCAATCGGAGCTTCCGATCGACTGTCGATGACAGGTGTGTGGTTGCATGTGGTTGAGATTGACACGTGGCATCGGAGCTTCCGATCGGAGGAACGGAGCTTTCGATCTGCCGGAACGGAACGTCCGATCGAGGAACGGAACTTCCGATCGATGTCTATAAATATAGGGTCTGAGCTCCTCATTTCTTGACAATTTCGAATTCCTCTCCTTCGCCCTCGTGGCTCTATTTTAGAGCTTTGGGTACTCTTATTTTAGAGTTGGAGTAAGGAACATATTTTAGTATAGTCGGACAGTGTCTGACATAGTAGCGGAGCAGTGCTCGAAGCTGTGGAGCTGCAGGAGGGGTGTGCCCCTAGTTGCGGGATAGTCGCCATCAGTGGGCTGACGGCGGACGCAGGTATAGCTATGGTCTCCTTAAATTATTTAGGAGTATGCAATAGCTTAGTTAAGACTTTTAGAGCTTATTGAATGATGCATGGATATTTGCATTGTAGAGTTGATGACAGGCTTGGAACCTAGAGTGGGACTGCTAGGATTTGCCTATAGTGAGGTACGTAAGTACTGACTGAGATGGCCAGCATGATATATAATATATGTGTTGCATGAGTATGTGCTATATGTTTTACCATGTTTTACGGCTTTAGCACATGCATATGTTTTTACGGAGACTGCATCGGGATGATGTGAGTCATGACAGTTTCTATCAGTCGAGGCGATTCTTCCTGAGGATTCATGTCTTGGGAATATATGAGTACCACGCGGAGTCGCTCTCTAGCCCGGTACTGTGTATTCCAGGCGCCCAGAGAAAGTGATTTAACCCTGATTTTAAAGTCATTTATGTGTTGCATATATTATATATATCATTGCTTTCGTATTGAGCTTAGAGCTCATGTTCAGTGTTTCTATATGTCTGGACACCCCATTCGACGGGGCAGTTAAAGGTGCATGGTTGGGCACCAGGAGCTTGGAGTAGCCAGTGACCAGTGAAGACAGCAGGGTTTAGCTGTAGGTTTTGCCTTTAGGGTTATTTATTTCAATTGGGTTGTATAATCGAATTTATTTATCCGGTTGTATTCTTCCGGTCTGTTTTAATTTAAGTCTTCCTCAGCGATTTATTTAATGCATGTTTAATTATGCTCCTAACTCTGATTAGGTAGTGGATCCGGGTAGGGTCACTACATTTATTGGTATCAGAGCATATACATGCAAGAGACTTGGGATATAGTAATGAGACTTTGGGTTATCCTTATAGGATGGAAGAGACATTGGAAGAAGTGATGATGAGGCAATTAGTTTGCCCAGAGACTATCATCATCGGCCGGATTTCTGAAGATTTGGCTTATGGGATTTCAGCAAGTGCGGACAGGAGTGATGGATCGTGTCCGAGATTTCAAGACTTTTACTCATGTGGATCCTAGTTTTGGATCAAGTACCGGATGCCAGAGGCAGTGGCAGAGCATTGGATGGGACGCACTTGATGCTTGCATCTGTATCGTCCATACCATGATGACACTACTCTGAAGATTCTCCAGTCATAGTTGGAGAGATTGTCAGATAGACCTTCACCAGAGAATGCCTCGAGTGCCTAAAGCATGACAGGTTTCGAGAGTGAGGTCTTTAACCTCATGCAGAACATGGTTTTACCGGTATGCTGATATCGATACGTTCGGTAGGCACACGGAAAACTTCATGTTCAAAAGCATGATATGAATACAAGAAGAACGCTGATTGTAGATCGTGAGCATAAGAGGTCGACTGACATGCACTGACGCAGAGCATAGCTGGTTAGCTATCACGAGCCATTTCTCCGGAGTTCTTCGTAGGAGGACATGTAGAGAGACTTGGTCGGGAGTATGCTTGTATCGATGCGTGTGTCGATTAGAAGCTTCATGCTCAAGAAACGAAGACTAGTACGATGATTTAAATACTGTATCGTTGTAGTTGTAAATAGTATTTCAGTTGTAATGAATCATCATACTTTGGTTGTATCATTTCAAGTTCGATTGTACATTTCATGGTATTTTGAATACTGTATGTATTACATGGGATTGTAATTGAGAAATTGTACATAAATGGAAGCAATGATACATGTTTTACTAATCTAGCAATTCGTGGATGATTGCAAGTTTTTGCTAAGTTTAGCATTGATCCTAGTTGATTAGTGTTTAACTGTGGTGACTCATGGGATTTGAGTAGGGCCAACGGTGATTGTTGACTTGCGGTTAGTCTAGGTGTTTTTTTAGGATTGACCTAGTTAGTCAGTGGACTAAGATAGTGCCAGCGATGGGTGGACTCATCTAGAGGCATGGGAATATTGTTCGTTTTCGGACATTGGGCTTTGTTCTAGGTTGTTTCCTTAGAACAGTGTACTGTTTGACCTTTGTTAGGTTGAGACTTGTGATGATGGGATTTCATCAGGATGCCAGGTCGAGTATATACCAAGAGTTGTGGACTATGATCATGACTAGACGTGATGGGGCGCGACCCTATGCCAGTGTTACTCTGGGAGTCTTTGCACTTCAGAGGATTACCTGGGAGCCTTTTGTGCTTCAGGAGATGGCGGTGGGAAGGCTACTCAGTCTAGGGATTTGGCAGTAGTCACAACAGGGTATGACCTTGGATTAGATATCACAGGTTTGATATTGATGGTTCGATATCGTCTGGTGTGTCAGAAATATCAATGATAGTGTTCTGCTATAGGAACCAGTCTTGGAGGGATTTCCTTGACAAGTGTGTACTCTGAGCATATATATTTCAACCTTTGGGTTACTGCTAGACGTATGGATCTAGTAAGTGGACGGATTCTACCAGCTATGGCTATGGGTTGTCATCAGAGTTGTGGTTAGAATTTCCTTGTGATAGGAATTATCCAAGATACTGGATGGAATGTTACTTTAAGACTTAGACTCGAATACGAGGACTACTCCATGATGATTGACTTCATCTGTGATAGATTATGTCAGACGCTAAAGATTGTACAGAGCTATCTGAGATATGAGGGAAGCGTGGCCTATACCCGTGAAGCCTTGGTGGTTGTCCAGGTGGGTTAACATGGTAAGCTACCTTAGTCTTGAACTGTTGCACAATCTTAACAAGGGATATGATCAGGAGAGTGTTCGAAGATTATGGAAATCTTTGGGATTCTTTAGTTATTCTTCTTGGACTTGACGAGCCGTGGTGTTCATTCTGAATGAACGAGGTAAGGATAAGTGAGTCCAGTGGTTGCGCTAAGTACTGTCTGATATTTTCAAAGGTTGAGCGTAGGATTTTTCATGGGATGGAAATGGGCTTAGTTTATCTTGATGTTTTCCTTGGGTGAACAAGACAACGATTAGTAGTGCTAAGGTGGCACGGGATCGGTGCAAATGACTACTAGTGTCAATTGGCTAACTCTGTCAGAGTTAGGTTGATTAAGTTCAGCATACGAGGTAGCTGTCAGTAGCCAGGCATGAGATTGTGTCGATAGACTACTAATAACTATTTACTGGTTATAAATCATGAGTGTGTTGAAACCAAAGCGATTTTGGTATTCCAAGTGTTTGGAAATGGTTCTTTGTGGCAGATGAGTCATAGTTATTGACCGATCCATGTAGGTTGGATGATCAGTGGTGGTCTGATCTGATAAGTGCGAGCTTAAGTAGATCGACAAATTCGATTGGTTGAGCCAATCAGGGTTGATCAGGATGTAGCAATCGAGAAATGCTTGGGATAGTACTTTGTCGCTTAAGTGCTTTTATGATGAGGTCTTAAGTGTACCATTGGAGTTTGGGATCCAACGAAGATTGGACACTTATATGGACATCAGTTGTATGATCGCGAGGTGTGACATTAGCTGGGACCTAGTTCTCGAGATCCAGCAGGGGGTGTCACTAATTTTTAGCATATGGTGCGTAAGATCATTGAGACGATCGAAGCAGTCGTTGATCGGCTTAGTGGTCAACAAGATTGTTGTGGGAATTGAAGACTTCGCAAGACAGCGATGCATCAACTTTGTTCTTTCCAGTCAGTAAATCACATCCGTGCTGACTGTTTGTCAGAGATTTTACGTTCCAGCTATGATGACAGTCAGAAGCGTTGTATGACCAGCTATTAGAGGACAAGTGTTTCCCAGGATCGGCTAGGGAATCGACGAATTTGTCTTTTCATTGCTGTGGCTGATGAGCTCAGCAAGGGAAGCTATTTGACTATTGAGAATCCATTGGGATTTAGTCCGAGGATCAGTGTGTTTAATCTTGGGAGGTTGGTATGCGATGATGGCTTCATCAGAGACTCCGAGTTGAGTTATACCAGGCACTTACAACTGTCGAGTTTCGAGATGGTATAGGAAGCGTTTCCATATGTCTGTGTACTGTGGAATGTCCCAGTCGAGCATATTGGTGGGAGCTTGCCTTAGTCTTGATTTGTATACAGTGATTGCGAGTATAACTATCGGGAGAATGTCTATTGATTGGGAATTCTTGGGTGAATAACCTATGGCTGGATTATACTAAGAAACATGAACTGTGATTTGTACTAGACTGGATGGTCTGAGTTCCCAGTGTTGCCCTTGGGAAGCTGTTTTGCTTCGGTAAGGCATGAGAAGGATAATCAGTCTATGAAATCATGTTAAGCAGTTATATTGAAGTATGACCCTGTGTCAATTAGATTCTCTTGAAGAGAATTAGAGATTTGTTGTGTCAGCACAGTGTTGGGATTAGTGTTTCCTAACTAGAGGTGTTGGGCATTGAGAACTTTTGGGGACCAGTGGATGGTTAGAATTGTTTAGTGATTCGACGAATATCGTAAGCCAGTTAGGTTATGACTTGGTCTTAGTCAGTTTTAGATTTTACTTGGGATGATAATCTTGATCAAGTGGATTGTTGTATCCTTCGTGATCAGTAAGATCGTGATTGTGACGAAGGACGTATCAGTGTTGTGGTACGTTAGTGTCAAGCGAGGTTAATTGTCATCAAGTAATGCAGTGGTTTCCAGCTCGGAGAATGCTATTGTGATTTAGCATTTATGCAGCTTGCATATAATTCGACAAGAGTCTGAGTATGTCGAAAGCTATTTCGACTAGACACTCGGGCAAGTGTCTGTATTTACATTCTCGAGGTTTTACCTTAGATTTCGAGGATGAAATCTTTTAAGGGGGGGGGGGGGGGGGAGAATGTAGTAACCCGTATCCAAAATTAGCGATTAATGAGTATATTAATCGTGTAATCATATTTAGATTAAGTAAAACATGATTAAGGAAATTCCAGAAGGGTTAACGGAGTTCATAAATGGATCCAGGACACTCGAAAATGGCTTAGAAGGCCCCAAGACTCGAGTGAGATCGGAACCACCGATCCAGGATCGGAGCTTCCGATCTTGGTGACATCGAAACCAAATTGGAACCATATCGGAAGCATGGAGATCGGAACTTCCGATCAGCAATCGAAGCTTCCGATCGACTTTCGGTGACAGGTGTTTGGTTGCATGTGGTTGAGATTGACACGTGGCATCGGAGCTTCCGATCGGAGGAACGGAGCTTCCGATCTGCCGAAACGGAACGTCCGATCTAGGAACGGAACTTCCGATCGACGTCTATAAATATAGGGTCCGAGCTCCTCATTTCTTGCCAATTCCGAATTCCTCTCCTGCGCCCTCGTGGCTCTATTTTAGAGCTTTGGGTACTCTTATTTTAGAGTTGGAGTAAGGAACATATTTTAGTATAGTCGGACAGTTTCTGACATAGTAGCGGAGCAGTGCTCGAAGCTGTGGAGCTGCAGCAGGGGTGTGCCCCTAGTTGCGGGATAGTCGCCATCAGTGGGCTGACGACGAACGCAGGTATAGCTATGGTCTCCTAAAATTATTTAGGAGTATGCAATAGCTTAGTTAAGGCTTTTAGAGCTTATTGAATGATGCATGGATATTTGCATTGTAGAGTTGATGATAGGCTTGGAACCTAGAGTGGGACTGCTAGGATTTGCCTGTAGTGAGGTACGTAAGTACTTACTGAGATGGCCAGCATAATATATAATATATGTGTTGCATGAGTATGTGCTATATGTTTTACCATGTTTTACGGCTTTAGCACATGCATATGTTTTTACGGAGACTGCATCGGGATGATGTGAGTCATGACAGTTTCTATCAGTCGAGGCGATTCTTCCTGAGGATTCATGTCTTGGGAATATACGAGTACCACGCGGAGTCGCTCTTTAGCCCGGTACTGTGTATTCCAGGCGCCCAGAGAAAGTGATTTAACCCTGATTTTAAAGTCATTTATGTGTTGCATATATTACATATATCATTGCTTTCGTATTGAGCTTAGAGCTCATGTTCCGTGTTTCTATATGTCTGGACACCCCATTCGACGGGGCAGTTATAGGTGCATGGTTGGGCACCAGGAGCTTGGAGTAGCCAGTGACCAGTGAAGACAACAGGATTTAGCTGTAGGTTTTGCCTTTAGGGTTATTTATTTCAATTGGGTTGTATAATCGAATTTATTTATCCGGTTGTATTCTGCCGGTCTGTTTTAATTTAAGTCTTTCGCAGCGATTTATTTATTGCATGTTTAATTATGCTCCTAACTCTGATTAGGTAGTGGATCCGGGTAGGGTCACTACATCAATTACATTAGATAATGCGAGTGCCAATAATCTTGCAATTAGATACATAAAAGATTCGTTAAAACCGATTTTAGATGGAAAATTGCTTCATGTTAGATGTGCTTGCCATGTTATTAACTTATGTGTTAAATGTGCATTGGATGATCGTTTGTGTAATGTAATAGAAAAATTCAAAACATGTGGAAAATTATTACGTGAAAGAAGATATGGACGTGATTGGAAAAAAACTAGTTGAATAAAATGGGATTATATTTAAAAAATTTCCTGCACCGGTTGAGACTAGATGAAATTTTTTATATCATTTTCTTCAAACTTTATTACGTTTTAAAGATTTAGTTACTCCATACTATAATAATATTGTTGCAGATGCTTTAATCTTGACTGATGATGATTGGGAAATTTTGAGTCATTGTGTTTTTTTGTTAGAAATTTTTAAAGAAGCAACCGAAAATTTTTCTGGCATTCATTACCCTACTTCTCCCATGTTTTTGCCTTTGATTTTCAATATGATTTTTAAATTTATGGAACATCGTGGTCATTCATTTATGAATGATTTTATTTCTAATATGGAAGATAAATTTTTGAAATATTGGGAGAATATCCTAATTTCGCATGGTGTAGCAATACTACTTGATCCAAGTCAAAGCCATGGTGGGTTGGACATATTTTTTGAATATTTCTCTAAATTTATTGGGAAGAATGTTGACGATCAAAAGAAGTCAATAGCACATTCTCTCCAAGATTTGTTTGATTTGTATGCTAGAGAACAGGGTGAACCGAGTGCACAGTCGGATGAGAGACCGATGGAGATAGGAAAAAGTGGAGCAATCAACTTCTTCCAAAGTTTGAAAGACAAAAGTTGAAGGAAAAAACGACAACAACTAATTACAATGAGATCCAAATTTATCTGAGCCAGTATATTGAGACTAACGAGAGTTTTGATGTTCTAGATTGGTAGAAAGTAAATTCTCAGCTTTATCCAGTGCTAGCGGCAATTGCACGAGATGCCCTAGACGTTCAAAGTTCTAGTGTTGCTTCCGAATCGGCATTTTCAGTATGTGGAAGAATCATTGGTGAACAAAGAACCAATTTAAAGCCAGAAACACTTAGTATGTTGACATGCCTCCAAGCTTGGTTTGCAGCAGAAAAAAAGAATAGGACCGCTGGAGCATTCGATGAGTTTCAAAGTTCAAGCTCTGACGAAGATCCGGAATATTCGAAGTATATTTTAGTTAATCTTGATGAATTTTAGATGTTAAATTATGTAATTCGAAATTTAAATTACTTTGAAAATGAATAAATTTGTGTTTGAAAATTCAAAATGCGTATATAACTGATAGAACCCAAAAACTGGAGGCAGAAGTTTTCACGCCTAGGCGTGACTTTCTTCACGCCTAGGCGTGAAATGGTTTATTTCAGAAGATGGAAACATAGCTTTTCACGCTATGGCTTGAGATTTCCAACGCCATGGCGTAAACCGATGATTTTGAAGAAGTGAGAACAGAGATTTTCACGCCATGGCGTGACTTTTCTTATGCCTAGGCGCGAGTCGCTGAGTCAAAAAAGGGAAATTTTGGTCGATTAAGTGGGAAAGAAAGTTGAAATTCATGAACTCTTGGAGATATATAAGGATCGATTTTTAGGTTAGAAGGGGACTTTTGGCATATTGCTTGGCTGCTGCAACATCACAAACAAGAGAGACGAAGCTGAAAGCGGGCGAGATGATTTAGAAACAAATATATATTTTTTTAAAAAAAACAAACCGGCCGAAACTGGTCCAGAACCGGCCGAAACCAGACCGGAACCTGCCTGGAACCCATAAAAATGGGTTCCGGTTCGAATCGGAACCGGAACCGGAACCGGAACCGGACTGGTTCATGACCGGTTCCGGGACCGGACGGACCCGAACCGGCCGGAACCGAACCGGAACCGGACCGCCAGAACTGTTAAGCATGCCTACCGAAAAACCACCCCTACTCACTTTATTATCTTTCAGTTATCCTATGAAACAAAACAAGCGATACCTAAATGGATTACTTGTCCGTCTCGGTTACTACTTTCGGTTAGATCCCGCTTGGCCATCCCCGATAATGACAAATATTATAATCTAGCTAGGTTCTATGAAACCCATACTATATATAAAAACGTTGGAAATTGTTTTGTTTAGATGGGGCCCCATGACCAATCCCACAATCGATGGGGAAAGAAAGTGATCAAAGTATCTGTTGCGCCAACAAATTTTTTCAACCCGTATTCCCCATCCCCACTACTCCTTAGTTTGGTTTCACATCTACTTTTACTTTTTTTATTTTCTCATATATATATAGAAGAATCCAAATAATCGCATGCACCACTAAAAAAATGGCTTCCAGTACTCCCCTCATTCTCATCACTAATTCAGCTTTGTCATGCTTCTGTGTATTGTTAATGCTCCTCCCTCATCAGGCAGTGACCTGGCAGCCACCTGCTGGTATATGCTCCGACGCCGTAGCCATCCATGGTTACAAGTGCCAAGAATTTGAAGTAAGACTTCAATATTTACTCGACTCACAGCTGATTCTGCGTTGACGTACTACGTACTTAATTAGGCATTGCTTGGTTGGAGATAAAATGTTGATTGATTATTAATATTTGTTTGTACGACAAATTGACCCAAATACTAGAGTCATGCACCATTATCTTATCAAAATATATTGATTCATCATATATATATTATTCATTCATGGTCATATCATATTCATATATGAACCCGCCCAGCTCGCGGTGTCATATATAATGTATTAATTAAATTTTTCAGGTGAGGACTGATGATGGATACATATTGAGCGTGCAAAGAATTCCCCAGGGCCGAGCTGGTGGTGGCGGGAAGAATCGGCAGCCGGTTTTGCTGCAACATGGGGTTCTTGTGGTAAGAAATTAATTTCCATCGGATTAATTATTTACTATCTACTCACCCAAATCAAACTTTTTCTGGATTGCTCACGCATATATATTTCATGATTTGTTTGGTTGAGAAAGAAAAAAATGAATTCAAAATTAAATACGAGCTGAGGTTCAGAGTTTTATTGTTTAAATTAAACCCGCCGAAGGCTACATTTTAATTTGTACGTGTGAATCCACGTTATAGTATTTAATTTAAGCCACAATCTATGTATCATTGGGTTATTGGTGTCAACTAGATATATATAATAAACTATGTTCTAACTTTATTTTTTTTCAAATTAAATTAATCAGTTCAGTCGTGTAAGTTATTTTGATGGTTTTTTTTTTTACTCTAACTTGTTAAAGGTGGATCTTAGTCCTATAATTAGTTTTGTTTTTTAATTCGTTTTTAGTCTTATTTTGCTTGAATGCTAACTTCTTGTCGGACATATCAGCTGAACTTCGGTTTCGCATGAGCATTTTCGGTTGCCACAATAAAGTATCACGTCAACGCTCCAATTAAATAGAGATTAAAATTTAACAAAAAGCAAAGTAATATATTAGCCAAAATCTAAAATTTGATGGAATTTTATTTTATTTTTTAAAAAACACTAATTACTTTTGCAAATTAGAGGACGGAGATAGAAACATGTCAAACTTTATATATATTCTTATTAATTTGAAGGGAAAATATAACATTTAATTATAATATTTTTTTATTTGATTGTCAAATAATTAAATTTAATTAAGCTCGTGATAAGAATGAAATTGTACATAACATGAACCAAACCATGTTTCAATTCTAGTATCACTAATGTCAGTCGCGCGTGGAACACTGATCAGGCTTGAGAATTAATATAACTTTGTTGACAATACGCCTAAAGTTTCAACAAATGTTTTATTTTTATTTTTTGAAATATTACAAACATGATTACAGTGCTTGGTGGATTACGCCTAATGTTGAATTATCTTTGGAATAATATCTACACTAGAGCTTAATTGGTAGATCCATTGATTACGCCCTTAATGTTCATTACTTATTTTTGAAATAACAAATTAAATTGTGTTTAAATTTTTATTTTTTATTTTTTATTTTTTGTATTTGTAACATAACACTTGAAGTAATTACATTAATAATGACAGGATGGAATGACATGGTTGCTAAATTCTCCCCAACAGTCGCTGGCGATGGTTTTAGCAGATAATGGGTTCGATGTTTGGATTTCAAACACCCGAGGCACCCGATTCAGCCGTCGGCATCTCACCCTTGATCCGAGGCACCCTGTATGAGAAATGTTTTTGTCTTAATTACTCTATTTTTATCGATCGATGTCATCAATTGAAACATGATGCAGCAATATTGGGATTGGACGTGGGACGATCTGGTGAATCACGACTTACCATCTGTCATGGACTTAGTTTTCGGCTATTCCGGCCAGAAAATTCACTATGTTGGCCACTCACTGGTAATCAACGGATCAAATATTTATATCTACATACATATATATATATATATATATATATATATATATATGGACAATTCGTATTAATTATAAGACAGAGTCACAGGGAACTTTGATGGCATTAGCTTCATTGTCAGAAGGAAAACATGTGGATAAGATGAGATCGGTGGCTTTACTTAGTCCAATTGCATATTTAAGCCACATGACTACAGTGCTTGGTGCTGTTTCGGCCAAAGTGTTTGTTGGTGAAGTAAGTGAGTCGTCGTCATCATTTTCTTTTTTAAAATTTATATATGTATATTACCTTTCATTAATTTTAACTTGCATGTATTGTCAACAGATAACCAAGTTGTTTGGTCTCGCGGAATTCAATCCCAAAGGGTACGTAATTATATTTAAAAGAATAATCAATAAATTTTCAACATGCTAATTATATAAAATAGCAATGCAATTCAATTTCAATAATTAAAAATTAATGTCTAAAAACAGAGGAGGGGGGGGGGGGGGGGGTGGGTCTTAATAACGTTAAATAATTTAATATTATTTATAAAAAATGATATTTTTTATGGATGCCTTAGGGTCGGGTCATTCGATACTCTGCATTTTTCAAGTTAAGGACATGGATACGTGGTTGCATCATTATCTACATTCAAACGTACGAGTGTCAAGTTTTAATATAGTGAAAAATAGAGTGTCCATCCCACATAGAATAAAATGAAAATATTCAGTCCTTGTAATTAAAATAGTCCAAACTTTATCTAGAAAATCAATATTTGAGAATTTTGCAGAAAAATAAAATAAACAGATGATTTTATAGCACGCACACAACTTTCAGAAATAATCAATCAGAGAAAATTGGTCTAGATGTATAGATTTCACCTGGTTTCAACAACAATCATTCCTAATTAATTAATCTTCATGAATTTCAGTAAATTAATAGCCAAGAACACTTAAGTTTATTATTTCCCTCTCCCGAGCAACAAATAATTTTTATCAACTACAATTCAATTTCAATATCCCTAATAAGAATCTACGTTCAGTGATCAATTCAAAACAATGTTCTCTTTAAAAGCTCTGTTAAAATTATAAGCTCTCCCGAGTTATATAAATAATTAATAGTGTATTTTCTATTGGTCCTATTCAAAATCCCCTCTCCCGAGTGCCAGATTTCAAATAAATATAACAAATCAATTATTGATCAAGTAATTGAAAAGACAATCAATTCTAGAAAAAAACAATTAATCTAGAAGAAACTCAATTCAATAAAATCAAGAATTCATGAAAGTGTCTACACCAGGTTCCATCCGACCTCTAGACTATAAAAATTAGTTCATAATAAAATTATGAATAAAACAAATCATGTTCAAAAATCCAAACATATTCAGAAATAAATAAATAAAAAATAAAGAAAACAAATCCGTCGTCGACGCCGTGTCCGGTCTCTCGATCTCCGTCTTTGTTCTTCAAGTTAAGCACCAAATTTCCTTCCCAGAAATCTCACGATCACGTCTCCAAATCTCTGATATGTACGTGTGATTTGTGTGTGGAGGCCCTCCAATTTGTCTGATAAGAAATTCTTTTATATCATGCACAAAAGCCCAACAAAATATAAAAGTTTCCTTTCCCGATAAAAATTCTAAAACGCTGAAATCTCGCGACGCGCGCCCGCTCCAGACATCACGCGGGCGCGCATAACCTTCTGTTCTCGATTCTCTCACCTTCACTTGACAAGCGCGTTTGCTCTTCCCTTCTATTTCTTTAGCGCTAAACAAGCGCTAACGTAAAGGCCCAAATGAAAGCCCACTAACTCTTCTCTCTTTTCTTCTTCTGACTTCTCTTCTCCACAATAATTCTTCTTTTCCCCATTATTTTCTTAAATCTCATTTTTTTTTTCTCTTTTCTAAATACTTCACTAATTTTCTACAACCACAAAAACAACAAAACAACCACATAAATCTGCTCGAAACAAACAATTAACAATTAAAATCATATATAAATTAAGTGTATAAAATACACTTATCAAATACCCCAAACTTAGACTTTTGCTAGTCCCGAGCAAAACTATTCAAAACAAATAAATTCAAAAAATTCATTCTCTCAAACCAACAATAATAGCCAAGAAATATTATGGAGCAATGGCCTCTGAAATAATTTTAAAAAAAATTCAAATCCAATCACATCCAACCTACTAACACTTAAACATTTTAATCATAACAAAATAACCGCATAAACTCACAATCTCCGCAACTCACGTTTCAAAACACCCTTATCCAAGTTCAATTCACACATTCATAGATCATAAGGACTTTTCAAGACAGAATATGATCAAATAAAGGATATTAATCAAAAACACTCACAATCAGATAAATGCAAAGAATAATAGTGTGTGCGTGTTTCGATCAAAATTCATAATCATTAAAAGCATCAATCAACGGTCTATAGGCTAAATTCTCGCAACTCTTCTCCACTAGTATATTGGGCAACTGTGACTCGGTCAATAGGACTTAATCAGCTTATAATGTAAGGCCTGACTCATGGCTACAAATGAAGGATTAGAATTCAAAATAAGGAGTAATTTATGCTCAAACTTTAATTTCAACTCCTTTTCATTCACAATTTCACACTTATTTTTTTTCACTTCATTAATTTTTCAACTTTTCACTTCTTCTCTTTCACAACTTTTTCAACCACAAATTTTTTCATAACTTTTCAAACCTCTTTTCAACTCTTTTTTTTTTTTTCTACTACCTCTTTCTTAAATTTTTTTTTCTTTTCAAATCTTTCACCACACCATTCCATATTCACAAATAAAAACTAGGAGCATATAACATTTTAACATTCAAATTACTCCCTTAAAGGTAGGAAATAGTGTTTAGACTATTCAGGTAGTCAATGTAGGACCTTGAAATAATGACGAATGGGGGTTTAGTCACACGTTTACATGCATGCCATTTGATTTTTCAATAAAGCTCAAACAAGGTACTAGGGATATCATTCATTAATAATAGGTAGCTTGAAAGGCTCAAACGAATTCAGAAAAATCGCCTAAATCATTCCTAATCACAGTTCTGCTCGTATTTCGCCTCGAAGAGTGTTTGAACTAGTTGTAGACAAGTCTCAATCCACAATTAAATCATACAAATTTCAATCAGTGCAGAAAAGATAATCATCAGCAGTAAACGATGATTTTCACAATAATTTCAGATTTTTTCGATACCTCAAAGTACTAATATACGTGTAAGCTCAAATAGGCAACTAAGGATAAAATTTTTTTAATGAAAATTAGGCCCAACATTTTCAAAGAATGCCTCAATCATATCTATGTCTGTATGTTTCAAAAATCAGATTCAAGCATTAATCACAGAGTATATAAGAAATTGTTCATCCAATTGGTTCCATTTTTTCTCAAAAATATTCGTTAGATAGGTAAACAATCATGGATTTCAGTTATAGCACAAAAAAATTATTTTTTCATCAGCCATGCATCCAATTATTTCTCGACTTCTTTTCAACTCAAAACTTCAACTAACACAACTAAACTCAAACAAAACAACTATCAGCCAACCAACTAAATCAAACATTGATTTACCCCCCCAAACTTAATGTAATCATTGTCCCTAATGATTAAAAACAATAAAAAGAACAAGGGACGTGCACCTTTCAATACCGAGCATCAGTACTCGGTGTCATCAAAATTTCCATGAAAAATAATTTGCAGCCGCAAAACCAAGGTGGAGGAGGTAGAGATACACGACTTAACATCCAATTTAACCTGAAAAGAGTACATGCACTCTATTAAAACACAAAAATTGGAACCCAAAGCATGCAATACAATATATCTCGCTTAAGGTATGGGAAAATAAGGAAGAGTGCGAGGCACGACGAGCATGATCATGCGCTGTTCCGAAGCTTTGATGGCGCAATGAAATGGTGTCATTGATGAAGAAGTTGGCGCATGATGTAGAGAAGGCTGCTGATGAGTCGCAATCTTTCATGGTTTAGCAGCAGGAGTTCGTGCATTTGCGCATGGAGTGCACAAGTGCTATGGAGATCATTGGCTCATGGTTTAGCATCTGGTGAAAGGCAATGCGCGTTTGCTCTCCATAAGGCGCAAATGGTGATTTGTTTGCGCTTGGAGGAAAGGGCTGTGGTGATGCGCGATTGCTCAAAGTGGAGCGCAGATGAGGTGTTGTATGCGCAATAACTTGCGCTGAAGAGGAGAGGCAGCGCGTTTGCACTATATGAAGCGCATATGGAGAGATGTTTGTGCATGAAAGTGTGTTGGTGGGTTGTTGTTTGCGCAAGTATTTTGCGCAGATGGGGATTTGGAGAAGCGCGATTGCTCTTTGAAGGCTGCGCAGATGGTCGCTTGTTAGCGCTTGCTGTTGCTGATCAGTAGCGCGATTGCACAAAGAAGGTGCATAGATGGTGATGGTTGTCACAAGGAGTTTGCGCTGATGAGAAGCTGGTTGGCGCAAGTTTTTGATGGTAATGAACGTTTGCGCTATGGGAAACACTGATGGGAAGTCTTGTTTGCGCCTTGAGGTGCGCGGAATAGGTGCGCGATTGCGCATGAAGAAGCGCGGAATAGCTAGCATTAATGCGTAGAGGAAGGGCGGGAGCGGGATAATTTACGAGCGAGCGCGCATTAGTTTCTGTTTTCAACTGCCAATCTTGAGCGGGCGCCCTCAAATCTTGGGCGAGCGCGCATCACATGTTACCGGAATTCCATAATCCTGAAATTTTTTTAAAACAATTGTAAAATTATGCCTCCAAAATTCCTAAAAGTGCATTCAAAAAACATAAATTAGCTAATTAAATAAAATGAAAAAATAAAGCAAAAATTAAATAAAAAAAATAAACTAAAAAATAAAATAACACAAAAATTTTGGGTTGCCTCCCAAAAAGCGCTTGGTTTATAGTCGTCAGCCCGACTTTTACCGGTATTAAGTCTTCCCTTTGTCTTTCACGCGCCAAATAAATTCCACGAATCGCCTTTTAAATTTCGCTCTCTTTTTCGTGAACTTATTCTTTGGTAATTTTGGCGCTCTCTCCTTCGATGAATCAACCGCAAAATCAGCTCTTTGACATTTCTCTAACTTCACAACCCGTTCAATTAAGCACAATTCTTCGATGGGTGGATTAGGTGTCTTCATGAATAAATTGAAAATCACTCTCTTGCCTTCCACACCCATCGATAATTCACCCTTCTTTACCTCGATCCTGGTATCCGCAGTGGCCAAGAATGGTCTCCCCAATATCAGTGGCATATTTGTATCCTCCTCCATATCTAGCACAACAAAATCCGCAGGAAAAATAAATTTATCTAATTTTACCAGAACATCTTCAATAATTCCAAGCGGATATGTAATAGATCTATCAGCCAGCTGCAATGCAATCATTGTGGGTTTCACCTCACCATGTCCTAGGCTCCTGAAAACAGACAAAGGCATTAGATTAATGCTAGCTCCTAAATCACAAAGTGCATTATTAAAATAAGAAGAACCAATAGTGCAAGGAATATTAAAACTCCCTGGATCCTTCAGCTTTTGTGGCATCTTCTTTTGGAGCACAGCACTGCACTCTTCCGTTAAATTCACCACCTCGTTCTGTAGCATCCTCATCTTCTTAGACATCACCTCTTTGATGAATTTAGCGTAATTCAGCATTTTCTCCAAAGCATCAGCAAAGGGGATGTTGATGTGAATTTTCATGAAAATCTCCAAAAAATTGGAGAACTGCTCATCCAACGCCTTCTTCTTGAACCTTTGGGGATATGGGAGAGGAGGCTTGTACATCGGTTTTGGCTCAGCTTCAATCTCCTTCTCCTCAACTTTTTCCTCAAATTTCTTCTTTTCAACAGCAAGTTCTTGGACTCAAACTTCTTTTCCACTCCTCAACTCTATGGACTTACACTGTTCTATGGGATTCACCTCAGTATTGCTTGGAAATTAGCCACGATTATTATCTTTCAGTGCGTTTTCCAACTGCCCAATGCTAGTTTCCACAGACTTCATCATGACACCCATATTTACTACATGTGTCTCCAAGCTGTCAAGGCGAGACTCAGTTCTCGCCATCCTCTTACCTGATTCCTGCACAAAGGTACTAACCACATCCTCCAAAGACAACTTACCATCAGCCTTATTAGTATTGTGAGCATAAGAAAAATTTTCATTATTCCGCAAACTAGGGTGAAAAGTATTAGGAACATGATTACCTCTGTAAGCTCCATAACCTCGGTAGCCATTAGGATTGATATAATTAACTTCCTCTGGGGTATGTGATCCTTCAACTCCAGTTGAATCTGCAACATTAATCTTATTTAAAGAAGCTACCTGTGTAGTCAGTGTAGATAATTGAGCAGTGATGGATGTGAGAGGATCCACTGCATACACTCCAACTGGCTTCTTGACTCCCGTACGCTCAGATGGCCATTGAAAACTGTTGATCGTCATCTGTTCCAACATATCATAGGCCTGTACATGATCCTTTGCAAAAATAGTACCTCCAGCCATTGAATCCACATTCATTCTCGTAGGCGCATTCAGTCCGTTGTAAAACCACTCGATCTGTTCCCAATCTGCAAAATTGTGGTTAGGACAACGTCTAAGTAATTCTTTGTACCTTTCCCACGCCTCGTATAGCTGTTCAGTGTCCATCTGCCTAAAGGTGCTGATTTCTATCTTCAGTTGGGTGGATTTGGCAGGTGGAAAATATTTTGCAAGAAATTTTTCTGCCATCCCCTCCCAAGTAGTGATGCTTCCTAGCGGCAGTGATTGCAACCAACTCCTTGCTTGATCCCTGAGAGAAAACGGAAACAAGCATAAACGAATAATATTCTCAGACACACCATTAATTTTTACCGTATCGGTAATTTCTAAGAAGGTCCGTAGGTGCAGGTGAGGATCAGCTGTAGCGCTTCCATTGAATTGGTTTGATTGCACCATGTTGATTAACGCAGACTTCAGTTCAAAATTGTTGGCGTTAATGGTCCCTCGAGCGATTCCAGAATAGTGAGCCTGGATCGTCGGTCTGAAGTGGTCTCTGATTGGAACCAGGGGAGCTTGATTTACTTCTTCTTCAGCCATTCTTTCAATTTCTTCTCTTCTAGCTCTTCTTAAAGCACGTGCAGTGCGCTCGATCTCCGGATCAAAAAGTAATGAATTCGCACTTTGAGATCGTCACATAGACTGCAATTAAAAATAAGAAGAAATCAATTAGTAACTTAAAATAAAATAAAAAAAAACTCTAAATTAAAATCTAGACTAATTGGTAACAAGAATAAAAAATTGGTCATATCTTTGTAGCAACTGAAATCTTTTTTTGAAAAAACTTTAATTCCGTGTATTAGCTAAAGCGTTACGTATGTCTGGTGGAGATCACATTCACTCTGGTACCGTAGTAGGTAAACTTGAAGGAGAAAGAGGTCAGAGGCGAATTGAAAGCTAAGCAGTGGGAATTCTAAGGACCTCTTCATTTTGGCAAAGATCCGCTGCAGTAGGTTACTAGCCTACTCGCCCAGGGTTGGAATGCTGATAACGAAAACGGAAGGAAGAAAAAAATTTACAAAACAAAAATGGGATTCCTAATAATCAAAATTTACTCCCCGGCAACGTCGCCAAAAAATTGTTGTGAAAATTACTCGCAAGCGTACGAGTTTCAAGTTTTAATATAGTAAAAAATAGAGTGTCGATCCCACAGGGAGTAAAATGAAAATATTCAGTGCTTGTAATTAAAATAGTCCAAACTTTATCTAGAAAATCAATATTTGAGAATTTTGCAGAAAAATAAAATAAACAGATGATTTTATAGCACGCACACAACTTTTAGAAATAATCAATCAGAGAAAATTAGTCTAGAGGTATAGATTTCACCTGGTTTCAACAACAATCAATCCTAATTAATTAATCTTCATGAATTTCAGTAAATTAATAACCAAGAACACTTAAGTTTATTATTTCCCTCTCCCGAGCAACAAATAATTTTTATCAACTACAATTTAATTTCAATATCCCTATTAAGAATCTACTTGCAGTGATCAATTCAAAACAATGTTCTCTTTAAAAGATCTGTTAAAATTATACACTCTCTCGAGTTATATAAATAATTAACAATGTATTTCTATTAGTCCTATTCAAAATCTCCTCTCCCGAGTGCCAGATTTCAAATAAATATAACAAATCAATTATTTATCAAGTAATTGAAAAGACAATCAATTTTAGAAAAAACAATTAATCTAGAAGAAACTCAATTCAATAAAATCAAAAATTCATGAAAGTGTCTACACCAGGTTCCATCCGACCTCTAGACTATAAAAATTAGTTCATAGTAAAATTATGAATAAAATAAATCATGTTAAAAAATACAAACATATTCAGAAATAAATAAATAAAATATAAAGAAAACAAATCTGTCGTCGATGCCGTGTCCGGTCTCTCGATCTCCATCTTTGTTCTTCAAGTTAAGCACCGAATTTCCTTCCCAGAAATCTCACGATCACGTCTCCAAATCTCTGATATATACGTGTGATTTGTGTGTGGCGGCCCTTCAATTTGTCTGATAAGAAATCCTTTTATATCATGCACAAAAGCCCAACAAAATATAAAAATTTGCCTTTCCCGATAAAAATTCTAAAACGCTGAAATCTCGCGACGCGCGCCCGCTCCAGACATCACGCGGGCACGCATAACCTTCTGTTCTTGATTCTCTCACCTTCACTTGACAAGCGCGTTTGCTCTTCCCTTCTATCTCTTTAGCGCTAAACAAGCGCTAACGTTAATGTTGGAGAACGCGGCGATCAGATCAATCAGAATTGATACCCGGTGCAGCGGAAGTTTAAAATTTTATATGGAACGATTCCATAATGGGTATCAAAACTTAACGATTAAATTGTGTGTGTAAAAATTAAATAACAATTATAAATTTTTACCTCCAATCTCGAATCGAGATTATGGACACCAACAGATTGCTCTGCTCTTGTTGTATATCCCTGGAACTGATGGACGAACTGTTCTTCAATCAGGTCCACGAACGGATAATTAATTCCTCTAATAGATTGCACTAGAAAATCTATCAGAAGTTTCTACGAAGAGAATTAACGAATTTGATCCGTTAAACCAGACTGTAATTCAAAATTCACAGACTGGATTTTCCCGAGTAGAGAGGGAAGGGGGGCGGCCACTTTAGAGAGAAAATAACTAGGTTTTCGAAAATTGTGACCTGTTATGTGTAATTTTTGTACTGCAATAACTTATTTATAATGTAGGCCACTAACAGCTTAGGGCCCATTAGTCATAAGTTCAAGCCCGACAAGCAAAGCCCGCATGTTCAGAAATTAATATAAAATTCATCCTGACTCCGATTGATAAACCGATTTCACCAATGTGCACAGAAACCATTTCTGCACCTTTTAAAGTCAAGATAAATTTTTCTGAATCCGAATTCAGTGATTTCCAAAAATGCCCATCCCTATGTCATTTTAGGAAATCTTACTCCTCTACTCATAATTAAGAAGTCCAACTTCTTTGTTCATTAAATTTAACTCTTTAAATTTAACTATCTCAATGGGGATTAAAAATCCATTACTCTGTGTGACCCTCAATGGTTCAGGGATACAGCTAGCCGTGGGCTCACAACTCCTTGTGACTCGGAACAACAATTTCCGACTTGCCCATCGAATCATGGTAAGAGAGCCTAGCAACATCGCCCCATGATTCCCTAGGTATCACTGATAGTGCCTGCAAGAACCAATAGATTTTGGTTAGCGTACAGTACGGTCCCTTCATCCATATATCCCGATCGAATCAACAACCATTGGTATATCGAGAGTCGTTCGAGATTCGATAACTATGCAATACATCTTGAAGATCAAATAGTGACATCGCATGTGTTACTAAGAAACCATTTCTTAAAACACATCATGTACTCTGGCCAGAGATTCGTCACACTAATATCTCCTCAGATCGCATAGGATATCCACACTCGCAAGTATGTGGTGAATCCTTGACAACAAAGCATCGACTCCTATATGTGTTGTAACTGTACCCAATCCCGACACCTGATGACCCCAATAGAGTCGGTAAACGAGTCAAAGCACAGTACTAGCATATAGAGTCTCAATGATGTTTCAAGTAGTAAGGACTAATGGTGTACAACCAAAACCGCGGACTTTATCCACTCGATAAGTGATAACCACTTGGAAAGTCCGGATAGGGTAGTTCGATCATTCATCGTATGAATATCCATTTGCATGCTTCGAACATCTCTATGTTCCTTACCAATGAAACGTGGTACTCTGCATCGCAAATCCTAGTCTCAAACTCGAGCGATCCTTATCCTTATTATCGGACGGCTCAATTGACTAGGAACAGTTTAGAATATACAGTGACTATAAGATGTGTTTCATGATAGACATCTCCATGTTTTACCACATCTTACATACACTATAGTATATTCAAGGTCTTTATCAAAACAACAATAGTATATCACAATATAACAATATGAAGAAAGATAAAGTCATTGCCATTAATAAAAGTGTAAATTATATTAAACAAAAGATTGTTTATACAAAGAGTCATCAAAGCCCTTAGCCACAAGTTGGCTCACCGGGCACCCACTCTTTCAATCTCCCACTTGCCCTAAAGCCAACTAGTCATACTACGTAGACCCATTGCTTCACGATGTTTGTCAAATAATGGTCCTGGCAAGGGCTTAGTAAGTGGATCAGCGATATTGTCTGCAGAGGCCACTCTTTCGACAGTGATGTCTCCTCTTTCCACAATCTCCCGGATGATGTGGTATTTCCTTAGTACGTGTTTGGATCTTTGATGAGACCTTGGTTCCTTTGCCTGAGCAACGGCACCCGTGTTGTCACAGTACACCGGGACTGGACCAACAACTTCAGGAATGACGCCCAACTCTTGGACGAAATTCCTCATCCAAACGGCCTCTTTAGCAGCAGCTGATGCTGCAATGTATTCTGCTTCAGTGGTGGAATCCGCTGTGGTGTCCTGCATAGAACTCTTCCAAGAGACAGCACCGCCATTGAGCATGAACACAAATCCAGAGGTTGACTTCGAGTCATCCACGTCACTTTGGAAGCTAGAGTCGGTATAGCCTTCCAATTTTAGTTCTCTTCCTCCATATACCATGAACATATTCTTAGTCCTTCGTAAGTACTTAAGAATGTCCTTCACGGCTTTCCAATGCATTTGACCGGGATTAGCTTGATATCTGCTTGTGACACTCAGAGCAAATTCTACATCCGGTCTGGTAGATATCATCCCATACATGATACTACCTATGGCTGATGCATATGGTACATGTGTCATTTTCTCTATCTCTTCATCCGTCTTGGGACACATAGACTTGGATAGAGAAACTCCATGACACATGGGTAGATGTCCTCTCTTGGACCCATCCATTGAAAACCGTTTCAATATGGTGTCGATGTAGGTTGATTGAGTGAGTCCTATCATTCTCTTAGATCTATCTCTATAGATCTGTATCCCTAGAATATAGGATGCCTCACCCAAATCCTTCATCGAGAATCTACCTGATAACCATATCTTTGTTGACTGCAACATCCCTACGTCATTCCCAATGAGTAGGATGTCATCAACATAAAGTACTAAGAATGTCACAACATCCTTAACTACTTTCTTGTACACGCATGGTTCCTCCGGGTTCTTGATGAAATCAAAATCCTTTATTGTTTCATCAAATTTCTGGTTCCAACTTCTTGATGCTTGTTTTAGACCATAAATTGATCTCTGAAGTTTGCATACCTTATGCTCGCTTCCCATGGATGTGTAACCCTCAGGCTGCTTCATATAGATTTCTTCCTTAATGTCTCCATTAAGAAAAGCAGTCTTCACATCCATTTACCATATCTCATAGTCATACCAAGCAGCTATGGCAATAAGGATTCTTATGGACTTGAACATTGCAACTGGTGAAAAGGTTTCATCATAGTCAACTCCTTGTCTTTGAGTATAACCTTTCGCCACCAATCGCGCCTTGTAGGTCAATACCTTACCATCAGGCCCAAGCTTTCTCTTGTAGATCCATTTACACCCTATTGGAACAATTCCATCGGGAGGATCTACTAAAGACCAAACTTGGTTTGTATGCATCGAATCTATTTCCGACTGCATAGCTTCAAGCCATAAATTTGAATCCGCATCAGAAATTGCTTCCTTGAAGTTTCTTGGATCACATCCAACATCGGGTTCATCTTGATCCCCTTCAAGAAGAAGACCATATCGAATAGGAGGTCTAGAAGTCCTCTCGGATCTTCTAGGTACAGGCATGTCTATCAATGGTTCCTGAGGTGTAGGATCGTTATTTTGTATTTCGGGTTCTTCTCGAATTTCTTCGAGTTCCATCATCTCGCCTTTATTATCCAATAAGAACTCCTTCTCCAAGAAGGTGGCATTCCTTGAAACAAACACCTTTGTTTCAGCAGGATAATAGAAATAATATCCGATTGAATTCTTCGGATACCCTACAAAATAACATAAGCTGGATCGACTATCCAACTTATCTCCCACTGTCCGCTTCACGTAAGCAGGACATCCCCAAATCCTCAAGTACGAATATTTAGGAGCTTTGCCATTCCATAACTCGTATGGTGTTTTGTCCACTGCTTTAGTGTGGACGTTGTTCAACAACAATACCGCCGTTTCAAGCGCATAGCCCCAAAACGAAGGTGGAAGCTCAGTGAAGCTCATCATGGATCGAACCATGTCCAACAAAGTTCGATTACGACGCTCCGATACACCATTCAGCTGTGGTGTCATAGGAGGAGTCCACTGAGAGAGAATCCCATTCTCTTTTAGATAGTCCAAAAACTCGGTACTTAAGTATTCTCCACCTCGATCCGATCGAAGTGCTTTAATATTTTTACCTAGCTTGTTTTCTACTTCAGCCTTGAATTCTTTGAATTTTTCAAATGCTTCAGACTTATATTTCATTAAATATAAATACCCATACCTAGAATAATCATCAGTAAAGGTAATGAAGTAGGTGTGGCCATATTGAGTACCAACTCTAAATGGACCACAAACATCTGTATGGATCAAATCCAACAGATTTTGACTACGCTCAGGTTTCCCCTTAAAAGGAGATTTAGTCATTTTTCCTTTCAGGCAGGATTCACAAGTAGGTAGAGAGTTAATATCAGACATATCAAACATGCCCTCTCCCACTAGCTTGTTCATCCTCCTTGAGGAAATATGACCTAGCCTAGCATGCCAAAGGTTTGTCGGGTTTTGACTATCGATTTTCCTTTTGTTTGTTGTTGCCGGTTTATCAACATAATTTATTGGAACGTCTTTTAGTTTTAAGTTATATAGATCGTTTTCAAGTTGTCCATGTCCAATCAAACATTCATTCTTGTAAATATTGCAAATCCCATTCACAAAATTGCAAGAATAGCCATCTCTATTAAGCATAGAAACAGAAATAATGTTTTTAATCAAATCCGGAACAAATAAAACATCTCTCAAAAGTAACTTAAAACCGTTTTGCAAAATTAAATAAATATCTCCCACAGCTTTAGCTTCAACTCTGGAACCATTTTCGAGCCTCAGCTGGGTCTCACCCATTCTAAGCCTGCAACTTCTTGTCATCACCTGCAAATCATTGCAAATGTGAGATCCACATCCGGTATCCAATACCCATGAAGTAGTATTAAGTGAAACATTTATTTCAATATAGAACATACCCTTCGCAGTTCGCAACTGCTCTATTGCAGTTACGCTTCCAATGACCGGGCTTCTTGCAGTAATGGCAAACATCCTTGGATTTTTCCATGTTTGAAGCCTTTGTCTTGTACTTCTTCTCGGGTTCGATTTTCTTGGGTGGGGCAGAACGTTTCTTACCCTTTGTACTTGGCCCCTTCTTAGCAGAAG
Organism: Henckelia pumila; assembly: GCF_033568475.1. Taxonomy (NCBI): domain Eukaryota; kingdom Viridiplantae; phylum Streptophyta; class Magnoliopsida; order Lamiales; family Gesneriaceae; genus Henckelia; species Henckelia pumila. The sequence goes on from NC_133122.1 coordinate 169,507,451, forward strand.
AAGAGGAGCCCACCAAGAAAGCCGGTTTATCCTTCTTTAATGTGGATTCATATGTCACAAGCATATTGACCATCTCTTCAAGGGAGGCCTCTATCTTGTTCATATTGAAATTCACCACAAATCCGTCAAACGAAGAAGGAAGAGACAGAAGTAGTAAGTCCACGTTGAGTTCATGCTCCAACACCAAATCAAGGGTTACCAACTTCTGTATGAGCCAAATCACTCGTACCCCATGATCACGGACCGAAGTCCCTTCACGCATGCGACACGTCATTAGCCCCTTTACAGTAGCGAACCTTTCAGCCCTCGATTGAGCCCCAAAAAGTTTCTTGAGTTGTACGTGAATGTCAGCAGCATTCACGGTGTCCTCAAATCGCCTCTGGAGTTCATCAGACATCGAGGCTTGCATATAGCATTTGGCCTTGATATCATGGTCCCACCATGTATCAAGTTTGGCTAACTCTTCCGGACTTATGTCAGCTGGTGTTTCCTTCGGAGGAGATTTTTCTAACACGTAGAGCATCTTCTCCGAAGTCAAGACAATCTTCAACTTACGGAACCATTCCGTATAGTTTGCGCCAGTCAACTTATTTTGTTCGAGGATCGAGAAAAGTGGATTACGCGAATTCATCTTTATGAAATACTGAAAAGAAACAGACAAATATCAGTGATTGTTTAAGCAATTTACTAAGACATAAAATAGGCGAAATTTATTTTATGAATCTCACTCCCACTATTTTAACGATTTCACTACCCTTTAGTGAAAACGGGAAACTGTTTTCCTTAGTGAGAACATGGAGTCCAATTGACAAACTATGGTCCCAAATAATATCAGCCAACCATAATTTTCAAAAGGTAGAGCCCAATTGCTTCCAAAGCAACCTCCACGTTTTTACCTCATGTCCAATAAGGGCCCAATAATATGACGCCGTTTATTGTGACATGTCAAGATGACCCATCAATATTAAGTTGTGATGGACGGTCGCCATGTGGATCCCCCAATAATATGAGCCGATCCCATGGGAGTTCCACCCAACTTACAACATGTGTCGATCCAATGTACAGCTTTCCGACGAACGGGCCCCCCAATAATATGAGCCGGACCGTATCCGCGGGTAGCATCTCATACATTGATCGTTGATGGAAGGTAGGAACATTTAAACAAATTTAAATTTCCTTTATTTATCTTGATATCAATTTTAAATCATATTTAAAATGAGGGATTTTAATTTTGAAAATTTGTCTCATCATTTTTTAAAATTTTGTATGCTTGCCGGATTCACACAATTTTGTCTAAAACATGCATACAACAATAATATCACATATTATATAGGATGATCGATTCCATTTCTAATCGACCGGTGGTTGCCAATCACGAGTCTTAGTCCAATCCTAGGTAATATGCAGTATGCAATGCAATCCTATTACATTGAGCTTCCAATTTACATTTCTTCTGTCTTTATTGTCTGCTGGGCCCACCTCCATCTTCAAATCTTGATCTCCCACTAAATCTAATGTATTTACAATAAATAACAATGACAAGTAGGGGATACATTTTTAAGGGGTGGGAACGGCCATAAACCAAGCCCACTTTTATTACATATGACAATTCATATTGGGCCATAAACCAGGCCCATTAATAAATCCAACAACAATAAAAACAAATGTAAATTCCTAACATACACCTACAAAATTGGTCATGGCAATCGATCATCCTTATCCAATAACATTTAATTCAAAATTAATTTATTGGATAACATGCAATGACAATTTAAATTTAAAAGGATAAAATCATATTTCATATATAAAATCTTATTTTACATACAAAATCATATTTTATCTTTTTATCAAATAAAATCATATTTTATCTATAAAATCCAATTTTATACATAAAATCATATTTTACTCAATATTTCCATAAGATCATATCTTATCATCAATTGTACCAAAATAATTAATTTCAAAATTCAATTTAACGGATAAAATATTTAAATTTTCCAAAAATTCAAATTTATCCAAAAATCAATTTTAAAATTTTCGGACTCGAACAATTCGATCCGACGCCTCGTGGACCAATCAAAAACAATTTTCGATCGGACCAAAAATAGAATTTTAACATATTAAAATTTAATTTAAAAATTAAAAAATTAATTTTTCCCGCGGGCCGCCCGGGACATTCCCGGGCTGCCTGCGCCCTAATGGGGTCGGGCCGGGCAGCCCGGCTGCCCCTAGGGCAGCGACGATCGCTGCCCTGGGCAGCGCCCAGCGCTGCGCTGGGCACCGCCTAGCGCTGCATAGGGCAGCGATCCAATCGCTGCCCGGGTTTTTGCCCGAAATTTTTTTTTTTTAAATATTAATTTTGTTTCAAAAAACCGAGGCTTAAAAATTTTTTGTACAATCGATTAATTTAATCGCTTGATCTGAGCAACCTGGCTCTGATACCACTGTTGGAGAACGCGGCGATCAGATCAATCAGAATTGATACCCGGTGCAGCGGAAGTTTAAAATTTTATATGGAACGATTCCATAATGGGTATCAAAACTTAACGATTAAATTGTGTGTGTAAAAATTAAATAACAATTATAAATTTTTACCTCTAATCTCGAATCGAGATTATGGACACCAACAGATTGCTCTGCTCTTGTTGTATATCCCTGGAACTGATGGACGAACTGTTCTTCAATCAGGTCCACGAACGGATAATTAATCCCTCTGATAGATTGCACTAGAAAATCTATCAGAAGTTTCTACGAAGAGAATTAACGAATTTGATCCGTTAAACCAGACTGTAATTCAAAATTCACAGACTGGATTTTCCCGAGTAGAGAGGGAAGGGGGGCGGCCACTTTAGAGAGAAAATAACTAGGTTTTCAAAAATTGTGACCTGTTGTGTGTAATTTCTGTACTGCAATAACTTATTTATAATGTAGGCCACTAACAGCTTAGGGCCCATTAGTCATAAGTTCAAGCCCGACAAGCAAAGCCCGCATGTTCAGAAATTAATATAAAATTCATCGTGACTCCGATTGATAAACCGATTTCACCAATGTGCACAGAAACCATTTCTGCACCTTTTAAAGTCAAGATAAATTTTTCTGAATCCGAATTCAGTGATTTTCAAAAATGTCCATCCCTATGTCATTTTAGGAAATCTTACTCCTCTACTCATAATTAAGAAGTCCAACTTCTTTGTTCATTAAATTTAACTCTTTAAATTTAACTATCTCAACGGGGATTAAAAATCCATTACTCTGTGTGACCCTCAATGGTTCAGGGATACAGTTAGCCGTGGGCTCACAACTCCTTGTGACTCGGAACAACAATTTCCGACTTGCCCATCGAATCATGGTAAGAGCGCCTAGCAACATCGCCCCATGATTTCCTAGGTATCACTGATAGTGCCTGCAAGAACCAATAGATTTTGGTTAGCGTACAGTACGGTCCCTTCATCCATATATCCCGATCGAATCAACAACCATTGGTATATCGAGAGTCGTTCGAGATTCGATAACTATGCAATACATCTTGAAGATCAAATAGTGACATCGCATGTGTTACTAAGAAACCATTTCTTAAAACACATCATGTACTCTGGCCAGAGATTCGTCACACTAATATCTCCTCAGATCGCATAGGATATCCACACTCGCAAGTATGTGGTGAATCCTTGACAACAAAGCATCGACTCCTATATGTGTTGTAACTGTACCCAATCCCGACACCTGATGACCCCAATAGAGTCGGTAAACGAGTCAAAGCACAGTACTAGCATATAGAGTCTCAATGATTTTTCAAGTAGTAAGGACTAATGGTGTACAACCAAAACCGCGGACTTTATCCACTCGATAAGTGATAACCACTTGGAAAGTCCGGATAGGGTAGTTCGATCATTCATCGTATGAATATCCATTTGCATGCTTCGAACATCTCTATGTTCCTTACCAATGAAACGTGGTACTCTGCATCGCAAATGCTAGTCTCAAACTCGAGCGATCCTTATCCTTATTATCGAACGGCTCAATCGACTACGAACAGTTTAGAAAATACAGTGACTATAAGATGTGTTTCATGATAGACATCTCCATGTTCTACCACATCTTACATACACTATAGTATATTCAAGGTCTTTATCAAAACAACAATAGTATATCACAATATAACAATATGAAGAAAGATAAAGTCATTGCCATTAATAAAAGTGTAAATTATATTAAACAAAAGATTGTTTATACAAAGAGTCATCAAAGCCCTTAGCCACAAGTTGGCTCACCGGGCACCCACTCTTTCAGTTAAGGCCCAAATGAAAGCCCACTAACTCTTCTCTCTTTTCTTCTTATGACTTCTTTTCTCCACAATAATTCTTCTTTTCCCCATTATTTTCTTAAATCTCATTTTTTTTCTTCTCTTTTCCAAATACTTCACTAATTTCCTACAACCACAAAAACAACAAAACAACCACATAAATCTGCTCGAAACAAACATTTAATAATTAAAATCATATATAAATTAAGTGTATAAAATACACTTATCACTACACATCTTGATGTTTGACTTATTTGAACAGCCACATGTATAATTCCAATAATTGGTTGACATTTTATTTTTATTTTTTGAGTTTACCAATTTATTTTCTTGTGTTTGATAGACGGACGTGGCCTATTTATATTTGTTTCTCCAACATAATCATTGTGCCGCTTTCAAAATTAAGGAGTTAATTTGATTGGATTGGGATTACAGATTATTATACATTTGATTAAAACTTATTTTGAAAAAATAATTATGTTGTACAGGGAGCCAGTGGCCAACTTTCTTAAAGTTGTTTGTGCTGATCCAATAGTGAATTGTTATGACTTGCTCACTGCTCTTACGGGTATTTTTCCATTCATTCACCCATGCACATTAAATTTGGTTGATTATGTTATATGTAAATTTAACTTATTTACAGGAAAAAATTGTTGCCTAAATGCATCAACTGTGGAACTCTTCCTCAGGAACGAACCACAATCTACTTCGACCAAGAACCTGGTTCATTTAGCTCAAAGTAATTAATTATTGAAAAATTATATTGTAGCGTATACGAAATTAACACAAATATTATTCTTTGCAAAAATCAATTGCAGCTGTTCGAAATGGAATCCTCTCAAAATATGATTTTGGGAATGCCAAATTCAATTTGGAACATTATGGCGAATCCACGCCTCCTGTCTATGATTTGACCAAAATTCCTCGTGATCTTCCACTCTTTCTAAGCTATGGAGGACGAGATGCTTTGTCCGATGTTAAGGATGTGGAAACACTGCTCGATAGTCTAAAATTTCACAATATACAAAAGATGCACGTTCAGTATATCAAGGATTATGCTCATGCCGATTTCATAATGGGGATTAATGCCAAGGAAGTTGTATATGATGAGGTTATCGCATTTTTCAGAGGATCTTGATTTTGGATTGAGATCATTTCGTGTACGCGATAGTCAAATAATGAGAACGACTCCAAAAAATTGGAAGATATATATAAATTTTGTTGCGCATATATGTTGTGACAACGGAATCCGGATATCTCCACAATGGTATGATATTGTCCACTTTGGGTTTAACCCTCATGGTTTTGTTTTTGGGAACCCATCCAAAAGGCCTCATACCAATGGAGATATCATTCCATTTATTAACCCATGATTATTTCCTTGATCAATCAATGTGGGACTTAGGTTGATATCCCAACAATCCTCCTCTCAAACGAAGTCACACCATTATTCACATGGTCCGGGCCTCCCCTCAATCCGTCTCCAATCGAGGCTACTCCACTATACTGCGTTGAGGCACATGTCTTACATGAATTCCCGGGAGCATCACCCCTCGAGAGCTTAACACGGATCTTACCGGAAACCTCAGCTCCTTCGTTTTTAATTCCGAGGATTCCACCCACATTGGTTCGATCAGACCATGGCTCTGATACCACTTGTTGTGACAACGGAATCCGGATATCTCCACAATGGTATGATATTGTCCACTTTGGGTTTAACCCTCATGGTTTTGTTTTTGGGAACCCATCCAAAAGGCCTCATACCAATGGAGATATCATTCCATTTATTAACCCATGATTATTTCCTTGATCAATCAATGTGGGACTTAGGTTGATATCCCAACAATATACATAGAAGATGTCACTGTTGGAGTACTGTTTTCTCGTGTCCAAGATGCAGCGAAAGTTTAAAATTTTTCATTTTGACGTTCAAAACATGCTTGGGCACTCGTATGGTTTAAATAATATTCATAGGTTGTTATAGAATTTATACCTTAGTCATGAATAGTTCACTTTGAAAGAATTTTATTCTTTGATATTTCGGCCCTTAATAAATTAAATATTATAAGATTTTGCTTTCCAGACAAGATCAAATATTTGGTAAATATCTTGTGTATATCTTGAATATGTTAAGATATATATTTGCCAAGCTTAAATCGTGTCTTGATAAGCTGATTATTAGATATAATATTATTAGATATTATCAAGATTTGATTTGCAAGATTTGATAGAGTTTTATTCCTACTAAAACATGTTTTCTTATTCATGTAGGACTCTATCTAAGGAAAACTTCAAGACTTAGATTCTAATCTATAAAAGGGAGTTTTCACGCACAAGATTAAAGAGACTTCAGATGTACAACTCTTTGCGCATAGACTGAAGAATTCTGGTTGCGCTTAATCGTGTCATGCCCAAATTACCCAACTCAATCAGATAATCACTAAAAATGTAGTAGTGTGAGTAGGGATCGTTCCCCCGAGAAAAGGTAAATTTAATTGTGTTCTTAAAATATTGGAAATAAATAAAAGGGGTTTTTGAGATTTGGATTAACTACTGAAAATTTTAAGCAATTAAAATTAATAAGATTACTAGCATGCAAGATTGAAAAATAAAATAAAGAAATCAATAAGAGATGAGACTTGGTATCGGTCGACTACACCCTTGATATTCATTATTCATTCATCCATTCCCTAAAAATAATTAATCCTATCAAGTATTCATCATTGGAAACCAAATTTCTGTTTCATCTTAAGTTTAGCTAATCAGAAAACAACATTCTAGATTAACCCTTACCAATAAATTAACCCGGATTCCGGCGATCTAGATTTAAATTTACGATAGCATTCAAACTAATAAAACTGACGAACCTAGACAACACAAACACCAGCGGTTGTATTTAGACTAGCCAATTCTTGACCCTACGATTCAATAAATTCAACAGCAGAAAATATCAAACGTAGTTGCTTCGCAAATTAGTTAATTCAAATAATTACGGATTTGAACTCTAATTTAGCTATAGTTTGCAAAACAAAATCCTAAGATGACCAATCCTAAAATCTCGCATCCAAGCATGAAATAAACCAGATCAAATATTGATACTTAACAAGAATTAAACACTGCAATTCGAATCTCATGAATAAATTATATCAAGGTTTCGTCTCCCTCAACCAAGTAAAAAGGTTTAGCTACAACGATTCATCACCAAATCCATAAAAATTCAAAGAAGAGAAGAAAGCTAGAGAGAAAATTGAAAAAATAAAACCTAGCCGCCTTTGAGAGTCTCCAAGTCTGATAATTATGTCTTTAAAACGGAATTAAAAGCCTAATAAAACCTAGAGTCCAAAATAACAAAGTTTCCAAAAATATAAAAATCCTTCCTGAACAGCTACGCTCGCTCGATCGGTGACATCCTGCAGATCGAGCTAGCCAAAATATTCAAAGCTACTGGTTTCAAAACACGCACGCCGCTCGATCGGTAACATCTTGCAGATCGAGCGGCGTAAAAAATTCCAAGCTACTGTCTTCGCAAAACATGCTCCGCTCGATCGGTAACATCTTGCAGATCGAGCGGCCAAAAGTTCTTCAGAAATTTACTGCATTTCCATGACTCCAAAGTTCCGTCCTAGTCTGCCTTAATATACGACCTAACCATAATAAAACCGGAGAACAAATCATGCAAACACAGAAAATGAAATACGAACAAAATGCATAAATAAAACACATAAACTAATGCAAAACAACAACAAAATGACACTAAAAAATGCAATAAAAACATAACTATCAAATTCCATTGAAGAATTCGAAGATTCTGAAGCAAGTTTTTGCAACCTTCGTTGTTGCATGTCTGGTAGCGCTCAGTCATGTCGCGCCCAAATTAACCCAACTCAGATTAACTAAATAAACATGTAGTAGCGAGAGTAGAGATTGTTCTCACGAGAAAAGTGAAATTTATTTGTGTTCTTATTAATACTTAAAATAATTAAAAGGGGTTTGTTGGATTTTATAAACTACTACGCAAGAATTAAAATTAGAAAGATCAATAAATTAACGAGATTTGGTATCGGTCGATTACACCCTTGAAATTATTCATTCGATCATCGAATCCCTAAAAATAATTAATTCCCATTGAATATTCATCATTGAAAATTTAATTCCCGTTTCACCTTAATTTTAGTTAATTAGAAACCAGCGTTCTAGATTAACCCTTACCAAATAAATCAACCCGATACCAGCGATCTAGATTTAAATCCACGGTAGCATTCGAATGAGTAAAACTAATGAAGCTAGACAACACAAACACCAGCGGTTGTATTTAATCTAGTCAATTGTTGTTCCTACGATTTAATAAATTCAACAGAAGAAAATATTAATCATAGTTGCTTCACAAATTAGATGATTCAAACAATTACGGATTTGAGTTCTAATTTAGCAATAGATTGTATAACAAAATCTTAAGGTGATCAATCCTAAGATCTCACATACAAGCATGACAATCAATCCAAAACAACTCTTGATACGCAATTTGGAATTAAACAATGAAAACTGAATCTCACAAATTACATAACTCAAAGGTTCGTCTTCCTCAACCAAGTACTAAAACTAAGAAAGAATTGAAGAAGAAACTAAATCTAAGAATTGGAAAGATAAAACCTAGCCGCCAGAGCATTCTTCGCGTTCCAAGCCGTCTAATCTCTTATATTTTCGAGTTCTAGATGATATTTAAAGTATAGAGCCCTTTCCAAAAAAGTTTTCTATTTAAAATATAAATTCCAGACTTTTCGTCTCGCCCGATCGATCGGTAAAAGTAGACGGATCGAGCGAGCATAAAACTGCCAACTTTCTGTCCAACTTTTATTTCTGCTCCCGCTCGATCGGTTAAATGTTGCGGATCGAGCGAGCAACTTTTTTTCCAGCGAGCAGTGATTTTGAAAAATTCATATCTGGAGATCTAGCCGTCGGATTGAGCTGAAATTTGGACAGCAGCTTCAATCTTGAATTGCATTATGAACGGTGGAGATCTGATTTGGAGCTTTCGAAAATTAAAAATGATTTTTGGATCATTGCTGCTCTGTAATTCTTCTCTTATCTCGCTCTTTCCTTCCATCTTTAGCTCCTTTTCTTCACTTTTCCTATATCAAATCACATACAATGATTAGTAACTATAACATGAATTTAATCAATCAAAATACACCTAATCATCACAAATTAACTCAATCAAATATAGGAAAATACCATCACATCAAATTCCCCCTACTTAATCCTTGCTCGACCTCGAGCAACACAAAACATAAACACAAATGAATAATGAAATCACAGCCTCAAAGAAGTTTTCACATACAAAACAAAATTATGAATAATCTCAATTTTCCATAATACACCATCAGTCAAGCGTGAACGTGTGTGCGTGTCATGTTATTCTAGCTACATGAAACTTCAAAAGAGTCAGTTTTAAGACTGTTTGCCGACCTATGACAAATCAGTGTGAGTATCCCCATCAAGAGCCCTTTCCTCCCAACAATCTTCAAACAAAAACACAACTCTCTTGAGATAAAATTATGCACCTCCGGATTTTGCACTCGGTATTACTTTAGCCCCAATAATTACACGCTAACTTAGCTATAACTAAGACAGGATTAGAATTTCAATCCCCTTGTCTATAGCCCGGATGGAGCATCAACCCCATTTAATCCGCATACTTAGCATTGAATTTAATCTTTTAGGATTTCAATCCTTTCTAGGCCTGGATGGAGTTGTATATAAATTTTTTTTCTAGGTGCGCCCAAGATCGTTTATGTCAAGTCAAAAAGATCATCAGGATTCAACAAAACACTATCAGGCTCCACAAACACCTATTGTCGTGCAATGGTCCAACAGACACAAACATCATCTAATACATCGCTACAGTTCACTGGTTTAACATGTGTGCTTAAAATATTTACTACTCAACCTATGGTTTCTCATATCCAATCAAGAGCAAATTTTCAGCAAAAATAATTTTACAAAACTTCATCATCATAGGCTAGTGAATTTCATCAGTGATATTCATTGCTAAATATGAGCTCTAATTTTTTTTAAAAAATACGGCTAAATGCTCTAACTGACTGGCTAAGTCCTCTCCCCCATACTTAGAATCTTACATTGTCCCCAATGTAAGTGAAAATGCAAAATATAAATAAAAATAAAAATTAAAAATGAAAGTAAATACTCCCCTTGGGTTGCCTCCCAAGCAGCGCTTGATTTCCAGTCTTCAGCTTGACCCTCAGAAGCACTCCTTAACGAGCGGCCGACGCCCAAAATAAGTGTCATATGACACCACAAATGGGTCTTTGTTCCATGTTCCCTCAAGCTTGGCTAGATGTAAACAGTTAAAGCTCGTCACCTCAGCAACACTCCATAGCGGCTGGCAAACATAGGAAGAGAACATCTCCGTTGTCTCTCGGACACCAACATCTTTTGAAACTGGTACTGATGGAAGAGAAGGATCTTGGGGATGTGTGTATGATAATACTATCGATGAGCTCATATCGATAGACTCTTGAACTCCGTCATCCTCAAACTCGAGTGGCAACATATTTCCATCATACGAAATTTCTTCCAGAACATCTTCCGACTGAGGTCCAATAAGAAGAGAAGACTCAAACACCTCTAAATCATCAGTAGGAATTGATTCGCACTCCCAATCCTGGTTCTCTGAGTCATCATCATTAAACCAAATTGGGTTGGTCACTACTTGAGTATCTTGCTTCACTTCATGTTCTCGGTATTCATGGACGAGTGATCTCTTGATATTCTCTATGTGCTCCACAAGGTCGCATCTAGACTTTTTCAGATCTTCTACAATTTTCACAGTCGATGCCACAAGCTTGCTCATGATATCCTCCAGCGGATATAAGATCAATTGCAAACAACTTCCCTCCTCCTTTTGAAGCTCAAATGGTTGGTCTGTAAAATCTGGGTATTGAGATTGCAAATACCGGTAATAGTCAAACTCGGCCATATCATCCAACAGGTGTCTCATGGTATCATCATCTCGGCAAAATATTGAAATACCGGTTGTGAAAGCTCCATCAATTACCCATTTTCTTGTCACTGCATCCAAACCATTAAGAAAATATGTAAGGAGAGAATAGTTAGAAAAATCATGATACCGGAAGATGGTTTCCAAATCTTTGAATCTCTTCCATGCTGCGTAGAATGGCTCTCCGTGTTTCTGGATAAAACTTGCTAATACTTGTCGATTTGACATCTCAAAGTATTACACCGCAAGAATCCCCCTTCGCCTAAGCAAAATTCTTTCTATCTCCGGGTCGTATGAAAATTCTTCTTCTTCCGAAGATTCACCTGCACGCACGAACATACCAGAGTAGCACTAGGAGGAATAATAAAAATTAAAAAAAAAACAAAAACACAAATAAATTAAACGCCTTTCCCCGGCAACGGCGCAAAAATTTGGTAGCGCTCAGTCGTGTCGCGCCCAAATTAACCCAACTCAGATTAACTAAATAAACATGTAGTAGCGAGAGTAGGGATCGTTCCCACGAGAAAAGTGAAATTTATTTGTGTTCTTATTAATACTTAAAATAATTAAAAGGGGTTTGTTGGATTTTATAAACTACTACGCAAGAATTAAAATTAGAAAGATCAATAAATTAACGAGACTTGGTATCGGTCGACTTTACCCTTGAAATTATTCATTCGATCATCGAATCCCTAAAAATATCTAATTCCCATTGAATATTCATCATTGAAAATTTAATTCCCGTTTCACCTTAATTTTAGTTAATTAGAAACCAGCGTTCTAGATTAACCCTTACCAAATAAATCAACCCGATACTAGCGATCTAGATTTAAATCCACGGTAGATTTCTAATGAGTAAAACTAATGAAGCTAGACAACACAAACACCAGCGGTTGTATTTAATCTAGTCAATTGTTGTTCCTACGATTTAATAAATTCAACACCAGAAAATATTAATCATAGTTGCTTCACAAATTAGATGATTCAAACAATTACGGATTTGAGTTCTAATTTAGCAATAGATTGTATAAAAAAATCCTAAGGTGATCAATCCTAAGATCTCACATACAAGCATGACAATCAATCCAAAACAACTCTTGATACGCAATTTGGAATTAAACAATAAAAACTGAATCTCACAAATTACATAACTCAAGGGTTCTTCTTCCTCAACCAAGTACTAAAACTACGAAAGAATTGAAGAAGAAACTAAATCTAAGAATTGGAAAGATAAAACCTAGCCGCTAGAGCGTTCTTCGCGTTCCAAGCCGTCCAATCTCTTATATTTTCGAGTTCTAGATGATATTTAAAGTATAGAGTCCTTCCCAAGAAAGTTTTCTATTTAAAATATAAATTCCAGACTTTTCGTCTCGCCCGATCGATCGGTAAAAGTTGACGGATCGAGCGAGCATAAAACTGCCAACTTTCTGTCCAACTTTTATTCCTGCTCCCGCTCGATCGGTTAAATGTTGCGGATCGAGCGAGCAACTTTTTTTCCAGCGAGCAGTGATTTTGAAAAATTCATATCTGGAGATCTAGCCGTCGGATTGAGCTGAAATTTGGACAGTAGCTTCAATCTTGAATTGCATTATGAACGGTGGAGATCTAATTTGGAGCTTTCGAAAATTAAAAATGATTTTTGGATCATTGCTGCTCTGTAATTCTTCTCTTATCTCGCTCTTTCCTTCCATCTTTAGCTCCTTTTCTTCACTTTTCCTATATCAAATCACATACAGTGATTAGTAACTATAACATGAATTTAATCAATCAAAATACACCTAATCATCACAAATTAACTCAATCAAACATAGGAAAATACTATCACATCAATGTCCCCGTGTTGCCGTTCGTGTTGAAGACATCAGAGACAACACTGTGGGAACTGTGTTGTTGAAGATCTTTACTGTCTCTTCAAATTTAGGCTACGGGAGTTGCATCTGTTATATTTACTCTGATTTGATTAGGATGCAAGTTTGATTTCTCAACTTGTTGAGAAATTTAGGATTTACTAACTTTTCGTAAAATCACTAGGATTATCTTTGTAAGACTGATCTTACGTTTACTAGTGATATTTAGCCCTAAGGCACCCGCACGAGTTTTTATACTCGTGCAAAATTAATTACTTGTGTTTTATTTACGCTTTAAATTTCCGCTGCACTGTGTTGTCTATGGTGTTATAACACGAAGTACAACACTGCCTATTTTACATAACGAACCACGTACACAGTTTATTTCACGTGGCATCAGAGCCACCACTTGACTTTATTAAGTGAGTTCCTGGTTTGTGTTACAGGTTAGTTATGGATACTCCGTACACAAGTGCAATTCGTCCACCTATTTTGGATGGGACAAATTACGGCCCTTGGAAATTGAAGATGAGCATGTATATTCAATCCATTGAGTCCAGAGCTTGGCAACGTTTTCTTGATGGTTGGACACCACCTATGAGAGATGATGATGTACCCGGACCAAAGCCAAGAGCACAATGGACAGCCGATGAAAATACTGCGGTTATTTATAATGCAAAAGCTCTTATTGCTATGTTTACTTCTGTTGATATGAATATGTTTAATCTACTTGGTACTTGTACTTGTGCAAGGGATGCTTGGGAGAAACTTCAAACCCATTGTGAAGGCACGACAAGTGTCAAGAAGACAAGGATGTGTCTCCTAACTTCAAAATTTGAGAAATTGAGAATGGAGGAATCAGAGACCATCATGGAATATAATGGAAGATTGAAGAGCCTTGCAAACGAAGCATCTGTTCTTGGTGATCCTATTTCGAACGAGAGACTTGTGTCCAAAGTGCTTCGTTCTGTCCCTAAAAGATTTCACACCAAAGTTTGTGCTATATATGAATCCAAAGATACATCTATAATGGGTTTGGATGAGTTGATAAGTTCTCTTTGCACATATGAGATGGAGATGGAAGCCGAAGATGACACTAAGGGTAAGTACATTTCCTTTCAAGTATCTAATGATGTTTACAATGATTTTTCTGAAGTTCAACAGGAAGTGAAGGAATCTGATCTTGAAGAAAATTCTATTGCCTTGATTTCGAAGAAATTCACTGATTATCTCAAGATAATGAAAGAAAAGAAGGATGTGAAAGGTGCACAACCTTCGAAATTTCCTAAACTGCCTACTTCAGAGAAGCCTCAAAAGCTCACTAATACTCGAGGACCTTGTCAAAGGTATGAAGGTAAGATTCAATCCTCAAGTAAAATTTTTGATAATGTTCAATGCAGGGAATGTAAGGGATATGTACACTATGCATATGAGTGTGCCAATCGCCTTCGAAAAGGTATGAATGTTTCTCTGAGTGATGATGATTCTGAAGGAGAGCAGGAAAAGGCTGAGCAGGCAGATCTTATATCTTTTACTTCCTTGATGGAAAGTAAGAAAAATTTTCTGATTAATCCTCTCGGTGTTGGCTCCGGTGTTGCAACACCTGGGCGCAACACAGTTCAAAAATCTGTTTGCTTTGTTGCTTCTAACCTTGATAATTCCAGTGACCATGAACAACAGGTAGTTGACGCTTACACTCTAGAAGCTATACAGAAACTCTATGAGGAGTTGTACTGTGATTGGATCTAGAGGAATCAGTTGAACACAACTCTCACTAAAGAGAATACTGAATTGAAAGCTGTTGTGGCTAGACTGGAGGTTCTCATTAGTAAGAAATATCTGGAATTAGGATTACTGAATTCAGAACTTGAAAGAGCAAAAACAACAATTGCTAAATTTAATTCCAGTTCAAGCAAACTTGATTCTCTTTTAACTATGGGTAAGAATGATAAGTTTGGTCTTGGTTTTAAAGAAAGTGTTTTTAAAACTGTTGAATCTTCCAAAACACCAGTGTTTGTGAAGGAAGGTAGTGAGTCCTTGAACCATCCTTCAACTGCTTCTAAAGGTAAGAAAACCATTGTTGAGAAGAATGTTTCTGTCCCAAAGCCAAAACAATGGAAACGTCCTTTTGTATGTCATTATTGTCTCAAACCTGGTCACATCAGGCCTTTCTGTCGTAAGCTTAAAATGACTATATTTTGTGGGAATCTAAGCAGGTGTTGCCTCCCGTGTTGCCCAACACCAAGCGCAACACTGGCAGAAAAGGACTCACTGTGAAGAAAGTATGGAAACAAAAATCTGATGTTAAAAGTTTTGTTATTTATACTTCCTTGAAAGCTAACACTGCAGGTAATTGGTACTTTGATAGTGGAAGCTCTCGGCACATGACAGGTTTGAAAGATCACCTCACGGACTACATCAAACAAAATGGAACCTCACGGACTACATCGAACAAAATGGAGGTAGAGTGACGTATGGAGGTGGTGCAAAAGGAAGAATTGTTGGCAAAGGAACACTCAACGTGGAAGGGTTTCCAAAGCTTCATAACATCTTACATGTTGAAGGACTTAATGCAAATTTAATTTCAATTAGTCAACTGTGTGATGATGACTTGCATGTGAAGTTTGATAAGAATACTTGTAAAGTTTTTGACAATCCTAATCATTGTGTTATGTCAGGTACAAGATCAGTTGATAATTGTTACCAAATTGGTGAGGAATTGGCATGTAGACACTCAAAGGTTGATGAGTTCAGTCTATGACACCAAAGACTTGGACATGTGAATTTCAAGACTTTAAAGAATTTGAGTAAGTATGAAGCTGTCAGAGGACTGCCAAATCTAAAGTCTGGTGTTCCATATGTTTGTGGTGCATGCCAAAAAGGTAAGCAAACCCGTGTTTCGCACCCCGAGTTACAACACTGCGGGACAACACGGTGTCTTGAATTTTTGCACATGGATTTGATAAGTCCCATGGAAGTTGAAAGCTATGGAGGTAAAAAGTATTCTTTGGTATGTATTGATGATTTTTCTCGTTTTACATGGGTAAGATTTCTTAGAGAAAAATCAGACACTTTTGATGTTTTTAAGAAGTTGTTTACCAAGATTACTAACCTACATACTTTGACAGTAGCAAGGATCAGAACTGATCATGGAAAGGAATTTGAGAACTCATATTTTTCTTCTTTGTGTGATAATAAGGGCATCTCACAAGAGTTCTCCGCTCCAAAAACTCCTCAACAGAATGGAATTGCCGAAAGGAAGAATAGGATGTTGCAGGAGATGGCTAGGGTGATGATGAGCTCAAAAAATTTCTCCAAGAGATTTTGGGCAGAAACATTGAACACAGCTTGACATATTTCTAATCGTGTCTATTTGAGAAGTGGTTCTTCGATGACTTCCTATGAAATCCTCTTGGGAAAGAGACCAAATCTCAATTATTTTCATATTTTTGGCTATGTGTGCTATGTTTTGAATGATAGAAATCACCTAGCAAAATTTGATTCCAAAAGTGATAAGTGTTTGTTCATTGGTTATTCTACTAATAGTCGTGCATATAGGATGTATAACCTTAGGACCATAACAATTATGAAATCTATTAATGTTATTTTTGATGATGGTGCAGATCTCAAAGTAAAAACCGCTGAAGATGATATTGAAGGCTTATTGGAAATTCCTCTCGAAGAACACAGTGTTGTTCCAGATGCTCCAACACCAAACACAACACTGGTTCCTCCAGAAACTTCTCATGAAGAAAATTCTAATAATGATGAGGAAACTGAGGTATTTACTGAAAAAGACATTCCAAGCAAGATAAAAAAGAATCATCCATCATCACAAATTATTGGAGATATTCATGGAACAAGAAAAACCCGAGCTAAGGACAAAGTTGACTACCGCAAGATGGTTGGATTAGTATGCATGAGTTCCGAGTACTCACATGTAATGCATTCTTGTTTTTTCTTCAATTTTGACCCTAATAATGTTAATGATGCTTTGAATGATGAATTTTGGGTAAATGCCATGCATGAGGAACTTGAGCAATTTGTCCGAAATGATGTGTGGTTTTTAGTTCCACCTCCTGATCATAGTAATGTCATTGGTACAAAATGGATTTTCAAAAATAAAACCGATGAATCAGGAAACATCATTAGGAACAAAGAAAGGTTGGTTGCTCAAGGGTATATACAGGTTGAGGGGGTTGATTTTGATGAGACCTTCGCTTCTGTTGCCGGCATTGAGTCAGTCCGACTATTGCTAGCTATTGCATGTCATATGGGTATAAAACTTTACCAAATGGATGTGAAGAGTGCGTTCTTAAATGGTATTTTAAATGAGGAAGTGTATGTGAAGCAACCCAAAGGCTTTGAGAATCCACACCACTTGGATCATGTTTACAAGTTGAAGAAGGCACTCTATGGCTTGAAGCAAGCTCCACGAGCTTGGTATGGTAGGTTGACCGAGTATTTGCTCAAAATTGGCTTCAAACAAGTTGAGGTTGATAAAACACTTTTTATTCAAAAAGCCAAAGGTGAAATTCTTATTTGTCAAGTTTATGTGGATGATATTATCTTTGGTACCTCATCTCAAAAGCATGTTGATAGTTTTGTTGAATGCATGTCTTCTACGTTTGAAATGAGCATGGTAGGAGAATTAACTTACTTTCTTGGATTGCAAGTTAAGCAATCAAGTGATGGTATTTTTCTGTGTCAAAGTAAGTATGAAAAGAATTTGGTGAAAAAGTTTTGCAAAGAGAATGTTAAGAACATGAAAACTCCAATGGGCTCAAGTGAAAAATTGGGAAAAGACAGTGTTGCGGCTGCTGTTGACAACACCATGTATCGCAGCATGATAAGGAGTCGTTTGTATTTGACTGCTAGTCGTCCTGATATCATGTTCAATGTGTGTTTATGTGCTAGGTACCAATCTAATCCAAAGGTAACCCATTTAAAAGCTGTTATGAGAATTTTGAAATATGTCTCGGGTACATTGGATTTGGGATTGTGGCATACAAGGGAAACCAACACTAATCTTGTAGGTTTTAGTGATTCTAATTGGGTTGGTGATGTTAATGATAGAAAGATCACTACGGGTGGGTGTTTTTATCTTGGCAATAATTTGGTTTCATGGTATAGTCGTAAGCAAAATTGTGTGTCACTTTCGACTGCTGAATCAGAATATGTGGCAGCCGGAAGTTTTTGTTCACAACTTCTTTGGATGAACCAAATGATTGAAGATTATGGTTTTAAGAGTGAACCTACCATTGTTTATTGTGATAATTCGAGTGCTATTGATATATCAAAGAATCCAGTTCAACACTCATGCACAAAACACATTGTCATTCGTCATCACTTTATTCGAGATTTGGTAGAGAAAGGTATGATTCGAATGGAGTTTGTTGGAACTAATAACCAATTGGCGGACATTTTTACTAAAGCATTAGATCATGAGAGATTCTCAACCCTTCGGAGGTCTCTCAGCATGTGTGCATTATAATCCTTTGCATGTGTTGTCTTTGGTGTTACAACACTACCGACAACACGGTTGTTTTTTTTGTCATGCATATTTAGGATTTTAGGCATTCTGCACTCACTATGTTATGAGTGGTGTTTAAATCTCCGTAACAGTGATTCAATTGATGCCAAGTTTTTCTGCAAATTTTTTAAGCACACTGGCCCTTTTTTTTTTAACTCTGACTAAACCACCGAGTAGTTGAGGAATGTACGTGTATTCCATGTTCTTGTTTCATGTGAAAGGTGGTTTCGCAAATTCAGTGTTCAGCTTTTTATCAAGTTTGTTGACCAATGTCATAAATACAAACTTTATCAAAAATCGGAAGAAAATGGAAAAGCTACCTAATTGAGTCCAATGAAGACTGTTCTTTTAGTGTTCATGCTACCACTTCTGGAATCTTTTTTTTATCAAGGGTAATCAAGTGTGCAGGTTTCAAATACTTTTGAAAAACGTTGGTGTTGTTGATGATGTTGTCAACACGAGAGGCAACACTACACTTGTCAACATATCTTATGCTTGTGATTGCATTTTTATTTTATGTTACACTCTGTTTAGGCAAAAAATAGGCCATGCATTTGCATTTTTGCTAATAGGGTTCTGTTTTGGGTAAGGTTCTAAATAGACAAATTTCGATGATTTACCCTATTTACTGAAAATTGAACTTTTGTGATTGATTTTTGTTTCAGTGGAGTTAGGCTGATGTGGAGTTAATTCTGGAAGATTTGGGCTGAAATATTTATCTCAAATTATTGCCTTATTTATGGAAATTTTATCTCTTAATCTCAGTTTTTAATTTTTGGCCGTTGGGAAAATTTTACCGTTGGTAACCTGGTGAGATAAGGAAATCAGAGTAATTATGTGTTTGTTAGGAAAATATTACCATTTGTGATAAGGGTTATATATATGAGTTTTCGTGATTATCGGGCATTATCATTTTCTCAAATTTCTTTAATTCCGATCAAGTTTTCTGCAAACCCTACATCCTTCTCACTCTCAAATTTTATTTGCAATGGCAAGCTTTGATCCTCAAGACATTCGAAGCGATATGGGCCATAAAGAACCCGATGTTGCTGCCGGTGTTACAACACCAGAAAACCAATCTTCTGACCCATCTTTGCCAATTGTTCCAGTTCTCATGGAACCCGTTCCACTTGCTGTTCTCATGCCATGTGAACCAGGGAATGCGATAGATTTGGAGAATCCTCCTGATTTCTCTGTCTTGAACCGAGTTCATCCTCCTCCACCGATGGCTCGCAGATCGAAGAGGCAAGCTGGGTATAACCCTGATTTTACCCAATCCAAGAGATTTTACAAGGGTCCTCTCCTCTTCATGGCCGAAGAAGATCGCAGCTCTGGTGATAATTCAGAGGATGCCGATTATGAATGTAGTGACACGCGCCGTGATCACCTACTAATCAGAACTTAAGCATGCAATTTATCAATAAAATAATCTTAATCAGAGAAGCTGCGGAATTAAAGTAATTCAAATACCAGGTAAGTAAAACCTAGTGGTCAACTCCGCTATACAGCCTTGGTCACCACCTAACCTCCCTGTCTCCAGAAGAACTACCTGCAACTGCCCCATGAAATAGGACATCCAGCCAACAGAAAATAACCGGAAGTGAGCCTAACATGCTGTAGCGACCCTACCCGGATCCACTACCTAATCAGAGTGATTAGCGCAAGCAATAATAATTAAAGCGTTAAATAGCGGATAATTCCAAAGTACAACAAATCCAATCGGCAGAATACAACCGACGATAGAAACAGTGTATAATTCTTTATACAACAAAATTGAAATTAGGGTATCAGAATCCCTAACAAACTACCTCTGCACGGTAGCAACCTCAACCCTGTTGGGAACCACCGGGACCGTCCAGCCTCAAACCTGCCCCGCCACAAGGTACACAATACCCAAACACAGGGGCGTGAGCTAGAACGCTCAATACGGAAGCAATGATATAAATACAAATATGAGCATGCACATGACTTTAAGAATCAGGGTTAAATCACTTTACTCATGGCGCCTGGAATACACAGTACCGGGAAAGATAGCGACTCCGCGTGGTACTCGTATATTCCCAAGACACGAATCCTCAAGAAGAATCGCCTCGACTGATAGAAACTGTCATGACTCACATCATACCCGATGCAGTCTCCGTAAAAATATATGCATGTGCTAAAAATAGTAAAACATAGTCAATACAGCACATACATCATGCATCACACACATATGTATAAATATCATGCCGGCTATCTCGGTCAGTACTTACGTACCTCTAACACTGCAGGTCAACTCCTAGCATACCCATCTAGGTCCAAAGCCTACAAGTCTGCTCTACTGCGTCTACACATGCAAAAGTCCATGCATTACTATAAACGCTCTAAAAGCCTTAACTAAGCTATTTCATACTCCTAAATATTTTTAGGAAGCCAAAGCTATACCTGCGTCCGTCGTTAGCCCTTTGCTGACGATAACCTCAAAACTAGGCCAAAGCTCCGCGACGACGTCTAGATCACTAAGCCACTTCCGGATTCCCCATAGGACGCCTAGATATCCCTAGATCTAAGTTAGAAGGCTTAGGAATCAGAGAGAAGAGAGGGAATTTGGTGCACAGAATGAGGGCTCAGACCCCTTATTTATATACGGCGTTCGGAACCTTCAAACCCAGTTCGGAACGTCCGATCAAGATCGGAACTTCCGATCGCCCCTTTGAAGCTTCCGATCACCCGATATTACGTCATCCATGACGTCACTTTGCTGACGTAAACGATGACATGTGCCCTGGTCCAGATCGGAGCTTCCGATCATGCCGACGGAGCTTCCGATCTCGATCGGAGCCTCCGATCCTGGCACGGAGCTTCCGATCCACTTCGGATCGTCCGAACTCCTCTTCTGACCGTCCGATCTATATTGGACTATTTAGGCATAATTTAGTAATTAATTACCTTAATTACCTTGATTAATTGCGGGTTACTACATTCTCCCCCACTTAAGAAATTTTGTCCTCGAAATTACATCTTAAGGAAAACATAGTACGCAAAAATCAATGCTCTTATTACAACTGAACAATATAAATTTGATACAATAGAGTACAAAATCTTAAAACAACTCGGGGTGCTCGGCTAACATCCGACTCTCCAACTCCCAAGTAGCTTCCTCTGTACCTCTGCGTTGCCACTGTACCATCACCAACGGTATGCGCTTGTTACGAAGCACCTTGTCCTTCCTGTCGAGAATCCTGAGAGGTTTCTCCACATATGACAAATCGTGGTCTAGTTGCACCTCAGTCGGACGCAAGATGTGGGACTGATCCGCCACGTACTGTCTCAACAAAGACACGTGAAACACATCATGAATCTTCGAAAGATTCGGTGGCAAGGCTAGACGATAAGCCACGTCTCCAACTCGAGAATCTCGAAAGGACCAATAAATCTTGGCGACAACTTACCCTTGAGACCAAAGGTGATACACGCAAGAATAAATACTCTCCTTCTTCAAAATGAAGTGGCCTGCGGTGAGTGTTCGC
The DNA here is from genome assembly GCF_033568475.1 of Henckelia pumila. Taxonomy (NCBI): domain Eukaryota; kingdom Viridiplantae; phylum Streptophyta; class Magnoliopsida; order Lamiales; family Gesneriaceae; genus Henckelia; species Henckelia pumila. Next base: position 169,529,661 of record NC_133122.1, read on the forward strand.
GTAGCTAGCCTTTCGATCCTGGGATGCCTTAATCCTGCGTCGGATCAATTCTACTGCATCAGTCATCTGCTGAATCATCTGAGGACCCTCCACCTGCCGCTCACCAACCTCGTCCCAAAACAAAGGTGTACGACAACGACGTCCATAAAGAGCCTCAAATGGTTCCATGCCAATGCTGCTATGATAGCTATTGTTATAAGCGAACTCCACCAATGGCAAATGATCGTGCCATGCTGGGCCAAAATCCATTACGGTAGCTCGAAGCATGTCCTCGAGAGTACGGATAGTCCTCTCCGATTGTCCATTAGTCTCTGGATGATACGCTGTGCTCAAACTCAAAGTGGTACCAAGAGCACGCTGAAAACTCCCCCAAAATCTTGAGGTGAAACGAGGATCTCTGTCGCTCACAATACTCAGTGGAATACCATGCAAACGGACAATCTCTTGCACATACAGCCGTGCCATCCTGTCGAAGGTGAAATCCCGATTATATGGTAAGAAATGCGCGGATTTCAACAATAGGTCAACAACAACCCAAATCACGTTGTAATTCCTGGAAGACATAGGCAAGTGGGTGACAAAGTCCATCGTCACATGCTCTCACTTCCACTCAGGAATATCGAGATTGTGAAGTAGACCTCCGGGTCGACGATACTCTGCCTTGACCTGCTGACACACAAGGCATCGGGACACGAACTGATAAACGTTGCGCTTCATTCCTTTCCACCAAAATCGAGTACGTAGATCCTTGTACATCTTCATGCTGCCAGGATGTACTGAGAACCTACTATGATGAGCTTGCGATAAGATCTCGTCTCTAAGTGTGGAATCGTCAGGCACAACCACACGGCCAGAAAGACACAACAAACCATCCGCCTGAAAATGGAAACCAGCTGAATTCTCACTCTCAGTGAATCGGGTTAATCTCTGAATCTTGGGATCAACACCCTTTGCCTCACGAATACGTCTATACAAGGCTGGCTCGGCAAGCACAGACGCAACATGAACTCCCTGTTGTTCCTTCTTATGACGGAAAGTGAAACCCAAGGAACAACACTCTTCGACCATTCGTGACACTGCACTGGTACGAAGGGAACTCAAATAAATCTTGCGACTAAGCGCATCAGCAACCGGATTAGAAGATCCTGGATGGTACTTGATTTCGCAATCATAGTCCTTCAGCAAGTCCATCCAACGGCGTTGTCGCATGTTCAACTCTGCCTGAGTGAACAGGTACTTCAAAATCTTATGATCAGTAAAAATCTGGAATCGTTCACCGTACAAATAATGACGCCATATCTTCAGAGCAAAGACAATGGTTGCAAGCTCTAGATCATGTACGGGATAATTCCCCTCGTGAGTCTTTAGATGCCTGGAGGCATAGGCAATCACATGCCCATTTTGAGTCAACACACACCCCAAACCCTGAAGAGAAGCATCGGTGTGGACTACAAAACCACCAGATCCAGTCGGCAAGGATAGTACTGGAGCAGTCGTCAATCGACGTCTCAACTCACGAAAACTGTCTTCGCACGCGGAAGACCACTCAAAAGAAACGTCCTTTCGCGTCAACTGTGTCAAAGGCCTGACTATCTGAGAGAAATTCTCCACAAATCGACGGTAGTATCCGGCCAAACCCAAGAAACTACGAATCTCAGATGCTGTCGTCGGGCGCGACCAATTAAGAATAGCCTCTGTCTTGCTAGGATCCACTGATACTCCATCTCTAGAAATGACATGACCAAGGAACACAACTCGGTCAATCCAAAAGTCACACTTGCTGAGCTTAACATACAACTGATGCTCTCGCAAGGTCTGTAAAACAGTACGAAGATGAAAGGCATGCTCATCCATGCTACGAGAATACACAAGGATGTCATCGATGAACACTACAACGAACTTATCCAAGAGCTCTCGGAAAACCCTGTTCATCAAATCCATGAAAATAGCTGGAGCATTCGTGTAATGCCCCGTTTTGCTTAAATGAGTTTATTTGAGTTAATCGGAGATTGCAGAGTTCTCGAGCCGGTTTGATTTTGATCAGGGTCCTTTTTGAAAATTTTGGAAATTTCAGGGACTAAAACACAAATATTGATTTTTATATATTATCTACACTTGGATTTGATTGGAGAAGCCTTCTCCTCCTTCCTCAAGCACGCCTCCTCCATTGTAGACGCCACTTTTGAGCTTTTGAGCTTTGTGATTTCATTCCGGGCTCGATCCGTCCGTTGGAAATTATTTCTGAAGGCAGTTTAGCGATCACTGCAGCGAGAGCTTCGTTCTATCGTAAGTTCTTCTTCGATCCGACGTATTATAGTTTTTGGATGTTGTTAGAATCGTTCTAGATTCGAGTATGTTGTTCTCTTAAGTGTTCTGATCGTTTATTATCTATCGGTTTTGAAATAGAGCGACGTTCGGAATTGTTATGATTTTTGGAAGCCTTTTTCGAAAGTTTGAGTTTTGAGATTTGTTGGGATTGCCTTGTTGTTGTGGTATTAGCATTTTTATGAGATTATATCGCTATTGAACTGCTGTCTGCGTTGTCGGTTTGTTCAGTTTATAGCCGTTATGCCGTCGGTTTGAGTTTTGGGGATTTCGAACCGTTTTTGAGTTGTGATCTTGGATTGTAAGTTGATCGTGGTTATTGATCATTTATTGGTATCTGAACAGATTCGTTTGGAGCTTGTCAAGCCCAAGATTAACAGCAATTGTTCGTTTCAGAGTTTTGGACGAAGAAAGGTATAGAGAATTACCTTGAGCCTTGTTGTTGTTTAGATTGGTTAGACTTTGATACAATTTTTTGTTGTAGCTTTCCAGAAGTTGGAACTACTGCATTGAAAGGTAAAAGCAGTCATCGTAGCGGGATAGCATACTCGGGACAGTTGGTTCTCGAGTTTCCCTTTTTAAATCACATATTGCATGGATACTTGTTCTAGCATGTGGAACTTGTATTTGTTGATTGATTGAGTTTTTGTTATGTGGCTTATGTTTATGTTTCTGTTATGCATTCATCTTGAGCCTACTTTGATTTCAGCGGGCAGAACCGCCCTTTTTTTTAGACGTTTGGGAACTATGATTGAGTGGCCTAGGTTGTAGTATTTCGCCTAGTGCTAGCATACTCATTATGGTTGCTCAAAGTCTAGAGGAGTGGGATACGTGGCACCACCTCGATTGGGAGAGTCGGTGAGTCGTTACGTGATCTCATCCTCGGGATCCCAAAAGCAGAGCAGTACTCCCTTGTTTATCAGAATTGTTATCCTGGTTTTAAAGACATGCATATCATTAACTTCGACTTGAATATGTGGTTTGATAACATGTTGTATATTCATTACTTGATATGTTGCTTTTACTGGGATTATCATTCTCACCGGTTATCCGGCTGTTGCTTTGTTTTGTATGTGTACTTGGCAACAGGAAGGGCAGGATCAAGTCAGCATAGACCTGGTTAGCGTCCAGAGCAAGAGATAGAAGTGAGACTCGTTTAGAAGTCGAATCAGCATGTCAACCTAGTTATGTTTTGCGATCATGTTTAGTCATTCGAACTTCTCGTATTTGTGTTGTAAGCAAGAAACGATGTAGGTACTATCGAATTGAATGTTTCTCTTCCCTAAACCTTTCTTGTATTGTTATTGGAATGTCAAATACTCTTAATGCAAGTGTTTAGGTTTTGATTGAGTGTATTTCAATGCCTTAACTTGTCTGGGCGAGGGGACGGCGCGGGCGCGCGGCCTCTTTGCGAGGTTTTGGCGTGGGCGCTCTTACTTAGAGCGCGGGCGCGCTAGTTTTTGCGCAGTATAAGCGCGGGTGCGCTGGGTTTTGCGGGGCGTAGGCGCGGGCGCGCTGGGTTTTGCGGGGCGTAGGCGCGGGCGCTCTGATGTCAGCGCGGGCGCGCGAGCCTCCTTTTAAAAAAAAATAATAATATACTTTGGGTTCTTGTTTACATATCGCTTGTCGTCTGATATTAGTTGATTAGAAATGAGGTCTCACATTAAGTGGTATCAGAGCGTTAAGATTCTTGGTCGAACTAGAGTGAGCGGATAGATCGAGTCTGCGTGTATTGACTCCTCGCATGTGTTTGAATTATTTTAACTGTGTACTTAATTCCATGTGAGCATGCTTTATTATTGAGAATTATTGAATTACATGGTTATGTGATTTAATTTATAAAGCATGATCTACTTGAGATATAACTTTTTCTGTTACCGACTGGTATCCGGTATTCCAAGCGGTTGTAAGGGCACTGATTGTAGCGATTGAGATATCTCGTGTCCTAACCTTTGATTATCAGATGGGTCCTCGTCGAGTGATAAACAGAAACACACCGCCAGTTATCCCTGCGACTGAGCAGGCTAGCACTAAAGTTGATCAGTTGGATGCTTCAGCAACGCCTATGGAAACCTTGCTGAAGAGGTTTCAGTCATTCAATCCGCCGTTATTGATGGGTTCAGAAAATCCAGTTGACTGCGAGAGTTGGTTGGATGATATTGATCAGCTATTTGATTCCATTGATTACACAGATGACCGCAGAATCAGGTTAGTCATTCATCAGCTACGTGGGATTGCTAAGAGCTGGTGGATCATGACAAAGAAATCAATGGAGATTAGTGGTACGAAAGTTACTTGGACTCTTTTTAAATATGAATTTTATAAGCGGTTTTTCCCTATCTCGTATCATAAAGATAAGGGAGCAGAGTTTGCCAACCTGAGGTAAGGGAATCTGAACATTGAAGAGTACGTAGCTAAGTTCGATAGTCTGTTGCGTTTTGCACCGCTAATTGCCGGAGATGAAGAAGCTAAGGCAGATCAGTTCATAAATGGTTTGAACCCCGACGTCTTCACGTTGGTAAACACCAACAGGCCTAACAACTTTGCGGATGCTATGAATTACGCAAAGGGAGCGGAAGCAGGCTTGTGGAGGCAAAGAGGTAACCAGGTAGCACCTCAGCAACAGAGACAGTATTAGAACCCACCATCTCAGTATCAGAATCAGCCACCGCAGCATCAGAACCAGCAGCAAAGGTATGAAGGTGGAAATAGTGGGGGAAACAGAAAAGATCAGTACAAAGCAAGAGGTAAACAGTTCAAGAGGCAGGGGAACAGTTCTTCGAGTTCCAGTGGTTCGAAGCAATTCGGTTCAGGATAGAGTTCTGGATCTTCAGCCATGTACTGCAGCAAGTGTGGGGGAAGACACTCACCAGATCAGTGTGTGGGAGTCTTCGGTAATTGTAACACATGTCAGCAACCGGGACACTTCTCTAAGGTGTGCCCTCAACGTAACAGAGATAGAGCTCAGAGTGGGAGTTCGTCTAGACCTGCAGTTCAGCCGGAGAGGCAGTCGTCTGCATTGCACTCTTTCCAACCTCAGCAGCAGCAGAACAGACAGGGAGGTAGTACTAGTGCAAATCAGCCTCCGAGACAGCAAGCACGAGTCTTTTCTCTGACAGAGGATCAGGCTCAAGCAGCACCTGACGATGTTATAGCAGGTAACTGTTTGATTTTCGGTTATTCTGCTTATGTCTTGATAGATACAGGTGCTTCCCATTCCTTTATCTCTGAGAAATTTGTGTTATTGCATGCTTTGCCGACTGAATTGTTGCCTACAGTAGTAGCTGTTACTTCACCTTTGGGTGGAGGAATTGTTTCTGTCAGACTAGTCAGGAACTGTGAACTTTGTTTTGAGGGGAATTTGTTAGAATTCAACTGTATTGTGCTTGGGTTGTCAGATTTTGATTGTATTGTTGGTATAGATGCTTTAACCAAGTACAGGGCAACCGTCGATTGTTTTCTGAAAGTTGTCAGGTTCAGACCTGAAATGGCAGACGAGTGGAAATTCTTTGGTAAGGGTTCTCGATCTAGAATTCCTTTGATTTCAGTGTTATCTATGACTCGTTTGTTACAGAGAGGTGCAGAAGGATTTTTGGTTTATGCGGTTGATGTATTGAAATCTAGCCCAGCTTTGGTTGACTTACCAATGGTTAGAGATTTTGCTGATGTGTTTCCGGAAGATGTTCCTGGATTGCCACCCATTCGAGAGGTTGAATTCAGCATTGACTTAGTGCCAGGTACTCAACCTATTTCAAAAAGCTCCTTATCGTATGGAACTTATTGAATTGAGAGAGTTGAAGGAGCAGCTTGAGGATTTGATTGCCAAGGGATACATCAGACCTAGTGTATCGCCTTAGGGTGCTCCTGTGCTTGTTGTTCGGAAGAAGGATGGTTCTATGCAGCTCTGTATCGACTACCACCAATTGAATCAGGCTACAGTTAAGAACAGGTATCCTTTACCCCGAATAGATGACCTTTTTGATCAACTGCAGGGTTCTTCTCTCTACTCTAAGATTGATCTGAGGTCAGGTTATCACCAGTTGAGAGTGCGAGAGGAAGACGTTCCTAAGACCGCATTCAGAACGAGGTATGGTCATTTTGAGTTTATAGTCATGTCGTTCGGTTTGACTAACGCTCCAGCGATTTTTATGGGTTTGATGAATCGTATCTTTCAACGTTATTTAGATGAGTTCGTCATTATCTTTATCGATGATATTCTTATCTACTCGAAGAACTGTACTGACCATGCAGAGCACTTGAGGACCGTACTGCAGATTTTGCGAGTTGAGCAGTTGTTTGCCAAGCTGTCTAAGTGTGAATTCTGGTTAGATCGAGTTGTCTTTCTCGGTCATATCATTTCGGGAGATGGGATTTCTGTCGATCCCAACAAGATTGAAGCGGTTATGAATTGGCCTAGACCTACTTCAGTGCCGGAGATCCGAAGCTTCATGGGTTTAGCTGGTTATTACCGTCGTTTCATCGAGGGTTTCTCGTCTATTGCCAAGCCTATTACCCAACTGACTCAGAAGAATGCGCCTTTTGTTTGGACTCCAGATTGTGAGGCTAGCTTTGTTGATCTGAAGAGGAGACTGACCAGTGCTCCAATTCTTTCTATTCCGAAGGGTACTGGAGGTTTCACAGTCTATTGTGATGCTTCTAACCGAGGCTTGGGTTGTGTTCTTATGCAGCATAAGCATGTGATAGCGTATGCATCGAGGCAGCTGAAACCGCACGAGACTCGTTATCCGGTTCATGATCTTGAACTAGCTGCGATTGCCTTTGCTCTGAAGATCTGGCGTCACTATCTTTATGGTGAGTCTTTCGAGATCTTTTCTGACCATAAGAGCCTTAAGTACTTGTTTTCACAGGCAGAGCTGAATATGAGACAGAGAAGATGGTTAGACATGTTGAAGGATTTTGACTGTGAAATAAAGTATTATCCGGGAAAGTCGAATGCAGTTGCAGATGCCTTGAGCCGAAAGCTTTGTTCTTTATCTCTTTCTACTATTGGTGTTTCTCAGTTGATCGATGATTGTTGCACTTCTGGTTTAGAGTTTGAAACAGATAGGGAGACTATCAGAGTGTTTGCTATTCAAGACGAACCGGAGTTTTTTGTTGCAATCAGAGAAGCACAGAAGTCTGAGCCGAGCATTCAGGTTTCAGTAGAGAAAGTCAGATCTGGGCATCAGTCTGAATTCCAGGTTAGAGATGATGTATTGCATGTGAATAACCGTATTGTTATGCCTGATATTTTGGAGTTGAGGCAGCGTATTCTTTAAAAGGCTCATTGCAGTCGGTTTAGTATTCATCCTGGAGGTCGTAAGATGTACAACGATCTGAAGATTCAGTTTTGGTGGAAGAGAATGAAGAGCGACGTAGCGAGTTTTGTATCTCGGTGTTTGAATTGTCAGCAGGTGAAAGCAGAATGTAAGCGACCAGGAGGTCTGTTGCACAGTCTATCTGTTCCTGAATGGAAGTGGGATCACATTTCCATGGATTTCGTCACGAAGCTACCAAGATCCGTTCGAGGATGCGATGCCATTTGGGTAGTGATCGACCGATTGACGAAGTCTGCGTGTTTTATTTCGTACAGGATGACGTATCGTCATGATCAGATGGCTGAGTTGTATGTTAGCAATGTTGTGAGACTGCATGGTATGCCGAAGTCGATCCTTTCAGACAGAGATCCTAGATTCACTTCTCACTTTTGGCACAGTCTTCAGGGGGCACTTGGTACTCGATTGCATCTAAGTACAGCTTATCATCCTCAGACCGATGGACAGTCAGAGCAGACTATCCAGACGTTAGAGGATATGCTGCGAGCGGTAGTGCTAGACTTTGGCACTAGTTGGCAGGATTCTTTGCCTCTTGTCAAGTTTTCTTACAACAACAGCTTCCAAGCGAGTATCGGTATGGCGCCTTTTGAGGCTTTGTATGGTAGAAAGTGCCGATCTCTGTTGTTTTGGGATGAATTGTCCGAGTCACTAGATTTGGGACCGGAGATGCTTAGAGATATGGCAGAGAAGGTTAAGATCATTCAGACCAGAATGAAGTCAGCTCAAGATAGACAGGCGAAGTATGCGAATGTCAGGCGTAGACCTCTAAGTTTTGATCAGGGAGACCGAGTCTTTCTGAAGATTTCACCTTTCAGAGGCACTGTTAGATTTGGGAAGAGAGGAAAGTTATCTCCGAGATTCATCGGTCCGTACGAGATTCTCGAGAAGATAGGCGATCTTGCCTACAGACTTGCACTTCATCCGTCTTTATCTGGTATTCACGACGTTTTTCACGTCTCTATGCTGCGAAAGTATCAACCAGATATTTCTCATATCCTTCAGCCTGACGAAGCCGAGTTAGACGAGACCCTGAGCTATTTTGAACGACCGATTCAGATCCTTGATCGGAAAGAAAAGCAACTCAGAACCAAGTTGATTCCGTTGGTGAAAGTACAGTGGAGCCGTCATGGAGTCGAGGAAGCGACTTGGGAGACAGAGTCTGACATGAGACAGCGTTTTCCAGAGTTATTCGGATGATGTGAGTTCTTCTTACTGTCTTTAGTTCTTTATTCTATCTTATGATTTGTGGTTCTCGTTGATTTCGAGGACGAAATCTTTTCTTAGTGGGGGAGAATTGTAACGCCCCGTTTTTATCTTAAATGAGTTTATTTGAGTTAACCGGAGATTTCAGAGTTCTCGAGCCGGTTTGATTTTGATCAGGGTCCTTTTTGCAAATTTTGGAAATTTCAGGGACTAAAACGCAAATATTGATTTTTATATATTATCTACACTTGGATTTGATTGGAGAAGCCTTCTCCTCCTTCCTCAAGCACGCCTCCTCCATTGTAGATGCCACTTTTGAGCTTTTGAGCTTTGTGATTTCATTCCGGGCTCGATCCGTCCGTTGGAAATTATTTCTGAAGGCAGTTTAGCGATCACTGCAGCGAGAGCTTCGTTCTATCGTAAGTTCTTCTTCGATCCGACGTATTATAGTTTTTGGATGTTGTTAGAATCGTTCTAGATTCGAGTATGTTGTTCTCTTCAGTGTTCTGATCGTTTATTATCTATCGGTTTTGAAATAGAGCGACGTTCGGAATTGTTATGATTTTTGGAAGCCTTTTTCGAAAGTTTGAGTTTTGAGATTTGTTGGGATTGCCTTGTTGTTGTGGTATTAGCATTGTTATGAGATTATATCGCTATTGAACTGCTGTCTGCGTTGTCGGTTTGTTCAGTTTATAGCCGTTATGCCGTCGGTTTGAGTTTTGGGGATTTCGAACCGTTTTTGAGTTGTGATCTTGGCTTGTAAGTTGATCGTGGTTATTGATCATTTATTGGTATCTGAACAGATTCGTTTGGAGCTTGTCAAGCCCAAGATTAACAGCAATTGTTCGTTTCAGAGTTTTGGACGAAGAACGGTATAGAGAATTACCTTGAGCCTTGTTGTTGTTTAGATTGGTTAGACTTTGATACAATTTTTTGTTGTAGCTTTCCAGAAGTTGGAACTACTACATTGAAAGGTAAAAGCAGTCATCGTAGCGGGATAGCATACTCGGGACAGTTGGTTCTCGAGTTTCCCTTTTTAAATCACATATTGCATGGATACTTGTTCTAGCATGTGGAACTTGTATTTGTTGATTGATTGAGTTTTTGTTATGTGGCTTATGTTTATGTTTCAGTTATGCATTCATCTTGAGCCTACTTTGATTTCAGCCGGCAGAACCGCCCTTTTTGTTAGACGTTTGGGAACTATGATTGAGTGGCCTAGGTTGTAGTATTTCGCCTAGTGCTAGCATACTCATTATGGTTGCTCAAAGTCTAGAGGAGTGGGATACGTGGCACCACCTCGATTGGGAGAGTCGGTGAGTCGTTACGTGATCTCATCCTCGGGATCCCAAAAGCAGAGCAGTACTCCCTTGTTTATCAGAATTGTTATCCTGGTTTTAAAGACATGCATATCATTAACTTCGACTTGAATATGTGGTTTGATAACATGTTGTATATTCATTACTTGATATGTTGCTTTTACTGGGATTATCATTCTCACCGATTATCCGGCTGTTGCTTTGTTTTGTATGTGTACTTGGCAACAGGAAGGGCAGGATCAAGTCAGCATAGACCTGGTTAGCGTCCAGAGCAAGAGATAGAAGTGAGACTCGTTTAGAAGTCGAATCAGCATGTCAACCTAGTTATGTTTTGCGATCATGTTTAGTCATTCGAACTTCTCGTATTTGTGTTGTAAGCAAGAAACGATGTAGGTACTATCGAATTGAATGTTTCTCTTCCCTAAACCTTTCTTGTATTGTTATTGGAATGTCAAATACTCTTAATGCAAGTGTTTAGGTTTTGATTGAGTGTATTTCAATGCCTTAACTTGTCTGGGCGAGGGGACGGCGCGGGCACGCGGTTGTTGGCGCGGGCGCGCGGCCTCTTTGCGAGGTGTGGGCGCGGGCGTGCTAGTTTTTGCGCAGTATAAGCGCGGGCGCGCTGGGTTTTGCGGGGCATAGGAGCGGGCGCTCTGATGTCAGCGCGGGCGCGCGAGCCTCCTTTTTTTAAAAAAAATAATATACTTTGGGTTCTTGTTTACATATCGCTTGTCGTCTGATATTAGTTGATTAGAAACGAGGTCTCACAATTCGTCAGACCAAATGGCATCACTAAGAACTCATAGTGCCCATATCGAGTACGAAATGTTGTCTTCGAAACATCCTCGTCTCTAACTCGCAACTGATGATACCCAGAACGCAAGTCGATCTTGGAATAGACAGTAGTACCCTGCAATTGATCAAATAGATCGTCAATCCGCGGGAGAGGATACTTGTTCTTTACTGTCACTTTGTTCAACTGACGATAGTCAATGCACAAACGCATCGAACCATCCTTCTTTTTGACGAATAGAACCTGGGCTCCCCAAGGTGAAACACTGGGTCGAATGTAGCCCTTAACAAGAAGATCCTGCAACTGCTGCTGCAACTCTCGCATCTCAGATGGAGCTAATCGGTACAGTGCTCGGGAAATCGGCGCTGTCCCTGGCAACAAGTCAATGCCAAACTCGATGTCTCGCACAGGTGGTAACCCTGGAATCTCGTCGGGAAACACATCCGGAAACTCACTGACTACTGGTATCTCCTCCATGTCCGGACCCTCTAAGGATGCATCAATCGCATAGATCAGGTAGCCTTCCCCGCCAGACTCTAAAGCACGTCGGGCTTTCAGAGCAGAAACCACTGGCATCGGGGGTCGCGCTCCCTCACCATAGAAATATCAAGCATCCTCAGCCTCGGGGTGAAACTGGAATCTCTGGTAGCAATCCACTACCGCTCGATACGAAGTCAGAAGATCAATCCCGATGATACCATCAAAGTCATCCATCGCTAAAACCATCAGGTTAGCGCTCAACAGATGTCCCTCAAATCCCAAAATACAACCCAAAACAAGATGCTTAGCTAAGACCTCCTGACCCATCGGAGTCGAAACCGCTAACAAGACGTCTAAGGAAACAAAAGGTAATCTATGCCTCTTAACAAACCGAGCTGATATGAATGAATGCGAAGCACCAGTATCGATCAAAAGATAAGCAGGAAAACCGCACAAACTAAAAGTACCTGCAATCATGTTCTCACTGTCTGCCTGAGCCTGCTCCTGGTTCAGCGCAAACACCTGCCCCTGAGCACGCGGGCACGATGACTGTCCTCTCGAAGAAGACTGAGAATGATGTCGCTGCGATGGCTGCGACTGCTGATGCTGCTGCTGCGATGGCTGCTGCTGATACTGCGGTGGCTGATAGATAGTGGTCTGAGAACCACCAACACTCCCCGAACCACTCACTGTACCGGCCAAAGTGGGACAATCTCTTTTCATGTGACCCTCCTGGCCGCACTGAAAACAAACACCAGTGATATGAGGACACAGTCCTGGGTGATGCTTCTGTTTGCACTGACGACAACGTCATGAATCACCTAAACGATGAACACCGCCAGATCCGGAAGAAGAAGAAGTAGTACCACCCTATCTCTTAAAAGACTGGGCCCTTGGACCCAAAGAGCTAGATGGTCTGGATGCAGAAGATCCGAAAGTCCTGTTCCTCTGCAGACTGTCCTCTGCCTGGTGACAATTGTTCACCAAATTCTCGAAGTTCCTCTCTCTGCCCACGGCAACCAACTGATGAATGTCAGGGTTAAGGCCCTGAAGAAATAGATCGTGCATCGTCTCTGAGCTACTTGCAATATGGGGACTGAAAGAAAGAAGCTCAAAGAATTTCTGCTGGTACTCATCAATGGTCATAGTACCCTGTCGCAAACTTAGCAACTCGCTCGCCTTCGTCTGACGCAAAGCTGGAGGAAAGTAATGTTTTTCGAAGGAAGACTTAAACTCAGTCCAAGTAGCGGTACCCCTGGCGGCAATAAACGGAGTAGAAGTAGCTCTCCACCACCTCTTCGCATTTCCCTCTAGAACAAAAGCTAAAGTCTCCATCTTCTGGGCTTCAGTACACTGATACTCCCGAAAACAACTCTCCATACGCTCCAACCAGTCCTCAGCAACTGCAGGAGCCTCGCCACCCACCAATGGCTTAGGAGCCATCTGAAGGAAACGATTCATACTAAAACGCCTATGATCCTCATGATGATGTCTACGGTGATGTCTCTTTGGTGGATCACCCCAACGACCACCGCTAGCCTGACTCTCGTAATCATCATCTGCCATCTGTCAATAACAACAGACAACTCTTAAAATCCGCTTTACTAATTCCCAGTTGCAATGCGCTCTGATAACAATGAATGTAGCGACCCTACCCGAATCCACTACCTAATCAGAGTGATTAGCGCAAGCAATAATAATTAAAGCGTTAAATAGCGGATAATTCCAAAGTACAACAAATCCAATCGACAGAATACAACCGACGATAGAAACAGTGTATAATTCTTTATACAACCAAATCGAAATTAGGGTATCAGAATCCCTAACAAACTACCTCTGCACGGTAGCAACCTCAACCCTGCTGGGAACCACCAGGACCGTCCAGCCTCAAACCTGCCCCGCCACAAGGTACACAATACCCAAACACAGGGGCGTGAGCTAGAACGCTCAATACAGAAGCAATTATATAAATACAAATATGAGCATGCACATGACTTTAAGAATCAGGGTTAAATCACTTTACTCATGGCGCCTGGAATACACAGTACCGGGCAAGAGAGCGACTTCGCGTGGTACTCGTATATTCCCAAGACACGAATCCTCATGAAGAATCGCCTCGACTGATAGAAACTATCATGACTCACATCATACCCGATGCAGTCTCCGTAAAAACATATGCATGTGCTAAAAACAGTAAAACATAGTCAATACAGCACATACATCATGCATCACGCACATATGTATAAATATCATGCCGGCTATCTCGGTCAGTACTTACGTACCTCTAACACTGCAGGTCAACTCCTAGCACACCCGTCTAGGTCCAAAGCCTACAAGTCTGCTCTACTGCGTCTACACATGCAAAAGTCCATGCATTACTATAAATGCTCTAAAAGCCTTAACTAAGCTATTTCATACTCCTAAATATTTATAGAAAGCCAAAGCTATACCTGCGTCCGTCGTTAGCCCTTTGCTGACGATAGCCTCAAAACTAGGCCAAAGCTCCGCGACGACGTCTAGATCACTATGCCACTTCCGGATTCCCCATAGGATGCCTAGATCTCCCTAGATCTGAGTTAGAAGGCTTAGGAATCAGAGAAAAGAGAGGGAATTCGGTGCACAGAATGAGGGCTGGGACCCCTTATTTATAGACGGCGTTCGGAACCTCCGAACCCAGTTCGGAACGTCCGATCACGATCGGAACTTCCGATCGCCCCTTCGGAGCTTCCGATCACCCGATATTACGTCAGCCATGACGTCACTTTGCTGACGTAAACAATGACGTGTGCCCTGGTCCAGATCGGAGCTTCCGATCTTGCCGACGGAGCTTCCGATCTCGATCGGAGCGTCCGATCCTGGCACGGAGCTTCCGATCCACTTCGAATCGTCCAAACTCCTCTTCGGACCGTCCGATCTATCTTGGACTATTTAGGCATAATTTAGTAATTAATTACCTTAATTACCTTGATTAATTGCGGGTTACTACACATGCTCAGTACGAGAGTATGAGTATACACTATTATATGTGTATGAGTGCAAATGAACTGGGTATCAAGACACGAGGTCAAGAATATCTGATAGACAATAACTTGGGCCTTGGTATGTACCATGCTGAGCTATCGCTACAGGAGGTGACAGACATACCTAGATGCCCTGATGGTGACCTAACACAAGTCCACGTGTCCAACCAAATATCAGTGACCTGACACGAGCTCATGTGTCCAACTAATATTGGTGACCTGACACGAGCCTATGTGTCCAACCATCTACTGACAAGGTAAATATCCCAATACCGGATATCACAAGGATACAGGCTCAATATGCTCATGTATGCAACATAAAGTCGTGACATGCTGTATATAAAGGCATATGAAACATGCAATCACAAAATTCATGCAAACACATAATACATGCATACTCAATCTGGATATCTCGAATAATACTTCCGTACCTTTCTAAGGCAGATCCTAGAAGCTCCCATCTAGGTCCAAGCCTACCATGCAACACTACAACATAAATAACTATGCATTACCTAGCATGCCAAACATCACATACTAGGCTCTAAAAGCCTTAGTTAAACTATAGTCTACTCCCTATTTACTATAGGGAACCAAAGCCATACCTTCATTCATCGTCAGCCCACTGATGTCGCATGCCCCAGAGCCTGGGCATAGCCTAGCTACGACCCCTAGACGCCTCGCCAGAGCTCCGCCGCCTGGCTGCTACTACGGACACTGTCCGCTATAAAAATATACTATTTCCTACTCCAACTCTTAAAGAAAGAGTCTCGAAGCCCTTAAATAGAGCGATTACCGGGAGAGAAGAGGAATTTTTGCACTTAAAAATGAGGGATTCGAACCCCTATTTATAGGCAAGTTCGGACTGTCCGAACTGGGTTCGGACGGCCCGAACTGCCACTTGTCCGAGTCATTTTGACACCTAGGCTCTGCTGAGTTCGGACGGTCCGAACTCGAGTTTGGAGGGCCCGAACTAGTCCGTGTGCTCCGAACTGTTTTGGTCCTTCCGAAGTCATTTTTGGACCCCCGGGACCTTCGCCACCATTTTCGGACGTTCCAGATCTGATTTTCCAATTATTTTCACCAAATAAGGACTCCTTAAACATATTTTGACACTTTTAAAATTATGTGTCATTTTCTAACATGTTTAAAATAACTTAATTTTGTAAAATGGAACCGAGCTACTACATTCTCCCCCTACTTAAGATATTTCTTCCTCGAACAATCTTAAGTACTGAATGCAATAAAATACTGAATAAACATCATTTATTCAAATTGATTCATTTTACAAGTTACAATCTGAAAATACAACAATTCAAAATAACTCTGGATAATCTGTACGCATACGACCCTCAAGTTCCCAAGTGGCCTCCTCAGTGCCTCGGCGCTACCACTGAACTAGAGCAAGAGGAATGGTTCTGTTGTGTAACACTTTATCCTTATGACCTATGACACGCAAAGGTCTCTCTACATATGTCAAATCCGTATCCAACTGTACCTCAGATGACTATAAGATATGAGACTCATCTACCCCATACCGTTACAAAAGTGAAACATGGAACATGTCTTTGATACTAGACAAATATTGTGGTAAAGCCAACCTGTAAGCCAAATCTCCAATACTTTTCAAAATCTCGAATGGGCCAATATATCTAGGAGATAACTTACCCTTGAGACCAAATCTCAAAATTCTGCGAAATGGGGAGACTTTCAGGAACATCTTCTCTCCCACTTCGAATTGCAAAGGTCTGCGCTTTACATTCGCATAGCTAGCCTGCCGATCCTGTGCAGTGTTAATTCTCTTCTTGATCTGTCCAACAATACCGACAACCTGTTGGACTAACTCTGGTCCTTCTATCTGTCGCTTCTACACTTCTCCCAGAACAGTGGGGTACGACATCGTTGCCCGTACAACTCCTCAAACGGAGCCATCCCAATACTGCGATGGTAACTATTTTTGTACGCAATCTCAATCAATGGAAACTGATCTTGCCATGCTGGACCAAAATCCATAGAACATGCTCGCAAAATGTCTTCAAGAGTACGGATCGTGCGCTCTGACTGCCCGTCAGTATCTGGGTGATATGATGTACTCAAACTAAGAGTAGTACCCATAGCGCGATGAAGACTCCCCCAAAACCTGGAAGTAAACCTGGGATCTCGATCGTTGACTATGCTCACAGACACTCCGTGAAATCGAACAATCTCCTGGATGTACAATCGTGCCATCCTATCAAAATTGAATTCTCGGTTATAAGGAATGAAATGTGCTGACTTGGTGAGTCGGTCCCCCACAACCCAGATAGCATCACAATTCTTCGAGCTTACCGGTAAATGGGTCACGAAGTCCATCATGATCAACTCCCATTTCCACTCAGGAATGGATAAACTGTGAAGCAATCCTCCAGGTTGTCGGTGTTATGCCTTGACCTACTGATACACCAAACATATAGAAGCATACTAATACACATTTTTCTTCATTCCTTTCCACCAGAAAGAACCTCGGACGCAAATCTTCGTACACAAAAAGGATTCTCATACTTTATGGCTAACACTTGTCATAACACCTCTGACAACGTCGTTGTCCACAATTCTTGATTTCCTGATCCCTTCAGGTTCTCTTCTTGGAAATATAAATACAATTATTCTGTTGATTCACAAATCGATTAGTACAATCTCTAGTTCCAATATATATTGACATCTATCTCATAACTTCAGATAACACATGAAAATGAGAATACTTCTTATCCTGTCACAGATAATCATTTCTTGTTGAATCCTGACTTGAACTACTGGATGAACAAAATTGTTTCATCACTCTTAGGAAAAGTCCTAAAACCAATACAACCTAGCAAAACCCCTGAATCGGTCTCATCAAATCTAACATATCAATGACCTAACGCATCCAATAGACATCCCGAAAAATTGGTGACAACAATCCCGCTGGACCTGATAACCTTAGATCTCAGCTGCTATCCTTTTTTCCATGTCTAAACACTTGATGCTATCCGGTTAGTATCCATTAAAATTCAAACGCTTGCTAGATCAATTTCTGACACTGAAGTCCCAGAATTACTGCAAATTCCTGAGAACTGAATATCTGAGTACTATACTCATCTTATCAGTCTACGAAAAAGTGAACAATTACAATCGTTCTTTATGCAAAAGAATATTTAGCTCCCCCATCACGGGGTTATAACATCTGTATCTACCTCAGACAAATAGTTGCAAATAGTCAGTGGGCACCAAACTTGCACCAGTATAACTAACCATTTCAAAACACACACATGAATACATAAGTGCTCATCTTTCCACTATCCAAGTGAATTCTTATATTGTCGTATCCATGCTGTAACTTAACAGGCTCATGACATCTGTCATGGAATCGAGTATCTTCTCAAGGTTATCAAACTGACACCAAATTATACTTTAATATAACTCACAATGATCATAGTTTACGTCTCTCAGTATAAGTCATCCCAGTTTCCTGATAAAACTCATCTTTGCTTGATAACCCTTCAATAAAATTCCAATTCTTACAGGGAAACTTACCTAATTAAACTCATCACTTAGAATTTCCTTTTCATCTTGTAATCAAGATCCTGATCACTAATTATACCACTGATAAAATCAGACAATACTGGTAAAACCTCCTGCTTCTCCCCTAGTATTACATGCAAGAACTACCCGTTCAGAATATTCACTTGTCAAGGAATCCTTTCCAAGACTATTCTGTCCATGAAAACCAAAGTCTGTATCTCTGATGAAGTCAGACGATAACTCAAATCCCTTGGAAATAATCCAGTACCAAGTATAATTCTATAAGACTCAAATAAATCCTGAATATTCTCCAGATAGTTATACCCATTGCTATGACTGTACATACAACGAGACTGAGGTAAGTATTCCTATAATGCCAAACTGGAAGAATCCTTTCAGAGTACACCGGCATAAGGTCGCACTTACTATACCATCTCGGAACCCGTCAGTCAAGAGCATCCTAGCATAACTCATCTCTGAGTCTCTGATATTATGCAATATTCCTATCCGGACCAAAATCACTGGTAAAGGAAAACTCTCTGCAGAGGCATAACTCAAATCCCGAGTTTTCAAGCATCTGATAATTAAATCCTGTTGAATATTAATTCAACTAATCTCTTTGATTAAATCCTGAAATCATAAATCAAGATCAAAACATATCTACTAAGAACAATTACTTGTCAAGGAAAATCTATTCCAAGACTGTTCTGACAACGGGACATCTGTATCCTTAACAGACGATAACTAAATCTTGATACCACACCTGGTATCTGTCCTATCCAAAGTCATACCCTACTGTGACTGTGCCAAATTTCCAGACTGAGTAGCCTTCCCTATATAGTCTATGGAGTACAAAGGCCTCCAAATCAACCTCTGAAGTAAGAAAACTTCCAGAGTAATACCGACTAAGGGTCGCGCTTCCTCATGTCCAGTACTGGTCACAATTCACAACTCTTGGTATTACTTAGTCTGTCATCCTGATGAAAATCCATCACCACTAGGTAACAACCTAAAAAGATCAAAACAACCAACTGTACTAAAGAAATCCGTCTAGAACAAACATTCATGCATCCTGATGAATCACATCATTCCTGGCAAATACTTGGCTTACTAGAATATTCTAGGTAAAACATCTAGAACTATTCAATGAAAACATGTAAAATCCCAAGTACTCATTAAAATAATGATCAGTCTTTTATTCAAAATAACCAAGTTAATCTCAAAGATTACAACACTTGAACCACAAATCCAGGTTCTAATACAATCTTTATTAAAATCTCATGTAATACATAACTTAATCAAAAGATTACACCGAAAGATGTACAATACGACAATAACTGAGTACATCAAATACTGAAATCTTTAATACATTTGATTACAACTGAAATTCAGTATTTAAATTCCTGCGGAAGTCTTTCATTCCGTCTACTGATCTTGAACATGAAGTTTTCCTCAGGTCAGCAGACCTTCTTCATCGCAAGATCTCAAAGATAAATAAAAATACATCCTACTAGAGATGTCCAAAGCTTCTTGAGACATCCTCTTGGTAGGATCTATCGGGATGGCTTCCTTGGTTGACGCAGAATGGATGACTATATGTCACACATTCCGTTCAACCCTGCGAAGCTCCTGGCGTTGAAAACTTGATCTTCTCTTCCAGCTACATCCTGCTGGGATCCACATAATACGAACTTCTGCTTCCAACCTTGGAAATGACGATCTTGGAAATGCCTAGACATCCTGCTATTCCAATTCCTGATACTGCTATCGTCATCGAATCCAACTTTTAATCCTACAAAGGATAACCCAAAATCAATACTATGTCCCAAAGAATCTTATTGCATGCTCTGATACCATAAATATAGTGACCCGCGTCGTGATCACCTACTAATCAGAACTTAAGCATGCAATTAATCAATAAAATAATCTTAATCAGAGAAGCTGCGGAATTAAAGTCAAATACTATGTAAGAAAAACCTAGTGGTCAACTCCGCTATCCAGCCTTGGTCACCACCTAACCTCCCTGTCTCTGGGAGAACTACCTGCAACTGGCCCATGGAATAGGACATCCAGCCAACAAAAAATAACTGGAAATGAGTCTAACATGCTCAGTACGAGAGTATGAGTATACACTATTATATGCGCATGAGTGCAAATGAACTGAGTATCAAGACACGAGGTCAAGAATATCTGATAGAGAATAACTTGGGCCTTGGTATGTACCACGCTGAGCTATCGCTACAGGAGGTGACAGACATACCTAGATGCCCTGATAGCGACCTAACACAAGTCCATGTGTCCAACCAAATATCAGTGACCTGACACGAGCTCATGTGTCCAACTAATATTGGTGACCTGACACGAGCCTATGTGTCCAACCATATACTGACAAGGTAAATATCCCAATACCGGATATCACAAGGATACAGGCTCAATATGCTCATGTATGCAACATACAATCGTGACATGATGTATATAAATGCATATGAAACATGCAATCACATAATATAGCAAACATATAATACATGCATACTCAATCTTGATATCTCGAATAATACTTTCGAACCTTTCAAAGGCAGATCCTACAAGCTCCCATCTAGGTCCAAGCCTACCATACAACACTACAACATAAATAACTATGCATTACCTAGCATGCCAAACATCACCTACTAGGCTCTAAAAGCCTTAATTAAACTATAGCCTACTCCCTATTTACTATAGGGAACCAAAGCCATACCTTCATCCGTCATCAGTCCGCTGATGTCGCATGCCCCAGAACCTGGGCATAGCCTAGCTATGACCCCTAGACGCCTCGCCAGAGCTCCGCCGCTTGGATGCTACTGCGGGCACTGTCCGCTATAAAAATATACTATTTCCTACTCCAACTCTTAAAGAAAGAGTCCCGAAGCCCTTAAATAGAGCGATTACCGGGAGAGGAGAGGAATTTTTGCACTTAAAAATGAGGGATTCGGACCCCTATTTATAGGCGAAGTTCGGATGGTCCGAACTGGTTCGGACGGCCCGAACTGCCACTTGTCCGAGCCATTTTTACACCTGGGCTCTGCTGAGTTCGGACGGTCCGAACTCGGGTTTGGAGGGCCCAAACTGGTTCGGAGGGCCCGAACTGGTCCGTGTGCTCCGAACTGTTTTGGTCCTTCCGAAGTCATTTTTGGATCCCCGGGACCTACCCCACCATTTTCGGACGTTCCGGATCTGATTTTCCACTTATTTTTACCAAATAAGGACTCCTTAAACATATTTTGACATTTTTAAAATTATGTGTCATTT